>NW_028227282.1:6153202-6226256 GCF_978045245.1 Mus caroli
ATTTCCTCATTTTCTACATTTTTCAAGTTTTTTCGAAATTCTGGGTCCTAAAGTGTGATTTTCTCAATTTCCACCTTTTTTAGGGTTTCTCGGCATATTCTGGGTCCTACAGTGTGATTTTCTCATTTTCGATGTTTTTCACTTTTTTTTTTCCAAATCTGGGTCCTACATTGTGATAATTCTCACTTTCCACCTTTTTCAGGTTTTCTCGCCTTTACTCTGGATCCTACAGTGTGTTTTTGAATTTTCCTCGTTTTTCAGTTTTTCTCGCCATATGCCGGGTACTTCAGTGTGAATTTTTAATTTCCACGTTTTTCAGGTTTTTCCATCATATTCTGAGTCCTACAGTGTGATTTTCTCATTTCCACGGTTTTCAGGTTTTCTTCACATATTCCAGGTCCTTCAGTGTGAATTTTTAATTTTCCACGTTTTTCAGGTTTTTCCGTCATATTCTGGGTCCTACAGTGTGATGTTCTCATTTCCACGGTTTTCAGGTTTTCTTCACATATTCCAGGTCCTTCAGTGTGAATTTTTAATTTTCACGTTTTTCAGCATTTCTCGGCATATTTTGGGTCCTACAGTGTGAATTTTTAATTTTCTACTTTTTTCAGGTTTTCTTGCCATGTTCTGGGTCCTTCAGTGTGAATTTTTAATTTTCCTCTTTTTTCAGGTTTTATTGCCATATTCCGGGTCCTTTAGTGTGAATTTTAAATTTTCTACATTTTTTAGGTTCTCTCGCCGTATTTAGGGTCCTTCAGTGTGAGGTTTTAATTTTCTAATTTTTCAGGGTTTCTCGACATATTCTGTGTCCTACAGCGTGTATTTTTAATTTTCCACGTTTTTCAGGTTTTTTTCGTCATATTGTGGGTCCTATAGTGTGATTTCCTCATTTTCTACATTTTTCAAGTTTTTTCGAAATTCTGGGTCTTAAAGTGTGATTTACTCAATTTCCACCTTTTTCAGGTTTTCTTGCCATATTCTGGGTCCTACAGAGTGATTTTCTCATTTTCCACCTTTTTCAGGGTTCTCGCCATATTCGTGATACCTCAGTGTGAATTTTTAATTTTCTTTTTCAAAGTTTCTCGCCATATTCTGGGTCCTAGAGCGTGTATTTTTAATTTTCCACGTTTTTCATGGTTTCTGGGCATATTCTGGGTACTACAGTGTGATTTTCTCATTTTCGATGTTTTTCATGTTTTTGTAATTCTGGGTAATAAAGTGTGAATATTCTCATTTTCTACCTTTTTCATGTTTTCTCGCCATATTCAGGGTCCTTCAGTGTGAGTTTTTAATTTTCTACTTTTTTGAGCGTTTCTTGCCATATTCTGGGTGCTACAGAGTGTATTTTTAATTTTCCACGTTTCTCAGGGTTTCTCGCCATATTCTGGGTCCTAATCTGTGATTATTCTCATTTTCCACATTTTTCAGGTTTTCTTGCCATATTTGGGGTTCTTCAGTGTGAGTTTTTAATTTTCTACTTTTTTGAGGGTTTCTTGCCATATTCTGGGTACTACAGAGTGTATTATTAATTTTCCACGTTTCTCAGGGTTTCTTGCCATATTCTGGGTCCTACAGTGTGATTTTCTCATTACGATGTTTTTCAAGTTTTTTTTTTTGTGCAATTCTGGGTCCTACACTGTGATTATTCTCATTTTCCACCTTTTCAGGTTTTCTCGCCATATTCCGGGTACTTCAGTGTGAATTTTTAGTTTTCTACTTTTTTCAGGGTTTCTCGCCATATTCCGGGTCCTTCAGTTGAATTTTTAATTTTCACGTTTTTCAGGGTTTCTAACGATATTCTGGGTCCGATAATGTGAATTTTTAATTTTCACGTTTTTCAGGGTTTCTCGGCATATTCTAGGTCCTGGAGTGTGAATTTTTAATTTTCACGTTTTTCAGGATTTCTCTAAATATTCTTGGTCCTGCAGTGTGATTTTCTCATTTTCCACTTTTTTCAAGTTTTTTTGTAATTCTGGGTCCTACTGTGTGATTTTCTCATTTTCCACCTTTTTCGGGTTTTCTTGCCATATTTGGGGTCCTTCAGTGTGAGTTTTTATTTTTCTACTTTTTTCAGGATTTCTTGCCATATTCTGGATCCTACAGTGTGATTTTCTCATTTTCCACCTTTTTCAGGTTTTTCTGGTCATATTTGGGCTCCTTCACTGTGAGTTTTTAATTTCCTACTTTTTTATTAAGTGTTTCTCGCCATATTCTGGGTCCGTTAGTGTGAATTATTAATTTTCACGTTTTTCACATTTTCTCCGCATATTCTGGATCCTGCAGTGTGATTTTCTCATTTTCCACCTTTTGCAGGGTTTCTCGCCATATTTGGGTTCCTACAGTGTGAGTTTGTTATTTTCAACTTTTTTCAGGGTTACACGCCATATTCTGGGTCCTACAGCATGTATTTTTAATTTTCCACGTTTTCAGGGTTTCTAGGCATAAGCTGGGTCCTACAGATTGATTATTCTCATTTTCCACCCTTTTCAGGTTTTCTTGCAATATTCGGGGTCCTTCAGTGTGAATTTTTAATTTTCTACTTTTTTCAGGTTTTCTCGCCATATGCTGGGTCCTACTGTGTGATTTTTCTCATTTCCATGTTTTTCAGGGTCACTTGCCGTATTCCAGGTCCTTCAGTGTGAATTTTTTTCCACGGTTTTCAGTATTTCTCGCCATATCTGGGTAATAAATTGTGAATTTTTAATTGTCCACTTTTTTCATGGTTTCTCACCATATTCTGTGTCCGACTGTGTGAATTTTTAATTTTCAGGTTTTTCATGGTTGTTCGGCATATTCTGGTTTCTGCAGTGTGATTTTCTCATTTTCCACATTTTCAAGTTTTTTCATATTTCTGGGTCCTACAGTGTGATTTTCTCTTTTTTCACCTTTTTCATGTTTTCTTGCCATATTTGGGGTCCTTCAGTGTGAGTTTTTACATTTCTAATTTTTCAGGGTTTCTCGACATATTATGGGTCCTACAGCGTGTATTTTTAATTTTCCACGTTTTTCAGTGTTTCTCAGCATATTCTGGGTCCTACAGTGTGATTTTCTCAATTTTGAAATTTTTCAAGTTTTTTCACATATCTTGGTCCTACAGTGTGATTATTCTCATTTTCCAACTTTTTCAGGTTTTCTAGCCATATTCTGGGTCCTACAGTGTGAATTTTGAATTTTCCTCGTTTTTCAGGTTTTCTCGCCATATTCTGGGTCCTTCACTGTGAATTTTTAATTTTCCACTTCTTTCAAGTTTTTTGTAATATTATGGGTCCTACAGTGTGATTTTCTCATTTTCCACCTTTTTCAGGTTTTCTCGCCATATTCGGGGTCCTTCAATGTGAGTTTTTAATTTTCTACTTTTTTCAGGGTTTCTCGCCATATTCTGGGTCCTACAGAGTGTATTTTTAATTTTCCACGTTTTTCAAGGTTTCTCGGCATATTCTGGCTCCTACAGTGTGATTTTCCCATTTCCTCGTTTTTCAGGTTTTCTTGCCATATTCCAGGTCCTTCAGTCTGAATTTTTAATTTTCCACGTTTTTCAGTATTTCTCGCCATATTCTGGGCACGTTTTTCAAGTTTTATCGCTATTCTGTGTCCTACAGTGTGATTATACTCATTTTCCACCTTTTTCAGGTTTTTTGCCATATTCCGGGTCCTTCAGTGTGAGTTTTTAATTTTCTACTTTTTACTGTGTTTCTTGCAATATTCTGGCTCCAAAAAGCATATTTTTATTTTTTCTCGTTTTTCAGGGTTTCTTGGCATATTCTGGGTCCTACAATGTGATTTTCTCATTTTCCACTATTTTTAAGTTTTTTCGCATTTCTATGTCCTACAGGTTGATTTTCTCATTTTCCACATTTTTCAGGTTTTCTCGCCATATTCCGGGTCCTTCAGTGTGAGTTTTTAATTTTCTACTTCTTTCAGGGTTTATTGCCATATTTTGAATCCTACAGCGTGTATTTTTAATTTTCCACGTTTTCAGGGTTTCTGGCATATTCTGGCTCCTACTGTGCGATTTTCCAATTTTTGACTTTTTTCAAGTTTTTTTCCCCAATTCTCCGTCCTACAGTGTGATTTTCTCATTTTCCACCTTTTTCAGGTTTTCTCAGCATATTCTGGGTCCTGCAGTGTGAATTTTTAATTTTCCACGTTTTTCAAGGTTTTTTTCCATATTCTGGTCCTATAGTGTGAATTTTTATTTTTCAATATTTTTCAGTGTTTATCATCATATTCTGGGTCCTACAGTGTGAATTTCTCATTTTCCACCTTTTTCAGGGTTTCTTGCCATATTCTAGGTTTTTCAGTGGGAGTTTTTAATTTTCCATGTTTTTAAGTTTTTTTTTTCATCATATTCTCAGTCCCACAGTGTGATTTTTTCATTTTCAAACTTTTTCAGGTTTTCTCGGCATATTCTGGTTCCTACAGTGTGAATTTAATTTTCCACATTTTTCAGTGTTTCTCGCCATATTCTGGGTCCCACAGTGTAAATTTTTAATTTTCCACGTTTTTAAGGTTTTTTTTTGGTAATATTCTTGGTCTGACAGTGTGAATATTTAATGTTTCATTTTTTCAGCGTTTCTCGACATATTCTGGGTCCTACAGTGTGATTTTCTCATTTTCCACATTTTTCAAGTTTTTTCGTAATTCTGGGTCCTACAGTGTGATTTTCTCATTTTCCACCTTTTTCAGCCTTTCTAGCCATTTTTCGGGTCCTTCAGTGTGAGTTTGTAATTTTCTAAGTTTTTCAGGGTTTCTCGCCGTATTCTGGGTCCTAAACGTTGTATTTTTAATTTTTCACGTTTTCAGGGTTTCTTGGCATATTCTGGGTCCTACAGTGTGATTTTCTCATTTTCGATATTTTCAAGTTTTTTCGTAATTCTGGGTCCTACAGTGTGATTTTCTCATTTTCCACCTTTTTCATGTTTTCTCGCCATAATTGGGGTTCTTCAGTGTCAGTTTGTAATTTTCTACTTTTTTCAGGGTTTCTTGCCATATTTGGGGTCCTTCAGTGTGAGTTTTTAATTTTCTACTCTTTCAGGGTTTCTTGCCATGTTCTGGGTCCTACAGTGTGTATTTTTCATTTTCGACGTTTTTCAGATTTTCTCACAATATTCTGGGTTCTTCAGTGTGAATTATTAATTTTTCAAGTTTTACAGGTTTTTTCTTCATATTCTGGGTCCTACACTGTGATTTTTCTCATTTCCACGTTTTTCAGGTTTTCTTGCCATATTCCAGGTCCTTCAGTGTTAATTTTTAATTTTCCACGTTTTCAGGGTTTCTCGGCATATTCTGTGTCCTGCAGTGTGATTTTCTCATTTTTATGGTTTTTCAAGTTTTTTGGCAATTCTGGGTCCTACAGTGTGATTATTCTCATTTTCCACCTTTATCAGGTTTTCTCGACATATTTGGGGTCTTTCAGTGTGAATTTTTAATTTTCTACTTTTTTCAAGGTTTCTCGCCATATTCTGTGTCCTTCAGTATGAGTTTTTAATTTTCCTCGTTTTTCAGGTATTCTCGCCATATTCCGTGTCCTTCACTGTGAATTTTTTATTTTCCACATTATTCAGGTTTTTTCGTCATATTCTGGGTCTTACAATGTGATTTTCTCATTTTCCTCATTTTTCAGGTTTTTTCGCCATATTTGGGGTCCATCAGTGTGAATTTTTAATTTTCTACTCTTTCATGGTTTCTCGCCGTATTCTGGGTCATTCAGTGTGAGTTTTTAATTTTCCTCGTTTTTCAGGTATTCTCACCATATTCTGGGTCCTTCAGTGTGAATTTTTATTTTTCCACGTTTTTCAGGTTTTTTCGTCATATTCTGGGTCCTACAGTGTGATTTTCTCATTTCCAATTTTTCAGGTTTTCTTGACATATTCCAGGTCCTTCTGTGTGAATTTTTAATTTTCCACATTTTTCAGGTTTTTTCGTCATATTCTGGGTCTTACAGTGTGACTTTCTCATTTTCCAAATTTTTCAGGTTTTCTCGACATATTTGGGGTCCTTCAGTGTGAGTTTTTAATTTTCTACTTTTTCAGGGCTTCTCTCCATATTCTTGGTCCTACAGCTTGTATTTTTAATTTTCCAGGTTTTCAGGGAATCTAGGCATATTCTGGGTCCTGCAGTGTGATTTTCTCATTTTTGAGGTTTTTCAAGTTTTTTCCCAATTCTGGGTCCCTCAATGTGATTATTCTCATTTTCCCCATTTTTCAGGTTTTCTCGCCATATTTGGGGTCCTTCAGTGTGAGTTTTTAAATTTCTACTCTTTCAGGGTTTCTCGCCATATTCTGGGTCCTTCAGTGTGAGTTTTTAATTTTCCTCGTTTTTCAGGTTTTTTCACCATATTCCTGATCCTTCAGTGTGAATTTTTAATTTTCCACCTTTTTCAGATTTTTTCTCATATTCTGGGTCCTACAGTGTGATTTTCTCATTTCCACTTTTTCAGGTTTTCTTGCCATATTCCATGTCCTTCAGTGTGAATTTTTAATTTTCCACGTTTTTTAGTATTTCTCGCCATATTCTGGGTAATGCAGTGTGAATATTTAATTTTCCACTTTTTTCATGGTTTCTCCCTTATTCTGTGTCTGACAGTGTCAATTTTTAATTTTCATGTTTTTCAATGTTTCTCGGCATATTCTGGGTCCTGCAGTGTGATTTTATTATTTTGGACGTTTTTCAAGTTTTTTCGTAATTATGGGTCCTACAGTGTGATTTTCTCATTTTCCAACTTTTTCAGGTTTTCTGGCCATAATTGGGGTTCTTCAGTGTCAGTTTGTAATTTTCTACTTTTTTCAGGGTTTCTTGCCATATTTGGGGTCCTTCAGTGTGAGTTTTTAATTTTCTACTCTTTCAGGGTTTCTCGCCATAAACTGTGTCCTATAGTATGTATTTTTCATTTTCCACGTTTTTCAGGTTTTTTCTTCATATTCTGGGTCCTACACTGTGATTTTCTCATTTCCACGTTTTCAGGTTTTCTTGCCATATTCCAGGTCCTTCAGTGTGGATTTTTAATTTTCCACGTTTTTCAGTATTTCTCCCCATATTATGGGTAATACAGTGTGAATTTTAATTATCCACTTTTTTTCATGGTTTCTCGCCATATTCTGTGTCCAACAGTGTGAGTTTTTAATTTTCACGTTTTTCAGTGTTTCTTGAAATATTCTGGGTCCTGCAGTGTGATTTTCTTATTTTCCACCTTTTTCAGGTTTTCTCCCCATATTTGGGGTCCTTCAGTGTCAGTTTGTATTTTTCTACTTTCTTCAGGGTTTCTCACCATATTCTGGATCCTACAGTGTGATTTTCTCATTTTCCACCTTTTTCAGGTTTTCTCGCCATGTTTGGGCTCCTTCACTGTGAGATTTTAATTTTCTACTTTTTTATTAACTTTTTCTCGCCATATTCTGGGTCCGTTAGTGTGAATTTTTAATTTTCACGTTTTTCACATTTTCTCGGCATATTCTGGGTCCTGAAATGTGATTTTCTCATTTTGCACCTTTTTCAGGGTTTCTCGCCATATTTGGGGTCCTACAGTGTGAGTTTGTAATTTTGAACTTTTTTCAGGGTTTCTCACCATATTCTGGGTCCTACAGCATGTATTTTTAATTTTCCACGTTTTCAGGGTTTCTGGGCAAAATCTGGGTCCTACAGTGTGATTATTCTCATTTTCCACCTTTTTCAGGTTTTCTCACCATATTCGGGGTCCTTCAGTGTGAATTTTTAATTTTCTACTTTTTTCAGGTTTTCTCGCCATATTCTGGGTCCTACAGCATGTTTTTTTAATTTTACACGTTTTCAGGGTTTCTGGGCATAATCTGGGTCCTACAGTGTGATTATTCTCATTTTCCACCTTTTTCAGGTTTTCAAACCATATTCGGGGTCTTTCAGTGTGAATTTTTAATTTTCTAATTTTTTCAGGTTTTCTAGCCATATTCTGTGTCCTTCAGTGTGAGTTTTTTATCTTCCTCGTTTTTCAGGTTTTTCGCCATATTCCGGGTCCTTCCGTGTGATATTTTAATATTTTATCTTTTTCAGGTTTTTTCGTCATATTCTGGGTCGTACTGTGTGATTTTCTCATTTCCATGTTTTTTCAGGGTCTCTTGCCGTATTCCAGGTCCTTCAGTGTGAATTTTTTCCCACGGTTTTCAGTATTTCTCTCCATATCTGGGTAATGAAGTGTGAATTTTTAATTGTCCAGTCTTTTCATGGTTTCTCACCATATTCTGTGTCCAATAGTGTGAATTTTTAATTTTCAGGTTTTTCATGGTTGTTCGGCATATTCTGGTTTCTCCAGTGTGATTTTCTCATTTTCCACGTTTTTCAAGTTTTTCCGTATTTTGGGTCCTACAAGTGTGATTTTCTCATTTTCGATGTTTTTCATGTTTTTGTAATTCTGGGTAATACAGTGTGATTATTCTCATTTTCTACCTTTTTCATGTTTTCCCGCCATATTCGGGATCCTTCAGTGTGAGTTTTTAATTTTCTACTTTGTTGAGGGTTTCTTGCCATATTCTCAGTGCTACAGAGTGTATTTTTAATTTTCCACGTTTCTCAGGGTTTCTCCCCATATTCTGGGTCCTAAAATGTGATTTTCTCATTACGATTTTTTCAAGTATTTTCAGAATTCTGGTTCCTACACTGTGATTATTCTCATTTTCCACATTTTTCAGGTTTTCTTGCCATATTTGAGGTCCTTAAGTGTGAGTTTTTAATTTTCTACTTTTATGAGGGTTTCTTGCCATATTCTGGGTACTACAGAGTGTATTATTAATTTTCCACCTTTCTCAGGGTTTCTTGCCATATTCTGGGTCCTACAGTGTCTGTCTGTCTCTCTGTGTGTCTGATCCCCTGGAACTGTAGATGGGCCACCATATAGTTGCTGGTAGTTGATCCCAGGTTCTCTGGAAGAGGAGAAAATGCTGTCAATTGTTGAGCCTTTTCAGTGGCTCCACCTATCTTTAAATTTTTAGAAGTATATGTTAGGCTGTGTTTATGTACATCATATGCAGACCATAAGAGGGATTTAGATTCTCCAGGATCTGACACCCTCTTCTGGAGTGTCTGAAGACAACTACAGTGTACTTATATCTAATAAATAAATAAATAAATAAATAAATAAATAAATAAACATTATTTTACAAGGATAAGAAAGAACGAAAGACCAGGCAGGCCTGCCCTCCTTATCTCTGTCTGTCTGTCTGTCTGATCCCCTGGAACTGGAGATGGGCCACCATATAGTTGATGGTAGTTGATCCCATGTTCTCTGGAAGAAGAGACAATGCTGTTAATTGTTGAGCCCTTTCAGTGGCCCCACCCATCTTTAAATTTTTAGAAGTATATGTGAGGCTCTGTTTATGTACATCATATGCAGACCATAAGAGGGATTTAGATTCTCCAGAATCTGACACCCTCTTCTAGAGTGTCTGAAGACAGCTACAGTGTACTTATATCTAATAAATACATAAATAAATAAATAAATAAATAAATAAATAAATATTTTTTTTAAGTATAAGAAAGAAAGAATGACCAGGCAGGCCTCCATCCTTATCTCTGTCAGTCTGTCTGTCTGTCTCTCTGAACCCTTGGAACTGGAGATGGGCCACCATATAGTTTCTGTTAGTTGATCCCAGGTTCTCTGGAAGAGGAGTCATTGCTGTTAATTGGTGAGCCCTTTCAGTGGCTCCACCTATCTTTAAATTTTTAGAAGTATATTTTAGGCTGTGTTTATGTACATCATATGCAGACCACAAGAGGGATTTAGATTCTCCAGAATTTGACACCCTCTTCTGGAGTGTCTGAAGACAACTACAGTGTACTTATATCTAATACATAAATAAATAAATAAATAAATAAATAAATAAATAAACAAAAATTATTTTAAAAGGATAAGAAAGAAAGAAAGACCAGGCAGGCCTGCCATCCTTATATCTGTCTGTCTGTCTGTCTGTCTGATCCCCTGGAACTGGAGATGGGCCACCATATAGTTGCTGGTAGTTGATCCCAGGTTCTCTGGAAGAAGAGACAATGCTGTTAATTGTGAGCCCTTTCAGTGGCCCCACCCATCTTAAATTTTTAGAAGTGTATGTGAATCTGTGTTTATGTCCATCATATGCAGACCATAAGAGGGATTTATATTCTCCAGAATCTGACACCCTCTTCTAGAGTGTCTGAAGACAGCTACAGTGTATTTATATCTAATAAATACATAAATAAATAAATAAACATTTTTTAAAAAGGATAAGAAAGAAAGAAAAACCAGGGAGGCCTGCCACCCTTGTCTGTCTGTCTCTTTGTCTGCCTGATCCCCTGGAACTGGAGATGGGCCACCATATAGTTGCTGGTAGTTGATCCCAGGTTCTCTGGAAGAGGAGACAATGCTGTTAATTGTTGAGCCCCTTCAGTGACCCCACACATCTTTAAATTTTTAGAAGTATATGTGAGGCTGTGTTTATGTACATCATATTCAGACCATAAGAGGGATTTAGATTCTTTAGAATCTGTCATCCTCTTCTGGAGTGTCTGAAGACGGGTACAGTGTACTTATATCTAATAAATACATAAATAAATAAATAAATAAACATTTTTTAAAAAGTATAAGAAATAAAGAAAGACCAGGCAGTCCTGCCATCTTTATCTCTGTCTCTCTGTCTGTCTGTCTGTCTGATCCACTGAAACTGGAGATGGGCCACCATAAGGTGCTGGTAGTTTATCCCAGGTTCTCTGAAAGAGGAGACAATGCTGTTAATTGTTGAGCCCTCTCAGTGGCCCCACACATCTTTAAATTTTTAGAAGTATATGTGAGGCTGTGTTTATGTACATCATATGCAGACCATAAGAGGGATTTAGATTATCCAGAATCTGACACCCTCTTCTGGAGTGTCTGAAGACAGCTACAGTGTACTTATATCTAATAAATACATAAATAAATATATAAATAAACATTTTTTTAAAAAGGATAAGAAAGAAAGAAAGACCAGGCAGGCCTGCCATCCTTATCACTGTCTGTATGTCTGTCTGTCTGATCCCCTGGAAGTGGAGATGGGCCACCATATAGTTGCTGGTAGTTGATCCCAGGTACTCTGGAAGAGGAGACAATGCTGTTAATTGTTGAGCTTTTAGAGTGGCCCCACTCTTCTTTAAATTTTTAGAAATATATGTGAGGCTGTGTTTATGTACATCATATGCAGACCATAAGAGGGATTTAGATTCTCCAGAATCTGACACCCTCTTCTGTAGTGTCTGAACAGCTACAGTGTACTTATATATAATAAATAAATAAATAAATAAATAAATAAATAAACAAACATTTTTTAAAAAAAAGGATAAGAAAGAAAGAAAGGCCAGGAAGACTGCCATCCTTATCACTGTCTGTCTGTCTGTCTTCTGATCCCCTGGAACTGGAGATGGACCACCATATAGTTGCTGGTAGTTGATTCCAGGTTCTCTATAAGAGGAGACAATGCTGTTAATTTTTGAGCCCTTTCAGTGGCCCCACACAGCTTTTAATTTTTAGAAGTATATGTTAGGCTGTGTTTATGTACATCATATGCAGACCATAAGAGGGATTTAGATTCTCCAGAATCTGACACCCTTTTCTGGAGTGTCTGAACAGCTACAGTGTACTTATATCTAATAAATTCATAAATAAATAAATAAATAAATAAATAAATAAATAAATAAATAAACATTTTTTAAAAAGTATAAGAAATAAAGAAAGACCAGGCAGGCCTGCCATCCTTATCTCTGTCTCTCTGTCTCTCTGTCTCTCTGTCTGTCTGATCCACTGGAACTGGAGATGGCCCACCATAAGGTGCTGGTAGTTTATCCCAGGTTCTCTGAAAAAGGAGACAATGCTGTTAATTGTTGAGCCCTGTCAGTGGCCCCACACATCTTTAAATTTTTAGAAGTATATGTGAGGCTGTGTTTATGTACATCATATGCAGACCATAAGAGGGATTTAGATTCTCCAGAATCTGACACCCTCTTCTGGAGTGTCTGAAGACAGCTACAGTGTACTTATATCTAAGAAATACATAAATAAATATATATATAAACATTTTTTAAAAAAGGATAAGAATGAAAGAAAGACCAGACAGGCCTGCCATCCTTAGCACTGTCTGTATGTCTGTCTGTCTGATCCCCTGGAACTGGAGATGGGCCACCATATAGTTGCTGGTAGTCGTTCCCTGGTATTCTGGAAGAGGAGACAATGCTGTTAATTGTTGAGCTTTTAGAGTGACCCCACCCTTCTTTAAATTTGTAGAAGTAAATGTGAGGCTGTGTTTATGTACATCATATGCAGACCATAAGAAAGATTTAGATTCTCAAGAATATGACACCCTCTTCTGGAGTGTCTGAACAGCTACAGTGTACTTATATCTAATAAATACATAAATAAATAAATAAATAAATAAATAAATAAATAAATAAATAAATAAATAAATAAACATTTTTTTAAAAGGATAAGACAGAAAGAAAGACCAGGCAGTCCTGCCATCCATATCTCTGTCTGTCTTTCTGTCTGTTTGTCTGTCTATCTGATCCCTGGGAACTGGAGATGGGCCACGAATAATTGCCTGTAGTTGATCCCAGGTTCTCTGGAAGAGGAGACAATGCTGTTAATTGTTGAGCCCTTTCAGTGGCGCCACCCATCTTTAAATATTTAGAAGTATATGTGAGGCTGTGTTTATGTACATCATATGCAGACCATAAGAGGGATTTAGATTCTCCAGAATCTGACACCCTCTTCTGGAGTGTCTGAAGACAGCTACAGTGTACTTATATCTAATAAATAAATAGATAAATAAATAAATATGTAAATAAACATTTTTTAAAAAGGATAAGAAAGAAACAAAGACCAGGCAGGCCTACCATCCATATCTCTGTCTGTCTGTCTGTCTGTCTATCTGATCCCCGGGAAATGGAGATGGACCACCATATATTTGCTGGTAGTTGATCCAAGGTTCTCTGGAAGAGGAGACAATGCTGTTAATTGTTGAGCCCTTTCAGTGGCCCCACACTTCTTTAAATATTTAAAAGTATATGTGAGGCTGTGTTTATGTACATCATATTCAGATTATAAGAGGATTTAGATTCTCCAGAATCTGACACACTATACTGGAGTGTCTGAAGACAGCTACAGTGTACTTATATATAATAAATAAATAAATAAATAAATAAATAAATAAATAAATAAATAAACATTTTTGAAAAAGGAAAAGAAAGAAAGTAAGACCAGGCAGGCCTGCCATCCTTATCTCTGTCTGTCTGTCTGTCTGTCTGATCCCCTGGAACTGGAGATGTGCCACCATATAGTAGCTGGTAGTTAATCCAAGGTTCTCTGGAAGAGGAGACAATGCTGTTAATTGTTGAGCCCTTTCAGTGGCCCCACACTTTTTATATATTTAGAAGTATATGTGAGGCTGTGTTTATGTACATCATATTCAGATTATAAGAGGATTTAGATTCTCCAGAGTCTGACACCCTCTTCTGGAGTGTCTGAAGACAGCTACAGTGTACTTATATCTAATAAATACATAAATAAATAAATATATAAATAAACATTTTTTAAAAAAGGATAAGAAAGAAAGAAAGACCAGGCAGGCCTGCCATCCTTATCTCTGTCTGTCTGTGTGTCTGTCTATCTGATCCCCGGGAACTGGAGATGGGCCACCATATAGTTGCTGGTAGTTGATCCAAGGTTCTCTGGAAGAGGAGACAATGCTGTTAATTGTTGAGCCCTTTCAGAGGCCCCACACTTCTTTAAATATTTAGAAGTATATGTGAGGCTGTGTTTATGTATATCATATTCAGATTATAAGAGGATTTAGATTCTCCAGAATCTGACACCCTATACTGGAGTGTCTGAAGACAACTACAGTGTACTTATATATAATAAATACATAAATAAATAAATAAATAAATAAATAAATAAATAAATAAACATTTTTTTAAAAAGGATAAGAAAGAAAGTAAGACTAGGCAGGCCTGCCATCCTTATCTCTGTCTGTCTGTCTGTCTGTCTGTCTGATCCCCTGGAACTGGAGATGGGCTACCATAAAGTTGCTGGTAGTTGATCCCAGGGTTCTGGAAGAGGAGACAATGCTGTTAATTGTTGAGCCCTATCAGAGGCCCTGCTCATCTTTAAATATTTAGAAGTATATGTGAGGCTGTGTTTATGTACATCATATGCAGACCATAAGAGGGATTTAGATTCTCCAGAATCTGACACCCTCTTCTGGAGTGTCTGAAGACAGCTACAGTGTACTTAATTCTAATAAATACATAAATAAATAAATAAATAAACATTTTTTAAAAAGGATAAGAAAGAAAATAAGACCAGGCAGGCCTGCCATCCTTATCTCTGTCTGTCTGTCTGTCTGTCTGCCTGATCCCCTGAACTGGAGATGGGCCACCATATAGTTGCTGGTAGTTGATCCCAGGTTCTCTGGAAGAGGAGACAATGCTGTTAATTGTTGAGCCCTTTCAGTGGCTCCACCCATTTTTAATTTTTAGAAGTATATGTGATGCTGTGTTTATGTACTTCATATTCAGACCATAAGCGGGATTTAGATTCTCTATAATCTGTCACCCTCTTCTGGAGTGTCTGAAGACGGCTACAGTGTACTTATATTTAATAAATACATAAATGAATAAATAAATAAATAAACATTTTTTAAAACGAATAAGAAATAAAGAAAGACCAGGCAGGCCTGCCATCCTTATCTCTGTCTCTCTGTCTGTCTGTCGGTCTGATCCACTGGAACTGGAGATGGGCCACCATAAGGTGCTGGTAGTTTATCCCAGGTTCTCTGAAAGAGGAGACAATGCTGTTAATTGTTGAGCCCTCCCAGTGGCCCCACAAAACTTTAAATTTTTAGAAGTATATGTGAGGCTGTGTTTATGTACATCATATGCAGACCATAAGAGGGATTTAGATTCTCCAGAATCTGACACCCTCTTCTGGAGTGTCTGAAGACAGCTACAGTGTACTTATATCTAATAAATCCATAAATGAATATATAAATAAACATTTTTTTAAAAAGGATAAGAAAGAAAGAAAGACCAGGCAGGCCTGCCATCCTTATCACTGTCTGTATGTCTGTCTGTATGATCCCCTGGAACTGGAGATGGGCCACCATATAGTTGCTGGTAGTTGATCCCAGGTACTCTGTAAGAGGAGACAATGCTGTTAATTGTTGAGCTTTTAGAGTGGCCCCACCCTTCTTTAAATTTTTAGAAGTATATGTGAGGCTGTGTTTATGTACATCATATGCAGACCATAAGAGGGATTTAGATTCTCCAGAATCTGACACCCTCTTCTGGAGTGTCTGAACAGCTACAGTGTACTTATATCTAATAAATAAATAAATAAATAAATAAATAAATAAATAAATAAACAAACATTTTTTTAAAAAAAGGATAAGAAAGTAAGAAAGACCCGGCAGGACTGCCATCCTTATCACTGTCTATCTGTCTGTCTGTCTGATCCCCTGGAACTGGAGATGGGCCACAATATAGTTGCTGATAGTTGATCCCAGGTCCTCTGGAAGAGGAGACAATGCTGTTAATTGTTGAGCCCTTTCTGTGGCCCCACCCATCTTTAAATTTTTAGAAGTATATGTGAGGCTGTGTTTATGTACATCATATGCAGACCATAAGAGGGATATAGATTCCCCAGAATCTGACACCCTCTTCTGGAGAGTCTGAAGACAGCTAGAGTGAATTATATCTAATAAGTACATAAATAAATAAATAAATAAATAAATAAATAAATAAATAAATAAATAAACATTTTTTAAAAGGATAAGAAAGAAAGAAAAATCAGGCAGGCCTGCCATCCTTATCACTGTCTGTCTGTCTGTCTGTCTGATCCCCTGCAAATGAGATGGGCCACCATATAGTTGCTGGTAGTTGATCCCAGGTTCTCTGGAAGAGGAGACAATGGTGTTAATTGTTGAGTCCTTTCAATGGGCCCACCCAACTTTAAATTTTTAGAAGTATATGTGAGGCTGTGTTTATGTACATCATATGCAGACCATAAGAGGGATTTAGATTCTCCAGAATATGACACCCTCTTCTAGAGTGTCTGAAGACAACTACAGTGTACTTATATCTAATAAATACATAAATAAATAAATAAACATTTTTTTAAAAAGAATAAGAAAGAAAGAAAGACCAGGCAGGCCTGCCACCTTGTCTGTCTGTCTGTCTGTCTGTCTGTCTATCTGTCAGATACCCTGGAACTGGATGGGCCACCACGTAGTTGCTGGTAGTTGATCCCAGGATCTCTGGAAGAGGAGACAATGCTGTTAGTTGTTGAGCCCTTTCAGTGGCCCCACCCATCTTTAAATTTTTAGAAGTATATGTGAGGCTGTTTTCATGTACATCATATGCAGACCATAAGAGGGATATTGATTCTCCAGAATCTGCACCGTCTTCTGGAGAGTCTGAAGACAGCTACAGTGTACTTATATCTTAAATACATAAATAAATAAATAAATGAATAAATGAATAAATAAATAAATAAATAAACATTTTTTAAAAGGGATAAGAATGAAAGAAAAACCAGGCAGGCCTGCCCTCCTTATCTCTGTCTGTCTGTCTGTCTGTCTGTCTGATCCCCTGGAACTGGAGATGGGCCACCATATAGTTGCTGGTAGTTGATCCCAGGTTCTCTGGAAGAAGAGACAATGCTGTTAATTGTTGAGCCCTTTCAGTGGCCCCACCCATCTAAATTTTTAGAAGTGTATGTGAATCTGTGTTTATGTCCATCATATGCAGACCATAAGAGGGATTTATATTCTCCAGAATCTGACATCCTCTTCTGGAGTGTCTGAAGACAGCTACAGTGTACTTATATCTAATAAATCCATAAATAAATAAATAAACATTTTTTAAAAAGTATAAGAAAGAAAGAAAAACCAGGGAGGCCTGCCACCCTTGTCTGTCTGTCTCTTTGTCTGCCTGATCCCCTGGAACTGGAGATGGGCCACCATATAATTGCTGGTAGTTGATCCCAGGTTCTCTGGTAGAGGAGACAATGCTGTTAATTGTTGAGCCCTTTCAGTGGCCCCACACCTCTTTAAATTTTTAGAAGTATATGTGAGGCTGTGTTTATGTACATCATATGCAGACCATAAGAGGGATTTAGATTCTCCAGAATCTGACACCCTCTTCAGGAGTGTATGAAGACAGCTACAGTGTACTTATATATAATAAATACATAAATAAATAAATAAACATTTTTTGAAAAGTATAAGAAAGAAAGAAAGACCATGCAGGCCTCCATCCTTATCTCTGTCTGTCTGTCTGTCTGTCTGATACCCTGGAACTGGAGATGGGCCACCATATAGTTGCTGGTAGTTTATCCAAGGTGATCTGAAAGAGGAGACAATGCTGTTAATTGTTGAGCCCTTTCTGTGGCCCCACCCATCTTTAAATTTTTAGAAGTATATGTGAGGCTATGCTTATGTACATCATATGCAGACCATAAGAGGGATTTAGATTCTCCAGAGTCTGACACCCTCTTCTGGAGTGTCTAAAGATAGCTACAGTGTACTTATATCTAATAAATAAATAAATAAATAAATAAATAAATAAATAAATAAACAAACATTTTTTAAAAAGGATAAGAAAGAAAGAAAGACCAGGCAGGGCTGCCATCCTTATCTTTGTCTGTCTGTCTGTCTCTCTGTTTGTCTGTCTGTCTGATCTCCTGGAACTGGAGATGGGCCACCATTTTGTTGCTGATAGTTGATCCCAGGTCTTCTGAAGAGGAGACAATGCTGTTAATTGTTCAGCCCTTTCAGTGGCCCCACCCATCTTTAAATTTCTAGAAGTAAATGTGATGCTGTGTTTATGTACATCATATTCAGACCCTTAAAGAGGGATTTATATTCTCCAGAATCTGACACCGTCTTTTGGAGTGTCTATGACGGATACAGGGTACTTATATCTAATAAATACACAAATAAAGAAATAAACATTTTTTTAAAAAGAAAAGAAAGAAAGGAAGACCAGGCAGGCCTGCCATCCTTATCTCTGTCTGTCTGTCTGTCTGTCTGATCCTCTGGACCTGGAGATGGGCCACCATAGAGTTGCTTGTAGTTGATCCCAGGTTCTCTGGAAGAGGAGACAATGCTGTTAATTGTTGAGCCCTTTCAGTGGCCCCACCCATCTTTAAATTTTTAGAAGTATATGCGAGGCTGTGTTTATGTACCGAATATGCAGACCATAAGAGGGATTTAGATTCTCCAGAATCTGACACCCTCATCTGGAGTGTCTGAAGACAGCTACAGTGTACTTATATCTAATAAATTCATAAATAAACAAATGAACATTTTTAAAAAAGGATAATAAGGAAAGAGAGACCAGGCAAGCCTGCCATCCTTGTCTGTCTGTCTGTCTGATCCCCTGGAAATGGAGATGGGCCACCATATAATTGCTGGTAGTTGATCCCAGGTTCTCTGGAAGAGGAGTCAGTGCTGTTAATTGTTGAGCCCTTTCAGTGGCCCCACCCATCTTTAAATTTTTAGAAGTATATGTGAGGCTGTGTTCATGTACATCATATGCAGACCATAAGAGGGATATAGATTCTCCAGAATCTGACACCCTCTTCGGGAGTGTTTGAAGACAGCTACAGTGTACTTAAATCTAATAAATACATACTTAAATTAATAAACATTTTTTAAAAAGGATAAGAAAGAATGAAAGACCAAGTAGGCCTGCCATCCTTAACTCTATCTGTCTGTATGTCTGTCTGTCTGTCTGATCCCCTGGAACTGGAGATGGGCCACCATATAGTTGCTGGTAGTTGATCCCAGGTTATCTATAAGAGGAGACAATGCTGTTAATTGTTGATCCCTTTCATTGGCCCCACACATGTTTAAATTTTTAGAAGTAAATGTAAGGCTGTGTTTATGTACATCATATGCAGACCGTAAGAGGGATATAGATTCTCAAGAATCTGACACCCTCTTCTGGAGTGTCTGAAGACAGCTACAGTGTACTTATATCTAATACATACATAAATAAATAAATAAATAAATAAATAAACATTTTTAAAAGGGATAAGAAAGAAAGAAAAACCAGGCAGGCCTGCCATCCTTGTCTGTCTTTCTCTCTGTCTGTCTGTCTTGCCTAGCCCCTTGAGTAGCCTAGCCTAGTCCCTTGCCTTGACTAGCCCAGCCCCTTGCCTAGCCTAGCCTAGCCCAGCCCTGCCTTGCCTAGCCCTGCCTATCCCTGTCTTTAACCAGGCTGGCCTCGATCTAAAAAACTGACTGCCTCTGCCTCCAGAGTGCTCTCATTAAGACCTCGAGCCACCACTGATTGTTGTGTTTTCTAAGTCTTACATAGGTATGGTCTGTTTCTCAGCTGTGAAACCCTAATTAACACGTGTAGTCTGTCCTAGGTCAGCCATAGCTCCAGACTGAGGCCTTTTCTAAAACAAAACAAAAGAAAACAAAAAATAGAAATAATAAAATAAATAACTTAAGCAACCACATGATATCTTTTCTTTCTTTCAATGATACTCAGAGCTTGAAGCAGTTCACCCATGAGACCTCAGCTCCGGACATTGAGGCTCTTTCCCTAACAAGTATTATGGCTGAACCTGAGGGGTTCTACTGCTGATTTGGGTCCCCCACTTTAAAAAAATAGTTGTTTTCAAAGGCTGCAGGTTCTTAGCCCTGTTCCTTGTTACAGTTGAGTCACAGCCCTGAAAGTTCAGTGGTAGTTAAAGGCACTGAGAAGGGCTTCCTATAGACATCAAAGACCAAGTCTTTGTTTTTAAAAAGTTAATCTGGATTCCCCCACCCCCTGGCATCCTTAGAATTCCTAGAAAGGAAGGCAGGGACCTGGGCAGAAGGGTGCAAGCCTACTGGTGTTTGTAAGTGGTAACAGAAAGCTTTCTCTTGTTGGTACCCTACCCCAAGTTACACTGTCACTTCTTTTTCCTAGTTGTTGTTTTGTCGGTTTGTATTCTCAACATAGACCCTTTTCCTTCCTAACCTTGGCTGTCCTGAACCTTACTGTCCTTGAACTCAGTGATTTGCCTGTCTTGCTGGGATGAAACTGTGAGCTACCATCCAGAAGGAAGCACCCTGCTGAGGTTAGATTGGGGTCTCTTCCATTTTCCTCTATGAACATGCATATGGCAGGCCTGATCTTTCTTTTTTACTTTTCCTTTTCTTTTTAAAGATTTATTTATTTATTATATTTAAGTATGCTGTAGCTATCTTCAGACAGTCCAGAAGAGGGTGTCAGATTCTGAAGAATCTAAATCATTCTTATTGTCTGCATATGATGTATATAAACACAGCCTCACATATACTCAAAAAAAAAAAAAGAAAGAAAAAAGATGTGGCTACAGAGAGGGCTCAACAATTAAGAGCATTGTCTCCTCTTCCAGAGAACCTGGGCTCAATTACCAGTATTATATATGGTGGCCCATCTCCAGTTCCAGGGGATCTAATACTCTGTTCTGGAGTCTGTGGGCACAGCATACACATGCAAAACATTCTTACACAATCATTGAGAGAGGAGAGAGAGGGGTTGAGAGAGAGGGGAGGTAATCATACCTCCTGACGAGTTTGAAGACCTGAGCTTCATCACTCACACAAATAAATAAATGCAAAATATTTTTTTATAAATAAACTCTGCCATAGCCCTTTAAAAATTCCTAGAAAACAAGTTTTATAAGCAACAGTTATATTTACTATATCTAAAGGACAGTCATGAGCATATTCAATAAATAGAAAAAGGCCTGTTAGTCTTAGAAATGGAAAAGACAAACCAAGGAAGGTTTGCAATTACATAATGAGGCAGCTCAGCCCAGCTCTAAGGTTGGAAATAAGACTCGAGAATAGGATACACCTGAAGACAGCCAGCCATTGTTTTTTGTTTTGGAGGCTGAAAGGATACACCTGAAGACAGCCAATGCTGTGTGATGGTGATCTGGTATTTTTTTTTTTTTAATTTTTAAAAATTTTAACACTTTTTATAAAACTTTTATAAAAACTTTTTCTTTCTTTCTTTCTTTCTTTCTTTCCTCACGCTAGCCCTGTCTTTCACCAGGGTGGCCTCGAACTCAGAAACTGACTGCCTCTGCCTACAGAGTGCTCTCATTAAGAGCTTGAGCCACCACTGAATGTAGGGTTTTCTAAGCCTTACCTTGCTCTTGGTGTCTGTTCTCAGCTGTGAAACCCTAATTAACACAAGTAGGCAGTCCTGGGTCAGCCAGAGCTACAGACTGAGGACTTCTCTAAAAACAAATAAAACAAAACAAAACAACAAATAGAAATAATAAAATACATAAATTAAGAAACCACAGCATAGCTTTTCTCTCTCTAGGTGGTACTCAGAAATTCCAGCAGTTGGCCTGTGACACCTGAGCTCAGTATATGTGAGGCTGTGTTTATGTACATCATATGCAGACCATAAGAGGGATTTACATTCTCCAGAATCTGACACCCTCCTCTGGAATGTCTGAAGAGAGCTACAGTGTACTTATATCTAAGAAATACATAAATAAATAAATAAATAAATAAATAAATAAATAAATAAATATTTTTAAAAAGGATAAGAAAGAAAGAAAGACCAGGCAGGCCTGCCATCATTATCTCTGTCTGTCTGTCTGTCTGTCTGTCTGATCCCCTGGAACTGGAGATGGGCCACCTTGTAGGAGCTGGTAGTTGATCCCAGGTTCTCTGGAAGAGGAGACAATGCTGTTAATTTTTGAGCCCTTTCAGTGGCCCCACCCATTTTTAATTTTTAGAAGTATATGTGAGGCTGTGTTTATGTACATCATATTCAGAACATAAGAGGGATTTAGATTCTCCAGAATCTGACAACCTCTTCTGGAGTGTCTGAAACAGATACAGTTTACTTATATCTAATAAATACATATATAAAAAATAAATATTTTTAAAAAGGATAAGAAAGAAAGAAAGACCAGGCAGGCCTCCATCCTTAACTCTGTCTGTCTGTCTGTCTGTTTGATACCCTGGAACTGGAGATGGGCCACCATATAGTTGCTGGAAGTTGATCCCAGGCTCTCTGGAAGAGGAGATAATGCTGTTAATTGTTGAGCCATTTCAGTGGCCCCACCCATCTTTAAATTTTTAGAAGTAAAGTTGAGGCTGTGTTTATGTACATCATATGCAGACCATAAGTGGGATTTAGATTCTCCAGAATCTGACACCCTCTTCTTGATTGCTTGAAGACAGCTACATTGTACTTATATCTAATAAATACATAAATATATGAATAAACATTTTTTAAAAAGGATAAGAAAGAAAGAAAGACCAGGTAGGCCTGCCATCATTATCATTGTCTGTCTGTCTGTCTGTCTGATCACCTGGAACTGGAGATGGGCCACCATATAGTTGCTGGTAGTTGATCCCAGGATCTCTGGTAGAGTTGACAATGCTGTTAATTGTTGAGACCTTTAAGTGGCCCCACACATATTTTAATTTTTAGAAGTATATGTGAGGCTGTGTTTATGTACATAATATGCAGACCATAAGAGGGATATCGATACTCCAGAATCTGACACCCTCTTCTGGAGTGTCTGAAGACAGCTACAGTGTACTTATATCTAATAAATTCATAAATAAACAAATAAACATTTTTAAAAAAGGATAATAAAGAAAGAGAGACCAGGCAAGCCTGCCATCCTTGTCTGTCTGTCTGTCTGTCTGTCTGTCTGTTCCCCTGGAACTAGAGATGGGCCACCATATAAATGCTGGTAGTTGATCCCATGTTCTCTGGAAGAGGAGTCAGTGCTGTTAATTGTTGAGCCCTTTCAGTGGCCCCACCCATCTATAAATTTTTAGAAATATATGTGAGGCTGTGTTCATGTACATCATATGCAGACCATAAGAGGGATATAGATTCTCCAGAATCTGACACCCTCTTCGGGAGTGTTTGAAGAGAGCTACAGTGTACTTATATCTAATAAATACATACTTAAATTAATAAACATTTTTTAAAAAGGATAAGAAAGAATGAAAGACCAGGTAGGCCTTCCATCCTTAACTCTATCTGTCTGTATGTCTGTCTGTCTGTCTGATCCCCTGGAACTGGAGATGGGCCACCATATAGTTGCTGGTAGTTGATCCCAGGTTCTCTGGTAGAGGAGACAATGCTGTTAATTGTTGAGCCCTTTCAGTGGCCCCACCCATCTTTAAATTTTTAGAAGTATATGTGAGGCTGTGTTCATGTACATCATATGCAGACCATAAGAGGGATATTGATTCTCCAGAATCTGACACCCTCTTCTGGAGAGTCTGAAGACTGCTACAGTGTACTTATATCTAATAAATACATAAATAAATAAATAAATAAATGAATAAATAAATAAATAAATGAACATTTTTTAAAAAGGACAAGAAAGAAAGAAAAATCAGGCAGGCCTGCCATCCTTATCTCTGTCTGTCTGTCAGTCTGTCTTATCCCCTGGAACTTGAGATGGGCCACCATATAGTTGCTTGTAGTTGATCCAAGGATCTCTGGAAGAGGAGACAATGCTGTTAATTGATGAGCCCTTTCAGTGGGCCCACCCTTCTTTAAATTTTTAGAAGTATATGTGAGGCTGTGTTTATGTACATCATATGCAGACCATAAGAGGGATTTAGATTACCCAGAAGATGACACCCTCTTCTAGAGTGTATGAAGACAGCTAAAGTGTACTTATATCTAATAAATACATACTTAAATTAATAAACATTTTTTAAAGTATAAGAAAGAAAGAAAGACCAGGCAGGCCTCCATCCTTATCTCTGTCAGTCTGTCTGTCTGTCTGATCCATTGGAACTGGAGATGGGCCACTATATAGTTGCTGTTAGTTGATCCCAGGTTCTCTGGAAGAAGAGACAATGCTGTTAATTGTTGAGCCCTTTCAGTGGCTCCACCTATCTTTAAATTTTTAGAAGTATATGTTAGGCTGTGTTTATGTACATCACATGCAGACCATAAGAGGGATTTAGATTCTCCAGAATCTGACACCCTCTTCTGGAGTGTCTGAAGCAACTACAGTGTACTTATATCTAATAAATACATAAATAAATAAATAAATAAATAAACATTATTTTAAAAGGATAAGAAAGAAAGAAAAACCAGGCAGGCCTGCCCTCCTTATCTCTGTCTGTCTGTCTGTCTGTCTGATCCCCTGGAACTGGAGATGGGCCACCATATAGTTGCTGGTAGTTGATCCCAGGTTTTCTGGAAGAAGAGACAATGCTGTTAATTGTTGAGCCCCTTCAGTGGCCCCACCCATCTTAAATTTTTAGAAGTGTATGTGAATCTGTGTTTATGTCCATCATATGCAGGCCATAAGAGGGATTTATATTCTCCAGAAACTGACACCCTCTTCTGGAGTGTCTGAAGACAGCTACAGTGTACTTATATCTTATAAATACATAAATAAATAAATAAACATTTTTTAAAAAGGATAAGAAAGAAAGAAAAACAAGGGAGGACTGCCACCCTTGTCTGTCTGTCTCTTTGTCTGCCTGATCCCCTGGAACTGGAGATGGGCCACCATATAGTTGCTGGTAGTTGATCCCAGGTTCTCTGTTAGAGGAGACAATGCTGTTAATTTTTGGGCCTTTTCAGTGGCCCCACACATCTTTAAATTTTTAGAAGTATATGTGAGGCTGTGTTTATGTACATCATATGCAGACCATAAGAGGGATTTAGATTCTCCAGAATCTGACACCCTCTTCTGGAGTGTCTGAAGACAGCTACAGTGTACTTATATGTAATAAATACATAAATAAATAAATAAATAAATAAATAAATAAATAAACATTTTTTTTAAAAGTATAAGAAAGAAAGAAAGACCAGGCAGGCCTCCATTCTTATCTCTCTCTGTCTGTCTGTCTGTCTGATACCCTGGAACTGGAGATGGGCCACCATATATTTGCTGGTAGTTTATCCAAGGTTCTCTGGAAGAGGAGACAATGCTGTTAATTGTTGATCCCTTTCTGTGGCCCCACCCATCTTTAAATTTTTAGAAGTATATGTGAGGCTGTGTTTATGTACATCATATGCAGACCATAAGAGGGATTTAGATTCTCCAGAATCTGACCTCCTCTTTTGGAGTATCTGAAGATAGCTACAGTGTACTTATATCTAATAAATAAATAAATAAATAAATAAATAAATAAATAAATAAATAAACATTTTTTAAAAAGGATAAGAAAGAAAGAAAGACCAGGCAGGGCTGCCATCCTTATCTTTGTCTGTCTGTCTGTCTCTCTGTTTGTCTGTCTGTCTGATCTCCTGGAACTGGAGAAGGGCCACCATTTTGTTGCTGGTAGTTGATCCCAGGTCTTCTGAAGAGGAGACAATGCTGTTAATTGTTCAGCCCTTTCAGTGGCCCAACCCATCTTTAAATTTCTAGAAGTAAATGTGATGCTGTGTTTATGTATATCATATTCAGACCCTTAAAGAGGGATTTATATTCTTCAGAATCTGACACCGTCTTTTGGAGTGTCTATGACGGATACAGGGTACTTATATCTAATAAATACATAAATAAAGAAATAAACATTTTTTAAAAACGATAAGAAAGAAAGAAAGACCAGGAAGGCCTGCCATACTTATCTCTGTCTGTCTGTCTGTCTGTCTGATCCTCTTGAACTGGAGATGGGCCACCATAGAGTTTCTTGTAGTTGATCCCAGGTTCTCTGGAAGAGGAGACAATGCTGTTAATTGTTGAGCCCTTTCAGTGGCCCCACCCATCTTTAAATTTTTAGAAGTATATGCGAGGCTGTGTTTATGTACGCAATATGCAGACCATAAGAGGGATTTAGATTCTCCAGAATCTGACACCCTCTTCTGGAGTGTCTGAAGACAGCTACAGTGTACTTATATCTAATAAATTCATAAATAAACAAATAAACATTTTTTAAAAAGGATAATAAAGAAAGAGAGACCAGGCAGGCCTGATATCCTTGTCTGTCTGTCTGTCTGTCTGATCCCCTGGAACTGGAGATGGGCCACCATATAGTTGCTGGTAGTTGATCCCAGGTTCTCTGGTAGAGGAGACAATGCTGTTAATTGTTGAGCCCTTTCAGTGGCCCCACCCATCTTTAAATTTTTAGAAGTATATGTGAGGCTGTGTTCATGTACATCATATGCAGACCATAAGAGGGATATTGATTCTCCAGAATCTGACACCCTCTTCTGGAGAGTCTGAAGACTGCTACAGTGTACTTATATCTAATAAATAAATAAATAAATAAATAAATAAATAAATAAATGAATAAATAAATAAATAAATAAACATTTTTTAAAAAGGATAAGAAAGAAAGAAAAATCAGGCAGGCCTGCCATCCTTATCTCTGTCTGTCTGTCTGTCTGTCTTATCCCCTGGAACTTGAGATGGGCCACCATATAGTTGCTTGTAGTTGATCCAAGGATCTCTGGAAGAGGAGACAATGCTGTTAATTGTTGAGCCCTTTCAGTGGGCCCACCCTTCTTTAAATTTTTAGAAGTATATGTGAGGCTGTGTTTATGTACATCATATGCAGACCATAAGAGGGATTTAGATTACCCAGAAGATGACACCCTCTTCTAGAGTGTATGAAGACAGCTAAAGTGTACTTATATCTAATAAATACATACTTAAATTAATAAACATTTTTTTAAAGTATAAGAAAGAAAGAAAGACCAGGCAGGCCTCCATCCTTATCTCTGTCAGTCTGTCTGTCTGTCTGATCCATTGGAACTGGAGATGTGCCACTATATAGTTGCTGTTAGTTGATCCCAGGTTCTCTGGAAGAAGAGACAATGCTGTTAATTGTTGAGCCCTTTCAGTGGCTCCACCTATCTTTAAATTTTTAGAAGTATATGTTAGGCTGTGTTTATGTACATCATATGCAGACCATAAGAGGGATTTAGATTCTCCAGAATCTGACACCCTCTTCTGGAGTGTCTGAAGACAACTACAGTGTACTTGTATCTAATAAATAAATAAATAAATAAATAAATAAATAAATAAATAAATAAACATTATTTTAAAAGGATAAGAAAGAAAGAAAAACCAGGCAGGCCTGCCCTCCTTATCTCTGTCTGTCTGTCTGTCTGTCTGATCCCCTGGAACTGGAGATGGGCCACCATATAGTTGCTGGTAGTTGATCCCAGGTTTTCTGGAAGAAGAGACAATGCTGTTAATTGTTGAGCCCTTTCAGTGGCCCCACCCATCTTAAATTTTTAGAAGTGTATGTGAATCTGTGTTTATGTCCATCATATGCAGACCATAAGAGGGATTTATATTCTCCAGAATCTGACACCCTCTTCTGGAGTGTCTGAATACAGCTACAGTGTACTTATATCTTATAAATACATAAATAAATAAATAAATATTTTTTAAAAAGGATAAGAAAGAAAGAAAAACCAGGGAGGACTGCCACCCTTGTCTGTCTGTCTCTTTGTCTGCCTGATCCCCTGGAACTGGAGATGGGCCACCATATAGTTGCTGGTAGTTGATCCCAGGTTCTCTGTTAGAGGAGACAATGCTGTTAATTTTTGAGCCCTTTCAGTGGCCCCACACATCTTTAAATTTTTAGAAGTATATGTGAGGCTGTGTTTATGTACATCATATGCAGACCATAAGAGGGATTTAGATTCTCCAGAATCTGGCACCCTCTTCTGGAGTGTCTGAAGACAGCTTCAGTGTACTTATATGTAATAAATACAAAAATAAATAAATAAATAAGAAGACATTTTTTTTAAAAGTATAAGAAAGAAAGGAAGACCAGGCAGGCCTCCATTCTTATCTCTGTCTGTCTGTCTGTCTGTCTGTCTGATACCCTGGAACTGGAGATGGGCAACCATATAGTTGCTGGTAGTTTATCCAAGGTTCTCTGGAAGAGGAGACAATGCTGTTAATTGTTGATCCCTTTCTGTGGCCCCACCCATCTTTAAATTTTTAGAAGTATATGTGAGGCTGTGTTTATGTACATCATATGCAGACCATAAGAGGGATTTAGATTCTCCAGAATCTGACATCCTCTTTTGGAGTATCTGAAGATAGCTACAGTGTACTTATATCTAATAAATAAATAAATAAATAAATAAACATTTTTTAAAAAGGATAAGAAAGAAAGAAAGACCAGGCAGGGCTGCCATCCTTATCTTTGTCTGTCTGTCTGTCTCTCTGTTTGTCTGTCTGTCTGATCTCCTGGAACTGGAGATGGGCCACCATTTTGTTGCTGGTAGTTGATCCCAGGTCTTCTGAAGAGGAGACAATGCTGTTAATTGTTCAGCCCTTTCAGTGGCCCCACCCATCTTTAAATTTCTAGAAGTAAATGTGATGCTGTGTTTATGTACATCATATTCAGACCCTTAAAGAGGGATTTATATTCTCCAGAATCTGACACCGTCTTTTGGAGTGTCTATGACGGATACAGGGTACTTATATCTAATAAATACATAAATAAAGAAATAAACATTTTTTAAAAACGATAAGAAAGAAAGACAGGGCAGGCCTGCCATCCTTATCACTGTCTGTCTGTCTGTCTGATCCCCTGGAACTGGAGATGGGCCACCATATAATTGCTGGTAGTTGATCCCAGGTTCTCTGGAAGATGAGTCAGTGCTGTTAATTGTTGAGCCCTTTCAGTGGCCCCACCCATCTTTAAATTTTTAGAAGTATATGTGAGGCTGTGTTCATGTACATCATATGCAGACCATAAGAGGGATATAGATTCTCCAGAATCTGACACCCTCTTCGGGAGTGTTTGAAGACAGCTACAATGTACTTAAATCTAATAAATACATACTTAAATTAATAAACATTTTTTAAAAAGGATAAGAAAGAATGAAAGACCAGGTAGGCCTGCCATTCTTAACTCTATCTGTCTGTATGTCTGTCTGTCTGTCTGATCCCCTGGAACTGGAGATGGGCCACCATATCGTTGCTGGTAGTTGATCCCTGGTTCTCTATAAGAGGAGACAATGTTGTTAATTGTTGATTTCTTTCATTGGCCCCACACATCTTTAAATTTTTAGAAGTAAATGTGAGGCTGTGTTTATGTACATCATATGCAGACCATAATAGGGATATAGATTCTCCAGAATCTGACACCCTCTTCTGGAGTGTCTGAAGACAGCTACAGTGTACTTATATCTAATAAATACATAAATAAATAAATAAATAAATAAATAAATAAATAAATAAACATTTTTTAAAAGGGATAAGAAAGAAAGAAAAACCAGGCAGGCCTGCCATTCTTGTCTGTCTTTCTCTCTGTCTGTCTGTCTTGCCTAGCCCCTTGAGTAGCCTAGCCTAGTCCCTTGCCTTGACTAGCCCAGCCCCTTGCCTAGCCTAGCCTAGCCCAGCCCAGCCCTGCCTTGCCTAGCCCTGCCTATCCCTGTCTTTAACCAGGCTGGCCTCGAACTCAGAAACTGACTGCCTCTGCCTCCAGAGTGCTCTCATTAAGAGCTCGAGCCACCACTGACTGTTGGGTTTTCTAAGTCTTACATAGGTATGGTCTGTTTCTCAGCTGTGAAACCCTAATTAACACATGTAGTCTGTCCTAGGTCAGCCATAGCTACAGACTGAGGCCTTTTCTAAAACAAAACAAAAGAAAACAAAAAATAGAAATAATAAAATAAATAAATTAAGCAACCACATGATATCTTTTCTTTCTTTCAATGATACTCAGAGCTTGAAGCAGTTCACCCATGAGACCTCAGCTCCGGACATTGAGGCTCTTTCCCTAACAAGTATTATGGCTGAACCTGAGGGGTTTTACTGCTGATTTGGGTCCCCCACTTTAAAAAAATAGTTGTTTTCAAAGGCTGCAGGTTCTTAGCCCTGTTCCTTGTTACAGTTGAGTCACAGCCCTGAAAGTTCAGTGGTAGTTAAAGGCACTGAGAAGGGCTTCCTATAGACATCAAAGACCAAGTCTTTGTTTTTAAAAAGTTAATCTGGATTCCCCCACCCCCTGGCATCCTTAGAATGCCTAGAAAGGAAGGCAGGGACCTGGGCAGAAGGGTGCAAGGCTACTGGTGTTTGTAAGTGGTAACAGAAAGCTTTCTCTTGTTGGTACCCTACCCCAAGTTACACTGTCACTTCTTTTTCCTAGTTGTTGTTTTGTCGGTTTGTATTCTCAACATAGACCCTTTTCCTTCCTAACCTTGGCTGTCCTGAACCTTACTGTCCTTGAACTCAGTGATTTGCCTGTCTTGCTGGGATGAAACTGTGAGCTACCATCCAGAAGGAAGCACCCTGCTGAGGTTAGATTGGGGTCTCTTCCATTTTCCTCTATGAACATGCATATGAGAGGCCTGTTCTTTCTTTTTTACTTTTCCTTTTCTTTTTAAAGATTTATTTATTTATTATATTTAAGTATGCTGTAGCTATCTTCAGACAGTCCAGAAGAGGGTGTCAGATTCTGAAGAATCTAAATCATTCTTATTGTCTGCATATGATGTATATAAACACAGCCTCACATAAACTCAAAAAAAAAAAAAAAAAGAAAGAAAGATGTGGCTACAGAGAGGGCTCAACAATTAAGAGCATTGTCTCCTCTTCCAGAGAACCTGGGCTCAATTACCAGTATTATATATGGTGGCCCATCTCCAGTTCCAGGGGATCTAATACTCTGTTCTGGAGTCTGTGGGCACAGCATACACATGCAAAACATTCTTACACAATCATTGAGAGAGGAGAGAGAGGGGTTGAGAGAGAGGGGAGGTAATCATACCTCCTGACGAGTTTGAAGACCTGAGCTTCATCACTCACACAAATAAATAAATGCAAAATATTTTTTATAAATAAACTCTGCCATTGCCCTTTAAAAATTCCTAGAAAACAAGTTTTATAAGCAACAGTTATATTTACTATATCTAAAGGACAGTCATGAGCATATTCAATAAATAGAAAAAGGCCTGTTAGTCTTAGAAATGGAAAAGACAAACCAAGGAAGGTTTGCAATTACATAATGAGGCATCTCAGCCCAGCTCTAAGGTTGGAAATAAGACTCGAGAATAGGATACACCTGAAGACAGCCAGCCATTGTTTTTTGTTTTGGAGGCTGAAAGGATACACCTGAAGACAGCCAATGCTGTGTGATGGTGATCTGGTATTTTTTTTTTTTAATTTTTAAAAACTTTAACACTTTTTATAAAACTTTTATAAAAACTTTTTCTTTCTTTCTTTCTTTCTTCCTTTCTTTCCTCACCCTAGCCCTGTCTTTCACCAGGGTGGCCTCGAACTCAGAAACTGACTGCCTCTATCTACTGAGTGCTCTCATTAAGAGCTTGAGCCACCACTGAATGTAGGGTTTTCTAAGCCTTACCTTGCTCTTGGTGTCTATTCTCAGCTGTGAAACCCTAATTAACACAAGTAGGCAGTCCTGGATCAGCCAGAGCTACAGACTGAGGACATCTCTAAAAACAAATAAAACAAAACAAAACAACAAATAGAAATAATAAAATACATAAATTAAGCAAACACAGCATAGCTTTTCTCTCTCTAGGTGGTACTCAGAAATTCCAGCAGTTGGCCTGTGACACCTCAGCTCAGTATATGTGAGGCTGTGTTTATGTACACCCTATGCAGACCATAAGAGGGATTTACATTCTCCAGAATCTGACACCCTCCTCTGGAGTGTCTAAAGAAAGCTATAGTGTACTTATATCTAAGAAATACATAAATAAATAAATAAATAAATAAATAAATAAATAAATATTTTTTAAAAAGGATAAGAAAGAAAGAAAGACCAGGCAGGCCTGCCATCCTTATCTCTGTCTGTCTGTCTGTCTGTCTGTCTGATCCCCTGGAACTGGAGATGGGCCACCTTGTAAGTGCTGGTAGTTGATCCCAGGTTCTCTGGAAGAGGAGACAATGCTGTTAATTGTTGAACCATTTCAGTGGCCCCACCCATTTTTAATTTTTAGAAGTATATGTGAGGCTGTGTTTATGTACATCATATGCAGACCATAAGAGGGATTTAGATTCTCCAGAATCTGACACCCTCTTCTGGAGTGTCTGAAGATGGCTACAGTGTACTTATATCTAATAAATACATAAATAAATAAATAAATAAAGATTTTTTAAAAAGTATAAGAAATAAAGAAAGACCAGGCAGGCCTGCCATCCTTATCTCTGTCTCTCTGTCTGTCTGTCTGTCTGATCCACTGGAACTGGAGATGGGCCACCATAAGGTGCTGGTAGTTTATCCCAGGTTCTCTGAAAGAGGAGACAATGCTGTTAATTGTTGAGCCCTCTCAGTGGCCCCACACATCTTTAAATTTTTAGAAGTATATGTGAGGCTGTGTTTATGTACATCATATGCAGACCATAAGAGGGATTTTGATTCTCCAGAATCTGACACCCTCTTCTGGAGTGTCTGAAGACAGCTACAGTGTACTTATATCTAATAAATACATAAATAAATATATAAATAAACATTTTTTAAAAAGGATAAGAAAGAAAGAAAGACCAGGCAGGCCTGCCATCCTTAGCACTGTCTGTATGTCTGTCTGTCTGATCCCCTGGAACTGGAGATGGGCCACCATATAGTTGCAGGTAGTTGATCCCAGGTACTCTGGAAGAGGAGACAATGCTGTTAATTGTTGAGCTTTTAGAGTGGCCCCACCCTTCTTTAAATTTTTAGAAGTATATGTGAGGCTGTGTTTATGTACATCATATGCAGACCATAAGAGGGATTTAGATTTTCCAGAATCTGACACCCTCTTCTGTAGTGTCTGAACAGCTACAGTGTACTTATATCTACTAAATACATAAATAAATAAATAAATAAACATTTTTTAAAAAGGATAAGAAAGAAAGAAAGACCAGGCAGGCCTGCCATCCATATCTCTGCCTGTCTGTCTGTTTGTCTATCTGATCCCCGGGAACTGGAGATGGGCCACCATATAGTTGCTGGTAGTTGATCCAAGGTTCTCTGGAAGAGGAGACAATGCTCTTAATTGTTGAGCCCTTTCAGTGGCCCCACACTTCTTTAAATATTTAGAAGTATATGTGAGGCTGTGTTTATGTACATCATATTCAGATTATAAGAGGATTTAGATTCTCCAGAATCTGACACCCTCTACTGGAGTGTCTGAAGACAGCTACAGTGTACTTATATGTAATAAATAAATAAATAAATAAACATTTTTTAAAAAGGATAAAAAACAAAGTAAGACCAGGCAGGCCTGCCATCCTTATCTCTGTCTGTCTGTCTGTCTGTCTGATCCCCTGGAACTGGAGATGTGCCACCATATAGTAGCTGGTAGTTGATCCAAGGTTCTCTGGAAGAGGAGACAATGCTGTTAATTGTTGAGCCCTTTCAGTGGCCCCACACTTTTTAAATATTTAGAAGTATATGTGAGGCTGTGTTTATGTACATCATATTCAGATTATAAGAGGATTTAGATTCTCCAGAGTCTGACACCCTCTTCTGGAGTGTCTGAAGACAGCTACAGTGTACTTATATCGAATAAATACATAAATAAATATATAAATAAACATTTTTTTAAAAAGGATAAGAAAGAAAGAAAGACCAGGCAGGCCTGCCATCCTTATCACTGTCTGTATGTCTGTCTGTCTGATCCCCTGGAACTGGAGATGGGCCACCATATAGTTGCTGGTAGTTGATCCCAGGTACTCTGGAAGAGGAGACAATGCTGTTAATTGTTGAGCTTTTAGAGTAGCCCCACACTTCTTTAAATTTTTAAAAGTATATGTGAGGCTGTGTTTATGTACATCATATGCAGACCATAAGAGGGATTTAGATTCTCCAGAATCTGACACCCTCTTCTGGAGTGTCTGAACAGCTACAGTGTATTTATATCTACTAAATACATAAATAAATAAATAAATAAATAAATAAATAAATAAATAAATAAATAAATAAATAAACATTTTTTAAAAAGGATAAGACAGAAAGAAAGACCAGGCAGGCCTGCCATCCATATCTCTGTCTGTCTATCTGTCTGTCTATCTGATCCCTGGAAACTGGAGATGGGCCAGGAATAGTTGCTGGTAGTTGATCCCAGGTTCTCTGGAAGAGGAGACAATGCTGTTAATTGTTGAGCCCTTTCAGTGGCGCCACCCATCTTTAAATATTTAGAAGTATATGTGAGGCTGTGTTTATGTACATCATATGCAGACCATAAGAGGGATTTAGATTTTCCAGAATCTGACACCCTCTTCTGTAGTGTCTGAACAGCTACAGTGTACTTATATCTACTAAATACATAAATAAATAAATAACTAAACATTTTTTAAAAAGGATAAGAAAGAAAGACCAGGCAGGCCTGCCATCCATATCTCTGCCTGTCTGTCTGTCTTTCTATCTGATCCCCGGGAACTGGAGATGGGCCACCATATAGTTGCTGGTAGTTGATCCAAGGTTCACTGGAAGAGGAGACAATGCTCTTAATTGTTGAGCCCTTTCAGTGGCCCCACACTTCTTTAAATATTTAGAAGTATATGTGAGGCTGTGTTTATGTACATCATATTCAGATTATAAGAGGATTTAGATTCTCCAGAATCTGACACCCTCTACTGGAGTGTCTGAAGACAGCTACAGTGTACTTATATGTAATAAATAAATAAATAAATAAACATTTTTTAAAAAGGATAAGAAACAAAGTAAGACCAGGCAGGCCTGCCATCCTTATCTCTGTCTGTCTGTCTGTCTGTCTGTCTGATCCCCTGGAACTGGAGATGGGCTACCATATAGTTGCTGGTAGTTGATCCAAGGTTCTCTGGAAGAGGAGACAATGCTGTTAATTGTTGAGCCCTTTCAGTGGCCCCACACTTCTTTAAATATTTAAAAGTATATGTGAGGCTGTGTTTATGTACATCATATTCAGATTATAAGAGGATTTAGATTCTCCAGAATCTGACACCCTATACTGGAGTGTCTGAAGACAGCTACAGTGTACTTATATATAATAAATAAATAAATAAATAAATAAACATTTTTGAAAAAGGAAAAGAAAGTAAGTAAGACCAGGCAGGCCTGCCATCCTTATCTCTGTCTGTCTGTCTGTCTGATCCCCTGGAACTGGAGATGTGCCACCATATAGTAGCTGGTAGTTGATCCAAGGTTCTCTGGAAGAGGAGACAATGCTCTTAATTGTTGAGCCCTATCAGTGGCCCCACCCATCTTTAAATTTTTAGAAGTATATGTGAGTCTGTGTTTATGTACATCATATGCAGACCATAAGAGGGATTTAGATACTCCAGAATCTGACACCGTCTTCTGGAGTGTCTGAAGACAGCTACAGTGTACTTATATAATAAATAAATAAATAAATAAATAAATTAATTAATAAATAAATAAACATTATTTAAACCGGATAAGAAAAAAAGAAAGACCAGGCAGGCCTACCATCCCTATCTCTGTCTGTCTGTCTATCAGTCGTTCTGATCCCCTGGAACTGGAGATGGGCCACCATATAGGTGCTGGTAGTTGATCCCAGGTTCTCTGGAAGAGGAGGCAATGCTGTTAATTGTTGAGCGATTTCAGTGGCCCCACCCATCGTTAAATTTTTAGTAGTATATGTGAGGCTGTGTTTATGTACATCATATGCAGACCATAAGAGGGATTTAGATTCTCCAGAATCTGACACCCTCTTCTGGAGTGTCTGAAGACAGCTACAATGTACTTATATCTAATAAATACATGAATAAATAAACATTTTTTAAAAAGGATAATAAAGAAAGAAAGACCAGGCAGGCCTGCCATCCTAATCTCTGTCAGTCTGTCTGTCTGTCAGACTGTCTGATACCTTGGAACTGCAGATGGGCCACCATATAGTTGCTGTTAGTTGATCCCAGCTTCTCTGGAAGAGGAGACAATGCTATTAATTGTTGAGCCCTTTCAGTGGCTCCACCTATCTTTAAATTTTTAGAAGTATGTGTTAGGCTGTGTTTATGTACATCATATGCAGACCATAAGAGGGATTTAGTTTCTCCAGAATCTGACACCCTCTTCTGGAGTGTCTGAAGACAACTACAGTGTACTTATATCTAATAAATACATACATATATAAATAAATAAATAAATAAATAAATAAATAAATAAATAAATAAATAAACATTATTTTAAAAGGATAAGAAAGAAAGAAAGACCAGGCAGGCCTGCCATACTTATCTCAGTCTGTCTGTCTGTCTGTCTGATCACCTGGAACTGGAGATGGGCCACCTTGTAGGTGCTGGTAGTTGATCCCAGGTTCTCTGGAAGAGGAGACAATGCTGTTAATTGTTGAGCCCTTTCAGTGGCCCCACCCATTTTTAATTTTTACAAGTATATGTGAGGCTGTGTTTATGTACATCATATTCAGACCATAAGAGGGATTTAGATTCTCCAGAATCTGACACCCTCTTCTGGAGTGTCTGAAGACAGCTACAGTGTACATATATCTAATAAATACATATATAAATATATAAATAAACATTTTTTAAAATTATAAGAAAGAAAGAAAGACCAGGCAGGACTGCCATCCTTATCACTGTCTGTATGTCTGTCTGTCTGATCCACTGGAACTGGAGATGGGCCACCATAAGGTGCCTGTAGTTTATCCCAGGTTCTCTGAAAGAGGAGACAATGCTGTTAATTGTTGAGCCCTCTCAGTGGCCCCACACGTCTTTAAATTTTTAGAAGTATATGTGAGTCTGTGTTTATGTACATCATATGCAGACCATAAGAGGGATTTAGATACTCCAGAATCTGACACCCTCTTCTGGAGTGTCTGAAGACAGCTACAGTGTACTTATATAATAAATAAATAAATAAATAAATAAATAAATAAATAAATAAATAAACATTATTTAAACCGGATAAGAAAAAAAGAAAGACCAGGCAGGCCTACCATCCCTATCTCTGTCTGTCTGTCTATCAGTCGTTCTGATCCCCTGTAACTGGAGATGGGCCACCATATAGGTGCTGGTAGTTGATCCCAGGTTCTCTGGAAGAGGAGACAATGCTGTTAATTGTTGAGCGATTTCAGTGGCCCCACCCATCGTTAAATTTTTAGTAGTATATGTGAGGCTGTGTTTATGTACATCATATGCAGACCATAAGAGGGATTTAGATTCTCCAGAATCTGACACCCTCTTCTGGAGTGTCTGAAGACAGCTACAGTGTACTTATATCTAATAAATACATGAATAAATAAACATTTTTTAAAAAGGATAATAAAGAAAGAAAGACCAGGCAGGCCTGCCATCCTAATCTCTGTCAGTCTGTCTGTCTGTCAGACTGTCTGATACCTTGGAACTGCAAATGGGCCACCATATAGTTGCTGTTAGTTGATCCCAGCTTCTCTGGAAGAGGAGACAATGCTATTAATTGTTGAGCCCTTTCAGTGGCTCCACCTATCTTTAAATTTTTAGAAGTATATGTTAGGCTGTGTTTATGTACATCATATGCAGACCATAAGAGGGATTTAGTTTCTCCAGAATCTGACACCCTCTTCTGGAGTGTCTGAAGACAACTACAGTGTACTTATATCTAATAAATACATACATATATAAATAAATAAATAAATAAATAAATAAATAAATAAACATTATTTTAAAAGGATAGGAAAGAAAGAAAGACCAGGCAGGCCTGTCATACTTATCTCAGTCTGTCTGTCTGTCTGTCTGATCCCCTGGAACTGGAGATGGGCCACCTTGTAGGTGCTGGTAGTTGATCCCAGGTTCTCTGGAAGAGGAGACAATGCTGTTAATTGTTGAGCCCTTTCAGTGGCCCCACCCATTTTTAATTTTTAGAAGTATATGTGAGGCTGTGTTTATGTACATCATATTCAGACCATAAGAGGGATTTAGATTCTCCAGAATCTGACACCATCTTCTGGAGTGTCTGAAGACGGCTACAGTGTACTTATATCTAATAAATACATAAATAAATAAATAAATAAATAAATAAATAAAAGAATAAATAAACATTTTTTAAAAAGTATAAGAAATAAAGAAAGACCAGTCAGGCCTGCCATCCCTATCTCTGTCTCTCTGTCTGTCTGTCTGTCTGATCCACTGGAACTGGAGATGGGCCACCATAAGGTGCCTGTAGTTTATCCCAGGTTCTCTGAAAGAGGAGACAATGCTGTTAATTGTTGAGCCCTCTCAGTGGCCCCACATGTCTTTAAATTTTTAGAAGTATATGTGAGGCTGTGTTTATGTACATCATATGCAGACCATAAAAGGGATTTAGATTCTCCAGAATCTGACACCCTCTTCTGGAGTGTCTGAAGACAGCTACAGTGTACTTATATCTAATAAATACATAAATAAATATATAAATAAACATTTTTTTAAAAAGGATAAGAAAGAAAGAAAGACCAGGCAGGCCTGCCATCCTTATCACTGTCTGTATGTCTGTCTGTCTGATCCCCTGGAATTGGAGATGGGCCACCATATAGTTGCTGGTAGTTGATCCCAGGTACTCTGGAAGAGGAGACAATGCTGTTAATTGTTGAGCTTTTAGAGTGGCCCCACCCTTCTTTAAATTTTTAGAAGTATATGTGAGGCTGTGTTTATGTACATCATATGCAGACCAGAAGAGGGATTTAGATTCTCCAGAATCTGACACCCTCTTCTGGAGTGTCTGAACAGCTACAGGGTACTTATATCTAATAATAAATAAATAAATAAATAAACAAACATTTTTTTAAAAAAAGGATAAGAAAGAAAGAAAGACCAGGCAGGCCTGCCATCCTTATCACTGTCTGTCTGTCTGTCTGTCTGATCCCCTGGAACTGGAGATGGGCCACCTTTTAGGTGCTGGTAGTTGATCCCAGGTTCTCTGGAAGAGGAGACAATGCTGTTAATTGTTGAGTCCTTTCAGTGGCCCCACCTATTTATAATTTTTAGAAGTATATGTGAGGCTGTGTTTATGTACATCATATTCAGACCATAAGAGGGATTTAGATTCTCTAGAAACTGACACCCTCTTCTGGAGTGTCTGAAGACGGCTACAGTGTACTTATATCTAATAAATACATAAATAAATAAATAAATAAATAAATAAATAAATAAATAAATAAATAAACATTTTTTAAAAAGTATAAGAAATAAAGAAAGACCAGGCAGGCCTGCCATCCTTATCTCTGTCTCTCTGTCTGTCTGTCTGTCTGATCCACTGGAACTGGAGTTGGGCCACCATAAGGTGCTGGTAGTTTATCCCAGGTTCTCTGAAAGAGGAGACAATGCTGTTAATTGTTGAGCCCTCTCAGTGGCCCCACCCATCTTTAAATTTTTAGAAGTATATGCAAGGCTGTGTTTATGTACCGAATATGCAGACCATAAGAGGGATTTAGATTCTCCAGAATCTGACACCCTCTTCTGGAGTGTCTGAAGACAGCTACAGTGTACATATATCTAATAAATACATAAATAAATATATAAATAAACATTTTTTTAAAAAGGATAATAAAGAAAGAAAGACCAGGCAGGCCTGCCATCCTTATCACTCTCTGTATGTCTGTCTGTCTGATCCCCTGGAACTGGAGATGGGCCACGTTTTAGGTGCTGGTAGTTGATCCCTGGTTCTCTGGAAGTGGAGACAATGCTGTTAATTGTTGAGTCCTTTCAGTGGCCCCACCTATTTATAATTTTTAGAAGTATATATGAGGCTGTGTTTATGTACATCATATTCAGACCATAAGAGGGATTTAGATTCTCTAGAATCTGACACCCTCTTATGGAGTGTCTGAAGACGGCTACAGTGTACTTATATCTAATAAATACATAAATAAATAAATAAATAAATAAATAAATATATAAACAGTTTTTAAAATGTATAAGAAATAAAGAAAGACCAGGCAGGCCTGCCATCCTCATCTCTGTCTCTCTGTCTGTCTGTCTGTCTGTCTGATCCTCTGGAACTGGGGATGGGCCACCATAAGGTGCTGGTAGTTTATCCCAGGTTCTCTGGAAGAGGAGACAATGCTGTTAATTGTTGAGCCCTCTCAGTGGCCCCACCCTTCTTTAAATTTTTAGAAGTATATATGAGGCTGTGTTAATGTACATCATATGCAGACCATAAGAGGGATTTAGATTCTCCAGAATCTGACACCCTCTTCTGGAGTGTCTGAAAGCAGCTACAGTGTACATATATTTAATAAATACATAAATAAATATATAAATAAACATTTTTTTAAAAAGGATAAGACAGAAAGAAAGACCAGGCAGGCCTGCCATCCTTATCACTGTCTGTATGTCTGTCTGTCTGATCCCCTGGAATTGGAGATGGGCCACCATATAGTTGCTGGTAGTTGATCCCAGGTACTCTGGAAGAGGAGACAATGCTGTTAATTGTTGAGCTTTTAGAGTGGCCCCACCCTTCTTTAAATTTTTAGAAGTATGTGTGAGGCTGTGTTTATGTACATCATATGCAGACCATAAGAGGGATTTAGATTCTCCAGAATCTGACACCCTCTTCTGGAGTGTCTGAACAGCTAAAGTGTACTTATATCTAATAATAAATAAATAAATAAATAAATAAATAAACAAACATTTTTTTAAAAAATGGATAAGAAAGAAAGAAAGACCAGGAAGGCCTGCCATCCTTATCACTGCCTGTCTGTCTGTCTGTCTGATCCCCTGGAACTGGAGATGGGCCACCTTTTAGGTGCTGGTAGTTGATCCCAGGTTCTCTGGAAGAGGAGACAATGCTGTTAATTGTTGAGTCCTTTCAGTGGCCCCACCTATTTATAATTTTTAGAAATATATGTGAGGCTGTATTTATGTACATCATATTCAGACCATAAGAGGGATTTAGATTCTCTAGAATCTGACACCCTCTTCTGGAGTGTCTGAAGACGGCTACAGTGTACTTATATCTAATAAATAAATAAATAAATAAATAAATAAATAAATAAATAAACATATTTTAAAAAGTATAAGAAATAAAGAAAGACCAGGCAGGCCTGCCATCCTTATCTCTGTCTTTCTGTCTATCTGTCTGTCTGTCTAATCCCCTGGAACTGGAGATGGGCCACCATAAGGTGCTGGTAGTTTATCCCAGGTTCTCTGAAAGAGGAGACAATGCTGTTAATTGTTGAGCCCTCTCAGTGGCCCCACACATCTTTAAATTTTTAGAAGTATATGCGAGGCTGTGTTTATGTACATCATATGCAGACCATAAGAGGGATTTAGATTCTCCAGAATATGACACCCTCTTCTGGAGTGTCTGAAAGCAGCTACAGTGTACATATATCTAATAAATACATAAATAAATATATAAATAAACATTTTTTTAAAAGGATAAGACAGAAAGAAAGACCAGGCAGGCCTGCCATCCTTATCACTGTCTGTATGTCTGTCTGTCTGATCCCCTGGAACTGGAGATGGGCCACCATATAGTTGCTGGTAGTTGATTCCAGGTACTCTGGAAGAGGAGACGATGCTGTTAATTGTTGAGCTTTTAGAGTGGCCCCACCCTTCTTTAAATTTTTAGAAGTATATGTGAGGCTGTGTTTATGTACATCATATGCAGACCATAAGAGGGATTTAGATTCTCCAGAATATGACACCCTCTTCTGGAGTGTCTGAACAGCTACAGTGTACTTATATCTAATAATAAATAAATAAATAAATAAATAAACAATTTTTTAAAAAAAGGATAAGAAACAAAGAAAGACCAGGCAGGCCTGCCATCCTTATCACTGTCTATCTGTCTGTCTGTCTGATCCCCTGGAACTGGAGATAGGCCACCTTTTAGGTGCTGGTAGTTGATCCCAGGTTCTCTGGAAGAGGAGACAATGCTGTTAATTGTTGAGTCCTTTCAGTGGCCCCACCTATTTATAATTATTAGAAGTATATGTGAGGCTGTGTTTAAGTACATCATATTCAGACCATAAGAGGGATTTAGATTCTCTAGAATCTGACACCCTCTTCTGGAGTGTCTGAAGACGGCGACAGTGTACTTATATCTAATAAATACATAAATAAATAAATAAATAAATAAATTAATTAATTAACATTTTTTAAAAAGTATAAGAAATAAAGAAAGACCAGGCAGGCCTGCCATCCTTATCTCTGTCTCTCTGTCTGTCTGTCTGTCTGTCTGATCCACTGGAACTGGAGATGGGCCACCATAAGGTGCTGGTAGTTTATCCCAGATTCTCTGAAAGAGGAGACAATGCTGTTAATTGTTGAGCCCTCTCAGTGGTCCCACACATCTTTAAAATTTTAGAAGTATATGTGAGGCTGTGTTTATGTACATCATATGCAGACCATAAGAGGGATTTAGATTCTCCAGAATCTGACACCCTCTTCTGGAGTGTCTGAAGACAGCTACAGTGTACTTATATCTAATAAATACATAAATAAATATATAAATAAACATTTTTTGAAAAGGACAAGAAAGAAAGAATGACCAGGCAGGCCTGCCATCCTTATCACTGTCTGTATGTCTGTCTGTCTGATCCCCTGGAACTGGAGATGGGCCACCTTATAGTTGCTGGTAGTTGATCCCAGGTACTCTGGAAGAGGAGACAATGCTGTTAATTGTTGAGCTTTTAGAGTGGCCCCACCCTTCTTTAAATTTTTAGAAGTATATATGAGGCTGTGTTTATGTACATCATATGCAGACCATAAGAGGGATTTAGATTCTCCAGAATCTGACACCCTCTTCTGGAGTGTCTGAACAGCTACAGTGTACTTATATCTAATAATAAATTAATAAATAAATAAATAAATAAATAAATAAATAAACAAATATTTTTTTGAAAAAAGGATAAGAAAGAAAGAAAGACCAGGCAGGCCTGCCATCCTTATCACTGTCTGTCTGTCTGTCTGTCTGATCCCCTGGAACTGGAGATGGGCCACGTTTTAGGTGCTGGTAGTTGATCCCTGGTTCTCTGGAAGTGGAGACAATGCTGTTAATTGTTGAGTCCTTTCAGTGGCCCCACCTATTTATAATTTTTAGAAGTATATATGAGGCTGTGTTTATGTACATCATATTCAGACCATAAGAGGGATTTAGATTCTCTAGAATCTGACACCCTCTTATGGAGTGTCTGAAGACGGCTACAGTGTACTTATATCTAATAAATACATAAATAAATAAATAAATAAATAAATAAATAAATAAATAAATAAATAAATAAACAGTTTTTAAAATGTATGAGAAATAAAGAAAGACCAGGCAGGCCTGCCATCCTCATCTCTGTCTCTCTGTCTGTCTGTCTGTCTGTCTGATCCTCTGGAACTGGGGATGGGCCACAATAAGGTGCTGGTAGTTTATCCCAGGTTCTCTGGAAGAGGAGACAATGCTGTTAATTGTTGAGCCCTCTCAGTGGCCCCACCCTTCTTTAAATTTTTAGAAGTATATATGAGGCTGTGTTAATGTACATCATATGCAGACCATAAGAGGGATTTAGATTCTCCAGAATCTGACACCCACTTCTGGAGTGTCTGAAAGCAGCTACAGTGTACATATATTTAATAAATACATAAATAAATATATAAATAAACATTTTTTTAAAAAGGATAAGACAGAAAGAAAGACCAGGCAGGCCTGCCATCCTTATCACTGTCTGTATGTCTGTCTGTCTGATCCCCTGGAATTGGAGATGGGCCACCATATAGTTGCTGGTAGTTGATCCCAGGTACTCTGGAAGAGGAGACAATGCTGTTAATTGTTGAGCTTTTAGAGTGGCCCCACCCTTCTTTAAATTTTTAGAAGTATGTGTGAGGCTGTGTTTATGTACATCATATGCAGACCATAAGAGGGATTTAGATTCTCCAGAATCTGACACCCTCTTCTGGAGTGTCTGAACAGCTAAAGTGTACTTATATCTAATAATAAATAAATAAATAAATAAATAAATAAACAAACATTTTTTTAAAAAATGGATAAGAAAGAAAGAAAGACCAGGAAGGCCTGCCATCCTTATCACTGCCTGTCTGTCTGTCTGTCTGATCCCCTGGAACTGGAGATGGGCCACCTTTTAGGTGCTGGTAGTTGATCCCAGGTTCTCTGGAAGAGGAGACAATGCTGTTAATTGTTGAGTCCTTTCAGTGGCCCCACCTATTTATAATTTTTAGAAATATATGTGAGGCTGTATTTATGTACATCATATTCAGACCATAAGAGGGATTTAGATTCTCTAGAATCTGACACCCTCTTCTGGAGTGTCTGAAGACGGCTACAGTGTACTTATATCTAATAAATAAATAAATAAATAAATAAATAAATAAACATATTTTAAAAAGTATAAGAAATAAAGAAAGACCAGGCAGGCCTGCCATCCTTATCTCTGTCTTTCTGTCTATCTGTCTGTCTGTCTAATCCCCTGGAACTGGAGATGGGCCACCATAAGGTGCTGGTAGTTTATCCCAGGTTCTCTGAAAGAGGAGACAATGCTGTTAATTGTTGAGCCCTCTCAGTGGCCCCACACATCTTTAAATTTTTAGAAGTATATGCGAGGCTGTGTTTATGTACATCATATGCAGACCATAAGAGGGATTTAGATTCTCCAGAATATGACACCCTCTTCTGGAGTGTCTGAAAGCAGCTACAGTGTACATATATCTAATAAATACATAAATAAATATATAAATAAACATTTTTTTTAAAAGGATAAGACAGAAAGAAAGACCAGGCAGGCCTGCCATCCTTATCACTGTCTGTATGTCTGTCTGTCTGATCCCCTGGAACTGGAGATGGGCCACCATATAGTTGCTGGTAGTTGATTCCAGGTACTCTGGAAGAGGAGACGATGCTGTTAATTGTTGAGCTTTTAGAGTGGCCCCACCCTTCTTTAAATTTTTAGAAGTATATGTGAGGCTGTGTTTATGTACATCATATGCAGACCATAAGAGGGATTTAGATTCTCCAGAATATGACACCCTCTTCTGGAGTGTCTGAACAGCTACAGTGTACTTATATCTAATAATAAATAAATAAATAAATAAATAAACAATTTTTTAAAAAAAGGATAAGAAACAAAGAAAGACCAGGCAGGCCTGCCATCCTTATCACTGTCTGTCTGTCTGTCTGTCTGATCCCCTGGAACTGGAGATGGGCCACCTTTTAGGTGCTGGTAGTTGATCCCAGGTCCTCTGGAAGAGGAGACAATGCTGTTAATTGTTGAGTCCTTTCAGTGGCCCCACCTATTTATAATTATTAGAAGTATATGTGAGGCTGTGTTTAAGTACATCATATTCAGACCATAAGAGGGATTTAGATTCTCTAGAATCTGACACCCTCTTCTGGAGTGTCTGAAGACGGCGACAGTGTACTTATATCTAATAAATACATAAATAAATAAATAAATAAATTAATTAATTAATTAACATTTTTTAAAAAGTATAAGAAATAAAGAAAGACCAGGCAGGCCTGCCATCCTTATCTCTGTCTCTCTGTCTGTCTGTCTGTCTGTCTGATCCACTGGAACTGGAGATGGGCCACCATAAGGTGCTGGTAGTTTATCCCAGATTCTCTGAAAGAGGAGACAATGCTGTTAATTGTTGAGCCCTCTCAGTGGTCCCACACATCTTTAAAATTTTAGAAGTATATGTGAGGCTGTGTTTATGTACATCATATGCAGACCATAAGAGGGATTTAGATTCTCCAGAATCTGACACCCTCTTCTGGAGTGTCTGAAGACAGCTACAGTGTACTTATATCTAATAAATACATAAATAAATATATAAATAAACATTTTTTGAAAAGGATAAGAAAGAAAGAATGACCAGGCAGGCCTGCCATCCTTATCACTGTCTGTATGTCTGTCTGTCTGATCCCCTGGAACTGGAGATGGGCCACCTTATAGTTGCTGGTAGTTGATCCCAGGTACTCTGGAAGAGGAGACAATGCTGTTAATTGTTGAGCTTTTAGAGTGGCCCCACCCTTCTTTAAATTTTTAGAAGTATATGTGAGGCTGTGTTTATGTACATCATATGCAGACCATAAGAGTGATTTAGATTCTCCAGAATCTGACACCCTCTTCTGGAGTGTCTGAACAGCTACAGTGTACTTATATCTAATAATAAATAAATAAATAAATAAATAAATAAATAAACATTTTTTTAAAAAAAGAATGAGAAAGAAAGAAAGACCAGGCAGGCCTGCCATCCTTATCACTGTCTGTCTGTCTGTCTGTCTGATCCCCTGGAACTGGAGATGGGCCACCTTTTAGGTGCTGGTATTTGTTCCCAGGTTCTCTGGAAGAGGAGACAATGCTGTTAATTGTTGAGTCCTTTCAGTGGCCCCACCTATTTTTAATTTTTAGAAGTATATGTGAGGCTGTGTTTATGTACATCATATTCAGACCATAAGAGGGATTTAGATTCTCCAGAATCTGACACCATCTTCTGGAGTGTCTGAAGACGGCTACAGTGTACTTATATCTAATAAATAAATAAATAAATAAATAAATAAATAAACATTTTTTAAAAAGTATAAGAAATAAAGAAAGACCAGGCAGACCTGCCATCCTTATCTCTGTCTCTCTGTCTGTCTGTCTGTCTGATCCACTGGAACTGGAGATGGGCCACCATAAGGTGCTGGTAGTTTATCCCAGGTTCTCTGAAAGAGGAGACAATGCTGTTAATTGTTGAGCCCTCTCAGTGGCCCCACACATCTTTAATTTTTTAGAAGTATATGTGAGGCTGTGTTTATGTACATCATATGCAGACCATAAGAGGGATTTAGATTCTCCAGAATCTGACACCCTCTTCTGGAGTGTCTGAAGACAGCTACAGTGTACTTATATCTAATAAATACATAAATAAATATATAAATAAACATTTTTTTAAAAGGATAAGAAAGAAAGAAAGACCAGGCAGGCCTGCCATCCTTATCACTGTCTGTATGTCTGTCTGTCTGATCCTCTGGAACTGGAGATGGGCCACCATATAGTTGCTGGTAGTTGATCCCAGGTACTCTGGAAGAGGAGACAATGCTGTTAATTGTTGAGCTTTTAGAGTGGCCCCACACTTCTTTAAATTTTTAGAAGTATATGTGAGGCTGTGTTTATGTACATCATATGCAGTCCATAAGAGGGATTTAGATTCTCCAGAATATGACACCCTCTTCTGAAGTGTCTGAAGACAGCTACAATGTACTTATATCTAATAAATATATATATAAATAAATAAACATTTTTAAAATGTATAAGAAGAAAGAAAAACCAGGCAGGCCTGCAATCCTTGTCTGTCTGTCTGTATGTATGTCTGTCTGATCCCCTGGAACTGGAGATGGGCCACAATATATTTGCTGGTAGTTGATCCCAGGTCCTCTGGAAGAGGAGACAATGCTGTTAATTGTTGAGCTTTTTCAGTGGCCCCAACCATCTTTAAATTTTTAGAAGTATATGTGAGGCTGTGTTTATGTACATCATATGCAGACTATAAGAGGGATATAGATTCTCCAGAATCTGACACCCTCTTCTGGAGAGTCTGAAGACAGCTACAGTGTACTTATATCTAATAAATACATAAATAAATATATAAATAAACTTTTTTTAAAAAAGGATAAGAAAGAATGAAAGACCAGGCAGGCCTGCCATCCTTATCTCTGTCTGTCTGTCTGTCTGTCTGATCCCCTGCAACTTGAGATGGGCCACCACATAGTTGCTGGTAGTTGATCCCACGTTCTCTGGAAGAGGAGACAATGGTGTTAATTGTTGAGCCCTTTCAGTGGGCCCACCCATCTTTAAATTTTTAGAAGTATATATGAGGCTGTGTTTATGTACATCATATGCAGACCATAAGAACGATTTAGATTCTCCAAAAGATGACACCCTCTTCTAGAGTGTCTGAAGACAGCTACAGTGTACTTATATCTAATAAATAAATAAATAAATAAATAAATAAATAAATAAATATATAAACATTATTTTAAAAGTATAAGAAAGAAAGAAAGACCACGCAGGCCTCCATCCTTACCTCTGTCAGTCTGTCTGTCTGATCCCTTGGAACTGGAGATGGGCCACCATATAGTTGCTGTTAGTTGATCCCAGGTTCTCTGGAAGAAGAGACAATGCTGTTAATTGTTGAGCCCTTTCAGTGGCTCCACCTATCTTTAAATTTTTAGAAGTATATGTTAGGCTGTGTTTACGTATATCATATGTATACCATAAGAGGGATTTTGATTCTCCAGAATCTGACACCCTCTTCTGGAGTGTCTGAAGACAACTACAGTGTACTTATATCTAATACATAAATAAATAAATAAATAAATAAATAAATAAATAAATAAATAAACAAACATTATTTTAAAAGGATAAGAAAGAATGAAAAACCAGGCATGCCTGCCCTCCTTATCTCTGTCTGTCTGTCTGTCTGTCTGATCCCCTGGAACTGGAGATGGGCCACCTTTTAGGTGCTGGTAGTTGATTCCAGGTTCTCTGGAAGAGGAGACAATGCTGTTAATTGTTGAGTCCTTTCAGTGGCCCCACCTATTTATAATTTTTAGAAGTATATGTGAGGCTGTGTTTATGTACATCATATTCAGACCATAAGAGGAATTTAGATTCTCTAGAATCTGACACCCTCTTCTGGAATGTCTGAAGACAGCTACAGAGTACTTATATCTAATACATACATAGATAAATAAATAAATAAATAAATAAATAAATAAACATTTTTTAAAAAGTATAAGAAATAAAGAAAGACCAGGCAGGCCTGCCATCCATATCTCTGTCTCTCTGTCTGTAAGTCTGTCTGATCCTCTGGAACTGGAGATGGGCCACCATAAGGTGCTGGTAGTTTATCCCAGGTTCTCTGAAAGAGGAGACAATGCTGTTAATTGTTGAGCCCTCTCAGTGGACCCACCCATCTTTAAATTTTTATAAGTATATGCGAGGCTGTGTTTATGTACCGAATATGCAGACCATAAGAGGGAATTAGATTCTCCAGAATCTGACACTCACTTCTGGAGTGTCTGAAGACAGCTACAGTGTACATATATCTAATAAATACATAAATAAATATATAAATAAACATTTTTTTAAAAAGGATAAGAAAGAAAGAAAGACCAGGCAGGCCTGCCATCCTTATCACTGTCTGTATGTCTGTCTGTCTGATCCCCAGGAACTGGAGATGGGCCACCATATAGTTGCTGGTAGTTGATCCCAGGTACTCTGGAAGAGGAGACAATGCTGTTAATTGTTGAGCTTTTAGAGTGGCCCCACACTTCTTTAAATTTTTAGAAGTATATGTGAGGCTGTGTTTATGTACATCATATGCAGACCATAAGAGGGATTTAGATTCTCCAGAATCTGACACCCTCTTCTGGAGTGTCTGAAAGCAGCTACAGTGTACATATATCTAATAAATACATAAATAAATATATAAATAAACATTTTTTTTAAAAAGGATAAGAAAGAATGAAAGACCAGGCAGGCCTGCCATCCTTATCACTGTCTGTCTGTCTGTCTGTCTGATCCCCTGGAACTGGAGATGGGCCACCATATAGTTGCTGGTAGTTGATCCCAGAAACTCTGGAAGAGGATACAATGCTGTTAATTGTTGAGCTTTTAGAGTGGTCCCACCCTTCTTCAAATTTTTAGAAATATATGTGAGGCTGTGTTTATGTACATCATATGCAGACCATAAGAGGGATTTAGATTCTCCAGAATATGACACCCTCTTCTGGAGTGTCTGAAGACAGCTACAGTGTACTTATATCTAATAAATATATATATATAAATAAATAAACATTTTTAAAATGTATAAGAAAGAAAGAAAAACCAGGCAGGCCTGCAATCCTTGTCTGTCTGTCTGTATGTATGTCTGTCTGATCGCCTGGAACTGGAGATGGGCCACAATATAGTTGCTGGTAGTTGATCCCAGGTCCTCTGGAAGAGGAGACAATGCTGTTAATTGTTGAGCCCTTTCAGTGGCCCCAACCGTCTTTAAATTTTTAGAAGTATATGTGAGGCTGTGTTTATGTACATCATATGCAGACCATAAGAGGGATATAGATTCTCCAGAATCTGACACCCTTTTCTGGAGAGTCTTAAGACAGCTACAGTGTACTTATATCTAATAAATAAATAAATAAATAAATTAATTAATTAATTAATAAACATTTTTTAAAAAGATAAGAAAGAAAGATAAATCAGGCAGGCCTGCCATCCTTATCTCTGTCTGTCTGTCTGTCTCTCTGATGCCCTGCAACTTGAGATGGGCCACCACATAGTTGCTGGTAGTTGATCCCACGTTCTCTGGAAGAGTAGACAATGGTGTTAATTGTTGAGCCCTTTCAGTGGGCCCACCCATCTTTAAATTTTTAGAAGTATAGGTGAGGCTGTGTTTATGTACATCATATGCAGACCATAAGAGGGATTTAGATACTCCAGAAGATGACACCCTCTTCTAGAGTGTCTGAAGACAGCTACAGTGTACTTATATCTAATAAATAAATAAATAAATAAATAAATAAACATTTTTTTAAAAGTATAAGAAAGAAAGAAAGACCAGGCAGGCCTCCATCCTTACCTCTGTCAGTCTGTCTGTCTGTCTGTCTGATTCCTTGGAACTGGAGATGGGCCACCATATTGTTGCTGTTAGTTGATCCCAGGTTCTCTGGAAGAAGAGACAATGCTGTTAATTGTTGAGCCCTTTCAGTGGCTCCACCTATCTTTAAATTTTTAGAAGTATATGTTAGGCTGTGTTTATGTACATCATATGCAGACCATAAGAGGGATTTAGATTCTCCAGAATCTGACACCCTCTTCTGGAGTGTCTAAAGACAACTACAATGTACTTATATCTAATAAATACATAAATAAATAAATAAATAAATAAATAAATAAATAAATAAATATATAAACATTATTTTAAAAGGATAAGAAAGAAAGAAAAACCAGGCAGACCTGCCCTTTTTATCTCTGTCTGTCTATCTGTCTGATCCCCTGGAACTGGAGATGGGCCACCATATAGTTGCTGGTAGTTGATCCCAGGTTCTCTGGAAGAAGAGACAATGCTGTTAATTGTTGAGCCCTTTCAGTGGGCCCACCCATCTTAAATTTTTAGAAGTGTATGTGAATCTGTGTTTATGTCCATCATATGCAGACCATAAGAGGGATTTATATTCTCCCGAATCTGACACCCTCTTCTGGAGTGTCTGAAGACAGCTACGGTGTACTTATATCTAATAAATACATAAATAAATAAATAAACATTTTTTAAAAAGGATAAGAAAGAAAGAAATGCCAGGGAGGCCTGCCACCCTTGTCTGTCTGTCTCTTTGTCTGCCTGATCCCCTGGAACGGGAGATGGGCCACCATATAGTTGCTCGTAGTTGATCCCAGGTTCTCTGGAAGAGGAGTCAGTGCTGTTAATTGTTGAGCCCTTTCAGTGGCCCCACCCATCTTTAAATTTTTAGAAGTATATGTGAGGCTGTGTTTATGTACATCATATGCAGACCATAAGAGGGATTTAGATTCTCCAGAATCTGACACCCTCTTCTGGAGTGTCTGAAAGCAGCTACAGTGTACTTATATCTAATAAATACATACTTAAATTAATAAACATTTTTTAAAAGGATAAGAAAGAAGGAAAGACAAGGTAGGCCTGCCATCCTTAACTCTATCTGTCTGTATGTCTGTCTGTCTGTCTGAACCCCTGTAACTGGAGATGGGCCACCATATAGTTGCTGGTACTTGATCCCAGGTTCTCTATAAGAGGAGACAATGCTGTTAATTGTTGATCCCTTTCATTGGACCAACACATCTTTAAATTTTTAGATGTAAATGTGAGGCTGTGTGTATGTACATCATATGCAGACCATAAGAGGGATATAGATTCTCCAGAATCTGACACCCTCTTCTGGAGTGTCTGAAGACAGCTACAGTGTAAGTATATCTAATAAATACATAAATAAATAAATGAATAAATAAATAAACAAACATTTTTTAAAAGGGATAAGAAAGAAAGAAAAACCAGGCAGGCCTGCCATCCTTGTCTGTCTTTCTCTCTGTCTGTCTGTCTGTCTTGCCTAGCCCCTTGAGTAGCCTAGCCTAGTCCCTTGCCTTGACTAGCCCAGCCCCTTGCCTAGCCTAGCCTAGCCCAGCCCTGCCTTGCCTAGCCCTGCCTATCCCTGTCTTTAACCAGGCTGGCCTCGAACTCAGAAACTGACTGCCTCTGCCTCCAGAGTGCTCTCATTAAGAGCTGGAGCCACCACTGACTGTTGGGTTTTCTAAGTCTTACATAGGTATGGTCTGTTTCTCAGCTGTGAAACCCTAATTAACACATGTAGTCTGTCCTAGGTCAGCCATAGCTACAGATTGAGGCCTTTGCTAAAACAAAACAAAAGAAAACAAAAAATAGAAATAATAAAATAAATAAATTAAGCAACCACATGATATCTTTTCTTTCTTTCAATGATACTCAGAGCTTGAAGCAGTTCACCCATGAGACCTCAGCTCCGGACATTGAGGCTCTTTCCCTAACAAGTATTATGGCTGAACCTGAGGGGTTCTACTGCTGATTTGTGTCCCCCACTTTAAAAAAATAGTTGTTTTCAAAGGCTGCAGGTTCTTAGCCCTGTTCCTTGTTACAGTTGAGTCACAGCCCTGAAAGTTCAGTGGTAGTTAAAGGCACTGAGAAGGGCTTCCTATAGACATCAAAGACCAAGTCTTTGTTTTTAAAAAGTTAATCTGGATTCCCCCACACCCTGGCATCCTTAGAATTCCTAGAAAGGAAGGCAGGGACCTGGGCAGAAGGGTGCAAGGCTACTGGTGTTTGTAAGTGGTAACAGAAAGCTTTCTCTTGTTGGTACCCTACCCCAAGTTACACTGTCACTTCTTTTTCCTAGTTGTTGTTTTGTCGGTTTGTATTCTCAACATAGACCCTTTTCCTTCCTAACCTTGGCTGTCCTGAACCTTACTGTCCTTGAACTCAGTGATTTGCCTGTCTTGCTGGGATGAAACTGTGAGCTACCATCCAGAAGGAAGCACCCTGCTGAGGTTAGATTGGGGTCTCTTCCATTTTCCTCTATGAACATGCATATGGCAGGCCTGTTCTTTCTTTTTTACTTTTCCTTTTTTTTTAAAGATTTATTTATTTATTATATTTAAGTATGCTGTAGCTATCTTCAGACAGTCCAGAAGAGGGTGTCAGATTCTGAAGAATCTAAATCATTCTTATTGTCTGCATATGATGTATATAAACACAGCCTCACATATACTCAAAAAAAAAAAAGAAAAAGAAAGATGTGGCTACAGAGAGGGCTCAACAATTAAGAGCATTGTCTCCTCTTCCAGAGAACCTGGGCTCAATTACCAGTATTATATATGGTGGCCCATCTCCAGTTCCAGGGGATCTAATACTCTGTTCTGGAGTCTGTGGGCACAGCATACACATGCAAAACATTCTTACACAATCATTGAGAGAGGAGAGAGAGGGGTTGAGAGAGAGGGGAGGTAATCATACCTCCTGACAAGTTTGAAGACCTGAGCTTCATCACTCACACAAATAAATAAATGCAAAATATTTTTTTATAAATAAACTCTGCCATTGCCCTTTAAAAATTCCTAGAAAACAAGTTTTATAAGCAACAGTTATATTTACTATATCTAAAGGACAGTCATGAGCATATTCAATAAATAGAAAAAGGCCTGTTAGTCTTAGAAATGGAAAAGACAAACCAAGGAAGGTTTGCAATTACATAATGAGGCATCTCAGCCCAGCTCTAAGGTTGGAAATAAGACTCGAGAATAGGATACACCTGAAGACAACCAGCCATTGTTTTTTGTTTTGGAGGCTGAAAGGATACACCTGAAGACAGCCAATGCTGTGTGATGGTGATCTGGTATTTTTTTTTTTAATTTTTAAAAACTTTAACACTTTTTATAAAACTTTTATAAAAACTTTTTCTTTCTTTCTTTTCTTCTTTCCTTTCTTTCTTTCCTTCTTTCCTTTCTTCCTTTCCTCACCCTAGCCCCTACCCTAGCCCTGTCTTTCACCAGGGTGGCCTCGAACTCAGAAACTGACTGCCTCTGCCTACAGAGTGCTCTCATTAAGAGCTTGAGCCACCACTGAATGTAGGGTTTTCTAAGCCTTACCTTGCTCTTGGTGTCTGTTCTCAGCTGTGAAACCCTAATTAACACAAGTAGGCAGTCCTGGGTCAGCCAGAGCTACAGACAGAGGACTTCTCTAAAAACAAATAAAACAAAACAAAACAACAAATAGAAATAATAAAATACATAAATTAAGCAACCACAGCATAGCTTTTCTCTATCTAGGTGGTACTCAGAAATTCCAGCAGTTGGCCTGTGACACCACAGCTCAGTATATGTGAGGCTGTGTTTATGTACATCATATGCAGACCATAAGAGGGATTTACATTCTCCAGAATCTGACACCCTCCTCTGGAGTGTCTAAAGAAAACTACAGTGTACTTATATCTAAGAAATACATAAATAAATAAATAAATAAATAAATAAATAAATAAATAAATAAATATTTTTTAAAAAGGATAAGAAAGAAAGAAAGACCAGGCAGGCCTGCCATCTTTATCTCTGCCTGTCTGTCTGTCTGTCTGATCCCCTGGAACTGGAGATGGGCCACCTTGTAGGTGCTGGTAGTTGATCCGAGGTTCTCTGGAAGAGGAGACAATGCTGTTAATTGTTGAGCCCTTTCAGTGGCCCCACCCATTTTTAATTTTTAGAAGTATATGTGAGGCTGTGTTTATGTACATCATATTCAGACCATAAGAGGGATTTAGATTCTCCAGAATCTGACACCATCTTCTGGAGTGTCTGAAGACGGCTACAGTGTACTTATATCTAATAAATAAATAAATAAATAAATAAATGAATAAATAAACATTTTTAAAAAAGTATAAGAAATAAAGAAAGACCAGTCAGGCCTGCCATATTTATCTCTGTCTCTCTGTCTGTCTGTCTGTCTGATCCCTTGGAACTGGAGATGGGCCACCATAAGGTGCTGGTAGTTTATCCCAGGTTCCCTGAAAGAGGAGACAATGCTGTTAATTGTTGAGCCCTCTCAGTGGCCCCACACATCTTTAAATTTTTAGAAGTATATGTGAGGCTGTGTTTATGTACATCATATGCAGTCCATAAGAGGGATTTAGATTCTCCAGAATCTGACACCCTCTTCTGGAGTGTCTGAAGACAGCTACAGTGTACTTATATCTAATAAATACATAAATAAATATATAAATAAACATTTTTTTAAAAAGGATAAGAAAGAAAGAAAGACCAGGCAGGCCTGCCATCCTTATCACTGTCTGTATGTCTGTCTGTCTGATCCCCTGGAACTGGAGATGGGCCACCATATAGTTGCTGTTAGTTGATCCCATGTACTCTGGAAGAGGAGACAATGCTGTTAATTGTTGAGCCCTTTCAATGGCCCCACACTTCTTTAAATATTTAGAAGTATAAGTGAGGCTGTGTTTATGTACATCATATTCAGATTATAAGAGGATTTAGATTCTCCAGAATCTGACACCCTCTACTGGAGTGACTGAAGACAGCTACAGTGTACTTATATATAATAAATACATAAGTAAATAAATAAATAAATAAACATTTTTTAAAAAGGATAAGATAGAAAGTAAGACCAGGCAGGCCTGCCATCCTTATCTCTGTCTGTCTGTCTGTCTGTCTGTCTGATCCCCTGGAACTGGAGATGGGCTACCATAAAGTTGCTGGTAGTTGATCCCAGGTTCTCTGAAAGAGGAGACAATGCTGTTAATTGTTGAGCCCTCTCAGTGGCCCCACACATCTTTAAATTTTTAGAAGTATATGTGAGGCTGTGTTTATGTACATCATATGCAGACCATAAGAGGTATTTAGATTCTCCAGAATCTGACACCCTCTTCTGGAGTGTCTGAAGACAGCTACAGTGTACTTATATCTAATAAATACATAAATAAATATATAAATAAACATTTTTTAAAAAGGATAAGAAAGAAAGAAAGACCAGGCAGGCCTGCCATTTTTATCACTGTCTGTATGTCTGTCTGTCTGATCCCCTGGAACTGGAGATGGACCACCATATAGTTGCTGTTAGTTGATCCCATGTACTCTGGAAGAGGAGACAATGCTGTTAATTGTTGAGCTTTTAGAGTGGCCACACCCTTCTTTAAATTTTTAGAAGTATATGTGAGGCTGTGTGGGGCCACTGACAGTCACATAGAGAGACAGAGAGAGACAGAGAGAGACAAAGAAAGACAGAGAGAGACATAGAGAGACAGAGAGATACATTGAGAGAGACAGAGAGACAGAGAGAGACACAGAGAGAGACACAGAGAGACACAGAGAGAGACACACAGAGAGACAGAGACAGACAGAGAGAGACAGAGAGAGACAGAGAGAGACAGAGATAGAGACAGAGAGAGACAAAGAGAGACAGAGAGACAGAGAGAGAGACAGAGAGAGACAGAGAAAGACAGAGTGAGACAGAGAGAGACACACAGAGAGACAGAGATACACAGAGTGAGAAAGAGAGAGAGAGACAGAGAGAGACAGAGAGAGAGACAGAGAGAGACAGAGTGAGACAGAAAGAGACACAGAGAGAGACAGAGAGAGACAAAGAAAAACACAGAGAGACAGAGAGAGACAGAGAGAGACAGAGAGAGAGACAGAGAAAGACAGAGAGAGACAAAGAAAAACACAGAGAGAGACAGAGGGAGACAGAGAGATACAGAGAGAGTCAGAGAGACAGAGAGAGACAGAGTTAGAGACAGAGAGAGACAGAGAGAGAAACAGAGAGAGACAGAGACACACAGAGAGAGACACAGAGAGAGACAGAGAGAGAGACACAGAGAGACAGAGACAGACAGAGAGAGACAGAGAGAGACAGAGATAGAGACAGAGAGAGACAGAGAGAGATAGAGAGAGACACAAAGAGACAGAGAGAGACAGAGAGAGCCAAAGAAAGACACAGAGAGAGACAGAGAGAGACAGAGAGATACAGAGAGAGAGACAGAGAGAGACAGAAAGATACAGAAGGACAGAGAGAGACAGAGAGAGACAGAGAGACAGAGATAGAGACAGAGAAAGACAGAGAGAGACACAGAGAGAGACTGAGGGAGACAGAGAGAGAGACAGAGAGAGACATAGAAGAGACAAAGAAAGACACAAGAGAGACAGAGAGAGTCAGACATAGAGACAAAGAAAGACAGAGGGAGACACTGAGAGAGAGAGACAGAGAGAGACAGAGAGAGACAGAGAGATACAGACAGAGAGACAAAGAGAGACAGAGAGAGACAGAGAGAAAGAGAGAGACAGAGAGAGTCAGAGAGAGACAGAGATAGAGACAGAGAGAGACAGAGAGAGGGACAGAGAGAGACAGAGACAGAGTGTGAAATACAGAGAGAGACAGAGTTAGAGAGAGAGACAGAGAGAGACAGAGAGAGAGACAGAGACAGAGACAGAGAGAGAGACAGAGAGAGACAGAGTGAGACACAGAAAGAGAGAGACAGAGAGAGACAAAGAAAGACACAGAGAGAGACATAGAGAGACAGAGAGATACATTGAGAGAGACAGAGAGAGACAGAGAGAGACAGAGATAGAGACAGAGAGAGACAGAGAGAGACACAGAGAGAGACAGAGAGACACAGAGAGACACAGAGAGAGACACAGAGAGACACAGAGAGAGACAGGGATAGACATAGACAGACAGAGACAGACAGAGAGAGACAGAGAGAGACAGAGATAGAGACAGAGAGAGACAGAGAGTGAGACAGAGAGAGACAGAGAGAGAGACACCGAAAGACAGAGAGAGACAGAGAGAGACAATGAAAGACACAGAGAGAGACTAAGAGAGACAGAGAGAGACAGAGAGAGACAGAGAGAGACAAAAAAAGACACAGAGAGAGACAGAGAGCGATATAGATAGAGAAAAAGAAAGACAGAGAGACACAGAGAAAGAGACAGAGAGAGACAGAGAGAGACAGAGAGATACAGAGAGAGAGACAAAGAGAGACAGAGAGAGAGACAGAGTGAGACAGAGAGAGAGAGAGAGACTGAGAGAGACAAAGAAAGACACAGAGAGAGACATAGAGAGACAGAGAGATACATTGAGAGAGACAGAGAGAGACAGAGATAGACAGAGAGAGACAGAGAGAGACACAGAGAGAGACAGAGAGACACAGAGAGACACAGAGAGACACAGAGAGACACAGAGAGAGACACAGAGAGACACAGAGAGAGACACAGAGAGACACAGAGAGACACAGAGAGAGACAGAGAGAGAGACAGAGAGAGACAGAGAGAGACAGAGACAGACAGAGACAGACAGAGAGAGACAGAGATAGAGACAGAGAGAGACAGAGAGAGAGAGAGAGAGACAGAGAGAGACAGAGAGAGTCAGAGAGAGACAATGAAAGACACAGAGAGAGACAGAGAGAGACAGAGAGATACAGAGAGAGAGACAGAGAGAGACATAAAGAGTCAGAAGGACAGAGAGAGACAGAGAGAGACAGAGATAGAGACAGAGAAAGACAGAGAGAGACAGAGAAAGACAGAGAGAGACAGAGAGTGAGACAGAGAGAGACAGAGAGAGACAAAGAAAGACACAGAGAGAGACAGAGCGAGACAGAGATAGAGACAGAGAAAGAAAGAGAGAGACACAGAGAGGTAGACAGAGAGAGACAGAGAGATACAGAGAGAGAGACAGAGAGAGACAGAGAGAAAGAGAGAGACAGAGAGAGACAGAGCGAGACAGAGATAGAGACAGAGAAAGAAAGAGAGAGACACAGAGAGAGAGACAGAGAGAGACAGAGAGATACAGAGAGAGAGACAGAGAGAGACAGAGAGAGACAGAGAGAGACAGAGTTAGAGACAGAGAGAGACAGAGAGAGAAACAGAGAGAGACAGAGACACACAGAGAGAGACACAGAGAGAGACAGAGAGAGAGACAGAGAGAGACAGAGAGACAGAGAGAGACAGAGAGAGACAGAGATAGAGACAGAGAGAGACAGAGAGAGATAGAGAGAGACACAAAGAGACAGAGAGAGACAGAGAGAGACAAAGAAAGACACAGAGAGAGACAGAGAGAGACAGAGAGATACAGAGAGAGAGACAGAGAGAGACAGAAAGATACAGAAGGACAGAGAGAGACAGAGAGAGACAGAGAGACAGAGATAGAGACAGAGAAAGACAGAGAGAGACACAGAGAGAGACTGAGGGAGACAGAGAGAGAGACAGAGAGAGACATAGAAGAGACAAAGAAAGACACAAGAGAGACAGAGAGAGTCAGACATAGAGACAAAGAAAGACAGAGGGAGACACTGAGAGAGAGAGACAGAGAGAGACAGAGAGAGACAGAGAGATACAGACAGAGAGACAAAGAGAGACAGAGAGAGACAGAGAGAAAGAGAGAGACAGAGAGAGTCAGAGAGAGACAGAGATAGAGACAGAGAGAGACAGAGAGAGGGACAGAGAGAGACAGAGACAGAGTGAGAAATACAGAGAGAGACAGAGTTAGAGAGAGAGACAGAGAGAGACAGAGAGAGAGACAGAGACAGAGACAGAGAGAGAGACAGAGAGAGACAGAGTGAGACACAGAAAGAGAGAGACAGAGAGAGACAAAGAAAGACACAGAGAGAGACATAGAGAGACAGAGAGATACATTGAGAGAGACATAGAGAGACAGAGAGAGACAGAGATAGAGACAGAGAGAGACAGAGAGAGACACAGAGAGAGACAGAGAGACACAGAGAGACACAGAGAGAGACACAGAGAGACACAGAGAGAGACAGAGATAGACATAGACAGACAGAGACAGACAGAGAGAGACAGAGAGAGACAGAGATAGAGACAGAGAGAGACAGAGAGTGAGACAGAGAGAGACAGATAGAGAGACACCGAAAGACAGAGAGAGACAGAGAGAGACAATGAAAGACACAGAGAGAGACTAAGAGAGACAGAGAGAGACAGAGAGAGACAAAAAAAGACACAGAGAGAGACAGAGAGCGATATAGATAGAGAAAAAGAAAGACAGAGAGACACAGAGAGAGAGACAGAGAGAAACAGAGAGAGACAGAGAGATACAGAGAGAGAGACAAAGAGAGACAGAGAGAGAGACAGAGTGAGACAGAGAGAGAGAGAGAGACTGAGAGAGACAAAGAAAGACACAGAGAGAGACATAGAGAGACAGAGAGATACATTGAGAGAGACAGAGAGAGACAGAGATAGACAGAGAGAGACAGAGAGAGACACAGAGAGAGACAGAGAGACACAGAGAGACACAGAGAGACACAGAGAGAGACAGAGAGAGACACAGAGAGACACAGAGAGAGACACAGAGAGACAAAGAAAGACACAGAGAGATACAGAGAGAGAGACAAAGAGAGACAGAGAGAGACAGAGAGAAAGAGAGAGACAGAGAGAGTCAGAGAGAGACAGAGATAGAGACAGAGAGAGACAGAGAGAGGGACAGAGAGAGACAGAGACAGAGTGAGAAATACAGAGAGAGACAGATTTAGAGAGAGAGACAGAGAGAGACAGAGAGAGAGACAGAGACAGAGACAGAGAGAGAGACAGAGAGAGACAGAGTGAGACACAGAGAGAGAGAGAGACAGAGAGAGACAAAGAAAGACACAGAGAGAGACATAGAGAGACAGAGAGATACATTAAGAGAGACATAGAGAGACAGAGAGAGACAGAGATAGAGATAGAGAGAGACAGAGAGAGACAGAGAGAGACAGAGAGATAGACAGAGAGAGACAGAGAGACAATGAAAGACATAGAGAGAGACAGAGAGACACAGAGAGACACAGAGAGAGAGACAGAGAGAGACAGAAAGAGTCAGAAGGACAGAGAGAGACAGAGAGAGATAGAGATAGAGACAGAGAAAGACAGAGAGAGACACAGAGAGAGACAGAGAAAGACAGAGAGTGAGACAGAGACAGACAGAGAGAGACAAAGGAAGACCCAGAGAAAGACAGAGAGAGACAGAGATAGAGACAGAGAAAGACAGAGAGAGACACAGAGAGAGAGAGACAGAGAGAGACAGAGAGAGACAGAGAGATAAAGAGAGAGAGACAGAGAGAAAGAGAGAGACAGAGAGAGTCAGAGAGAGACAGAGATAGAGACAGAGAGAGACAGAGAGAGGGACAGAGAGAGACAGAGACAGAGTGAGAAAGACAGAGAGAGACAGAGATAGAGAGAGAGAGACAGAGAGAGACACAGAGAGAGACAGAAAGAGACAGAGAGAGACAAAGAAAGACACAGAGAGAGACATAGTGAGACAGAGAGATACATTGAGAGAGACAGAGAGAGACAGAGACACAGAGAGAGACAGAGAGACAGAGAGACAGAGAGAGAGACAGAGAGATACAGAGATAGAGACAGAAGGGACAGAGAGAGACAGAGAGAGACCGACAGAGTGACAGATGGAGACAGAGAGAGACAGAGACAGATAGAGTTAGACAGAGAGAGACAGAGAGAGACAGAGAGAGATAGAGATAGAGAGAGAGACAGAGAGAGACAGAGAGGGACAGAGTGACAGAGAGAGACAGAGAGAGACAGAGATAGAGACAGAGAGATACAGAGTGAGGGACAGAGAGAGACAGAGAGAGACAGATAGAGACAGAGAGACAGATAGAGACAGAGAGAAACAGAGAGAGACAGAGTGACAGAGAGAGACAGAGAGAGACAGAGACAGAGAAAGAGAGAGAGACAGAGAGAGACAGAGAGAGTCAGATAGACAGAGAGAGACAGAGAGAGACAGTGAGAGACAGAGAGAGACAGAGTGACAGAGAGAGACAGAGAGAGACAGAGATAGAGACAGAGAGAGACAGAGAGAGGGAAAGAGAGAGACAGAGAGAGACAGAGAGAGACAGAGAGAGACAGAGAGAGAGACAGAGACAGAGAGAAACAGAGAGAGACAGAGATAGAGAAAGAGAGAGTCAAAGAGAGACAGAGAGAGAGAGACAGAGAGAGACAGAGAGAGACAGAGCGAGACAAAGAAAGACACAGAGAAAGACAGAGACAGAGAGATACAGAGATAAAGACAGAGAGTGACAGATAGACAGAGAGAGACAGAGAGAGACAGAGAGAGACAGAGTTACAGAGAGAGACAGAGAGAGACAGAGATAGAGACAGAGAGAGACAGAGAGAGGGAAAGAGAGAGACAGAGAGAGAGAAGGAGAGAGACAGAGAGAGACAGAGAGAGAGACAGAGAGAGACAGAAAGAGTCAGAAGGACAGAGAGAGACAGAGATAGAGACAGAGAGAGACAGAGAGAAAGAGAGAGACAGAGAGAGTCAGAGAGAGACAGAGACAGAGTGAAAAAGACAGAGAGAGACAGAGATAGAGAGAGAGACAGAGAGAGACACACAGAGAGACAGAGAGAGACAGAGAGAGACAAAGAAAGACACAGAGAGAGACATAGAGAGAGAGATACATTGAGAGAGACAGAGAGAGACAGAGAGAGACAGAGAGAGAGATAGAGAGAGACACAGAGAGAGACAGAGAGAGACAGAGAGACAGAGAGAGACAAAGAAAGACACAGAGAAAGACAGAGAGAGACAGAGAGAGAGACAGAGAGAGACAGATAGACAGAGAGAGACAGAGAGAGACAGAGAGAGACAGAGTGACAGAGAGAGACATAGAGAGAAAGAGATAGAGACAGAGAGAAGGAAAGAAAGAGACACACAGAGAGATAGAGACAGAGAGAAACAGAGAGAGACAGAGATAGAGAAAGAGAGAGACAGAGAGAGACAGAGAGAGTTACAGAGAGAGACAAAGAGAGACAGAGAGAGACAAAGAAAGACACAGAGAGAGACAAAGAGAGACAGAGAGATACAGAGAGAGAGAAAGAGAGAGACAGAGAGAGACATAAAGAGAGAGACAGGGAGAGACAGAGAGAGACAAAGAAAGACACAGAGAGAGACAGAGAGGGACAGAGAGAGACAGAGAGAGACAGAGTGACAGAGAGAGACAGAGAGAGACAGAGATAGAGACAGAGAGAGACAGAGAGAGGGAAAGAGAGAGACAGAGAGAGAGAGACAGAGAGAGACAGAGAGAGAGACAGATAGAGACAGAGAGAAATAGAGAGAGACAGAGATAGAGAAAGAGAGAGACAGAGAGAGACATAGAGAGAGAGACAGAGAGAGACTTTCCACTTTTTCAGGTTTTCTTGCCATATTCCGGTTCCTTCAGTGTGAGTTTTTAATTTTCTAATTCTTTCAGGGTTTTTTGCCATATTCTGGGTCCTACAGCGTGTATTTTTAATTTTCCAAGTTTTTCAGGGTTACTCAGCATATTTTGGGTCCTACAGTGTGATTTTTTTCATTTTTCACCTTTTTCAGGTTTTCTTGCCAATTTCGGGGTACTTCAGTGTGAGTTTTTAATATTCCACTTTTTACAGGGTTAATCGCCATATTCTGCGTCCTACAGTGTGATTTTTAAATTTTCCACGATTCTCAGGGTTTCTCGCCATATTCAGGTCCTACAGTTTGATTTTTTAATTTTAAACGTTTTTAAGTTTTTTTCGTCATGTTCTGGGTCCTACAGTTTGATATTCTCATTATCCAACTTTTTCAGATTTTCTCAGCATATTCTGGGTCCTACATTGTGAATTTTTAATTTTCCACGTTTTTCAAGGTTTCTTGCCATATTCTGGTCCTATAGTGTGATTTTCGCATTTTCCTCCTTTTTCAGTGTTTCTCGCCATATTCTGGGTCCTACAGTGTGAATATTTAATTTTCCATGTTTTTCATGTTTTCTCGCCATATTCTGGGTCCTTCAGTTTGTGTTTTTAATTTTCCTCGTTTTTCAGGTTTTCTCACCATATTCCCGGACCTTCAGTGTGAATTTTTAATTTTCCATGTTTTTCAGGTTTTTTCGTCATATTCTGGGTCCTAGAGTGTGATTTTCTCATTTCCACGTTTTTTAGGATTTCTCCCCATATTCGGGGTCCTTCAGTGTGAGTTTTTGATTTCCTACTTTTTCAGGGTTTCTCAATATATTCTGGTTCCTACAGCGTGTATTTTATTTTTCCAAGTTTTTCAAGGGTTTCTAGGCATATTCTGGGTCCTACAGTGTGAACATTTAATTTTCCATGATTATCAGGGTTTCTCAGCATATTCTGGGTCCTGCAGTGTGATTTTCTCATTTTTCACCTTTTTCAAGTTTTTTCGCTATTCTGGGTTCTACATGTGATTTTCTCATTTTCCACCTTTTTCAGGTTTTCTCGCTATATTCCGGGTCCTTCAGTGTGAATTTTTAATTTTCCACGTTTTTCAGGGTTTCTCAGCATATTCTGTTTCCTGCAGTGTGATTTTCTCATTTTCCAAGTTTTTCAGGTTTTTTCGTAATTCTGGGTCTTACAGTGTGATTTTCTCATTTTTCACCTTTTGCAGGGTTTCTTGCCATATTCTGGGTCCAACAGAGTGTATTTTTAATTTACCACGTTTTTCCGGTTTCTCACCATATTCTGGGTCCAACAGCGCATATTTTCAATTTTCCACGTTTTTCAGGGTTTCTCGGCATATTCTGGGTCCTAAAGTGTGATTTTCTCATTTTCGAAGTTTTTCAAGTTTTTTCGCAATTCTGGGTCCTACAGTCATTTATTCTCATTTTCCACCTTTTTCAGGTTTTCTCGCCATATTCGGGGTCTTTCAGTGTGAATTTTTAGTTTTTTACTTTTTTCAGGTTTTCTTGCCATATTCTGGGTCATTCAGTGTGAGTTTTTAATTTTACACGTTTTTCAGGTTTTTTCGTCATATTCTGGGTACTACAGTGTGATTTTTCTCATTTTCTCGTTTTTCAGGTTTTCTTGCCATATTCCAGGTCCTTCAGGGTGAATTTTTAATTTTCCATGTTTTTCAGTATTTCTCGCCATATTCTGGGTAATACAGTGTGAATTTTTAATTTTCCACTTTTTTCATGGTTTCTCGCCATATTCTGTGTCCGACAGTGTGAATTTTTAATTTTCATGTTTTTCAGGGTTACTCAGCATATTCTAGGTCCTGCAGTGTGATTTATTCATTTTCCACGTTTTATAAATTTTTTCGTAATTCTGGGTCCTACAGTGTGATTTTCTCATTTTCTACGTTTTTCATGTTTTTTCGCAATTCTGTGTCCTACAGTGTGATTATTCTCTATTTCCACCTTTTTCAGGTATTCTTGCCATATTCAGGGTCCTTCCGTGTAAGTTTTTAATTTTCTACTTTTTTCAGGGTTTCCTGTCATAATCTGGCTCCTTCAAAGCATATTTTTATTTTTCCTCGTTTTTCTGGGTTTCTCAGCATATTCTGGGTCCTACAGTGTATTTTTCTCATTTTTAAACATTTTCAGATTTTCTCACCATATTCGGGGTCCTACAGTGTGAATTTTTAATTTTAATCGTTTTTAAGTTTTTTTCATCATATTCTGGGTCCTACAGTTGATTTTGTCATTAACCACCTTTTTCATGTTTTCTCACCATATTCGTGGTCCTTCAGTGTGAGTTTTTAGTTTTTTAGTTTTTTCATGGTTTGTTGCCATATTCTGGGTCCTACAGCGTGTATGTTTAATTTTGCACATTTTTCAGGGTTTCTCGGCATATTCTGGGTCCTACAGTGTGATTTTCTCATTTTCAACGTTTTTCAATTTTTTTTTCGCAATTCTGGGTCCTATAGTGTGATTTTCTCATTTTCCACCTTTTTCAGGTTTTCTCGACATATTCAGGGTCCTTCAGTGTGAGATTTAAATTTTTTACTTTTTTCAGTGTTTCTCGCCATATTCTGCATCCTACAGTGTGAATTTTAAATTTTTCACGTTTTTCAGGTTTTCTTGCCATGTTCTGTGTCCTACAGTATGAATTTTTAATTTTAAACCTTTTCAAGTTTTTTTCGTCATATTCTGGGTCCTTCAGTGTGATTTTCTCATTTTCCAACTTTTTCAGGTCTTCTCGGCATATTCTGAGTCCTACAGTGTGAATTTTCGATTTTCCACGTTTTTCAAGTTTTCTTGCCATATTCTGTTCCTAGAGTGTGAATTTTTAATTTTCCACTTTTTTCAGTGTTTCTCTCCCTATCCTGGGTTCTACTTTGTGAATATTTAATTTTCCATGTTTTTCAGGTTTGCTTGCCATATTCTGGGTCCTTCAGTGTGAGTTTCTAATTTTCCTCGTTTTTCAGGTTTTCTCGCCATATTCAAGGTCATACAGTGTGATTTTCTCATTTCCACGTTTTTCTTATTTTCTTGCCATATTCCAGGTTCTTCAGTGTGAATTTTTAATTTTCCACGTTTTTCAAGGTTTCTTGCCATATTCTGGTCCTTTAGAGTGAATTTTTAATTTTCAAGATTTTACAGTTTCTCAAAATATTCTGTGTCCTCCAGTGTGAATATTTAATTTTCTAGGTTTTACAGGTTTTCTTGCCATATTCTGGGTCCTTCAGTGTGAGATTTTAATTTTCCTCATTTTTCAGTTTTGCTCGCTATATCCGGGTCCTTGAGTGTGAATTTTTATTTTTCCACATTTTTCAGGTTTCTTCGTCATAATCTGGTTCTACAGTGTGATTTTTTTCATTTCCATGTGTTTCAGGTTTTCTCGCCATATTTGGGGTCCTTCAGTGTGAGTTTTTTAATTTCTAGTTTTTAAGGTTTTCTTGCCATATTCTGGGTACTACAGTGTGAATTTTAAATTTTCCACGTTTTTAAGTTATTTCGTCATATTCTGATTATTACAGTCTGATTTTCTCGTTTTTTTCCTTTTTCAGTGTTTCTCGCCATATTCAGGGTCCTATAGTGTGAATATTTAATTTTCAATGTTTTTCAGGTTTTCTCAGCATATTCTGGCTCCTGCAGTGTTATTTTCTCGTTTTCAACCTTTTTCAGGTTTTCTCACAATTCTGGGTCCTACATGTGATTTTCTCATTTTCCACCTTTTTCAGGTTATCTCGCCATAATCTAGGTCCTACAGTGTGAGTTTTTAATTTTCCTCGTTTTTTCAGGTTTTCTCGCCATATTCTGATTCCTTCAGTGTGAATTTTTAATTTTCCACGTTTTCCAGGTTTTTTCATCATATTCTGGGTCCTACAGTGTGATATTCTCGTTTCCAAGTTTTTCAGGATTTCTTGCCATATTCCAGGTCCTGCAGTGTGAATTTTTAATTTTCCACGTTTTTCAGTATTTCTCCCCATATTTTGGGTAATACAGTGTGAATTTTTAATTTTCCTCGTTTTTCAGGTTTTCTCGCCAAATTCCGGGTCCTTCAGTGTGAATTTTTAATTTTCCACGATTTTCAGGGATTCTCAGCATATTCTGGGTCCTGCAGTGTGATTTTCTCATTTTCCACCTTTTTCATGTTTTCTAGCCATATCCTCGTCCATCAGTGTGAGTTTATAGTTATCTACTTTTTTCAGGGTTGCTGGCCGTATTCTGGGTAATACAGTGTGAATTTTTATTGTCCAATTTTTTTCAAGGTTTCTCGCCATAATGTGGGTCTGACAGTGTGAATTTTTAATTTTCACGTTTTTCACGGTTTCTTGGCATATTTTGGGTCCTGAAGAGTGATTTTCTCATTTTCCACGTTTTTAAAGTTTTTTCGTAATTCTGGGTCCTACAGTGTGATTTTCTCATTTTCCACCTTTTTCAGGTTTTCTCGCCATATTCCGGGTCCTTCAGTGTGAGTTTTTAATTTTCTAATTCTTTCAGGGTTTCTTGCCATATTCTGGGTCCTACAGCGTGTATTTTTAATTTTCCACGTTTTTCAGGGTTACTCGGCCTATTCTGGGTCCTACAGTGTGATTTTCTCATTTTTGACATTTTTCAAGTTTTTTGTTTTGCAATTCTGGTCCTACAGTGTGATTTTCTCATTTTCCACCTTTTTCAGGTTTTCTCGCCATATTCCGGGTCCATCAGTGTGAGTTTATAGTTATCTACTTTTTTCAGGGTTGATTGCCATATTCTGGGTAATACAGTGAGAATTTTCATTGTCCAATTTTTTCATGGTTTCTCGCCATAATCTGGTTCCCCCAGCGTATATTTTTAATTTTCCACGTTTTCAGGGTTTCTCGGCATATTCTGGGTCCTACAGTGTGATTTTCTCATTTTTGATATTTTTCAAGTTTTTTGTTTTGCAATTCTGGTCCTACAGTGTGATTTTCTCATTTTCCACCTCTTTCAGGTTTTCTCGCCATATTCCGGGTCCTTCAGTGTGAGTTTTTAATTTTCTAATTCTTTCAGGGTTTCTTGCCATATTCTGGGTCCTACAGCGTGTATTTTTAATTTTCCACGTTTTTCAGGGTTACTCGGCCTATTCTGGGTCCTACAGTGTGATTTTCTCATTTTTGACATTTTTCAAGTTTTTTGTTTCGCAATTCTGGATCCTACAGTGTGATTTTCTCATTTTCCACCTTTTTCAGGTTTTCTTGCCATTTTCGGGGTACTTCAGTGTGAGTTTTTAATATTCTACTTTTTACAGGGTTAATCGCCATATTCTGTGTCCTACAGTGTGATTTTTAAATTTTCCACGTTTCTCTGGGTTTCTCGCCATATTCTGGTCCTACAGTGTGAATTTTTAATTTTAAACGTTTTTAAGTTTTTTTTCGTCATGTTCTGTGTCCTACACTGTGAAATGCTCATTATCCAACTTTTTCAGGTTTTCTCAGCATATTCTGGGTCCTTCAGTGTGAATATTTAATTTTCCATGTTTTTCATGTTTTCTCGCCATATTCCAGGTCCTTCAGTTTGTGTTTTTAATTTTCCTCGTTTTTCAGGTTTTCTTGCCATATTCCCGGTCCTTCAGTGTGAATTTTTAATTTTCCTGGTTTTTCAGATTTTTTCGTCATATTCTTGGTCCTAGAGTGTGATTTTCTCATTTCCACGTTTTTCAGGATTTCTCCCCGTATTTGGGGTCCTTCAGTGTGAGTTTTTGATTTTCTACTTTTTCAGGGTTTCTCAATATATTCTGGTTCCTACAGCGTGTATTTTATTTTTCCAAGTTTTTCAAGGGTTTTTAGGCATATTCTGGGTCCTACAGTGTGATTTTTTTTTATTTTCGACGGTTTTCAAGTTTTTTCGCAATTCTGGGTCCTACAGTGTGATTTTCTCATTTTCCACCTTTTTTCAGGTTTTCTCGCCATATTCGGGGTCCTTCAGTGTGAGTTTCTAATTTCCTAGTTTTTCAAGTTTTTTCGTAATTCTAGGACCTACAGTGTGGTTTTCTCATTTTCCACCTTTTTCAGGTTTTTTTCGCCATATTTGGGGTCCTTCAGTGTGAGCTTTTAATTTTCTACATTTTTCAGGGTTTTTCGCCATATTCTGGGTCCTTCAGTGTGAATTTTTAATGTTCCTTGTTTTTCTGGTTTTCTTGCCATATTCCAGGTCCTTCAGTGTGAATTTTTACTTTTCCACGTTTTTTAGTATTTCTTGCCATATTCTGGGAAATACAGTGTGAATTTTTAATTTTCATGTATTCAGTGTTTCTAGGCATATTCTGGGTCCTCCACTGTGATTTTCTCATTTTCGACGTTTTTCAAGTTTTTTCGTTAATCACTGTGATTTCTCATTTTCCACCTTTCAGGGTTCCTCGCCATATTTTGGGTCCTTCAGTGTGAGTTTTTAATTTTCTAATTTTTTCAGGTTTTCTTGCCATATTCTGGGTCCTATTGTGTATATTTTTAATTTTCCACGTTTTTCAGGGTTTCGTGGCATATTCTTGGTTCTACACTGTGATTATCTCATTTTCCACCTTTTCCAGGTTTTCTCTCCATATTCGGCGTCCTTCAGTGGGAGTTTTTAATTTTCTACTTTTTTCAGGGTTTCTCGCCATATTCTGGGTCCTACACTGTGATTTTCTCATTTAGGACTTTTTACAAATTTTTTCGCAATTCTGGATCCTACAGTGTGATTATTATCATTTTTAAACTTTTTCAGGTTTTCTCGCCATATTCGGGATCCTTCAGTGTGAGGTTTTAATTTTCCTCGTTTTTCAGGTTTTCTCGACATATTCTGGGTCCTTCAGTGTGAATTTTTAATTTTCACGTTTTTCAGGGTTTCTCGACATATTCCGGGTCCTTCAGTGTGAATTTTTTATTTTCCACGTTTTTCAGGTTTTTTCGTTATATTCTGGGTCTTACAGTGTGATTTTCTCATTTCCATGTTTTTCAGGTTTTCTAGCCATATTCCACGTCCTTCAGTGTGAATTTTTAATTTTCCAGGTTTTTCAGTATTTCTTGCCATATTCTGGGTAATACAGTGTGATTTTCTCATTTTCCACTTTTTTCAGGTTTAATCGCAATATTTGGGGTCCTTCAGTGTGAGTTTTTAATTTTGTACTTTTTCAGGGTTTCTGGCCATATTCTGGGTCCTATAGTGTGTGTTTTTAATTTTCCACGTTTTTCATGGTTTCTCAGCATATTCTGGGTCCTACAGTGTGATTTTCTCATTTTCGATATTTTTCATGTTTTTTCCCAATTCTGGGTCCTACAGTGTGATTATTCTCAGTTTCCACCTTTCAGGTTTTCTCGCCATATTCGGGGTCTTTCAGTGTGAATTTTTAATTTTCTACTTTTTTCAGGTTATCTCGCCATATTCTGGGTCCTTCAGTGTGAGTTTTTATTTTTTCTGGTTTTGTAGCCATATTCCGGGTCCTTCAGTGTGAATTTTTAATTTTCCATGTTTTTCAGGTGTTTTCATCATATTCTGGGTCCTACAGTGTGATTTTCTCATTTCCAAGTTTTTCAGGTTTTTGTGCCATATTCCAGGTCCTTCAGTGTAAATTTTTAATTTTCCACATTTTTCAGTGTTTCTCCCCATATTCTGGGTAACACAGTGTGAATTTTTAATTTTCCACTTTTTTCATGGTTTCTCTTCATGTTCTAGGTCTGACCTTGTGAATTTTTACTTTTCACGTTTTTCAGGGTTTTCTCGCATATTCTGGGTCTTACAGTATGTTTTTCTCATTTTCCCCCATTTTCAAGTTATTTTCGCAATTTTGGGTCCTACAGTGGGAATTTCTGTTTTTCCACTTTTTCAGGGTTTCTTGCCATATTCTATGTCCTTAAGTGGGAATTTTTAATTTTCCACTTTTTTCAGGGTTTTTCATCATATTCCAAGTCCTTCAGTGTGAGTTTTTCATTTTCCACGTTTTTCAGGGTTTCTCAACATATTTTGGGTCCTACAGTGTGAATTTTTAATTTTCTACCTTTTTCAAGATTTCTCGCCATATTCTATGTCCTTCCACGTTTTTCAGGTTTTCTGGCCATATTCCAGGTCTTTCTGAGTGAGTTGATAATTTTCCACATTTTTCAGGTTTTCTCCCTATATTCCAAATCCTTGAGTGTGAGTTATTAATTTTCCATGTTTTTCTGGTTTTGTCGCCATATTCCAGGTCTTTCAGTGTGAGTTTTTAATTATCTACTTTTTACAGGGTTTCTTGCCTTATTCTGGGTCCTACAGCGTTTATATTTAATTTTGCATGTTTTTCGGGGTTTCTCGCCATATTCTGGGACCTACAGTGTGATTTTCTCATTTTACAAGTTTTTCAAGTTTTTTTCCAATTCTGGGTCCTACAGTGTGATTTTCTCATTTCCACGTTTTTCAGGGTTTCTCAGCATTATCTGTGTTCTGCAGTGTGATTTTCTCATTTTCCACGTTTTTCACGTTTTTTTTTTTTTTTTTTTTTTTAATTCTGGGTGCTACAGTGTGATTTTCTCATTTTCCACCTTTATCAGGTTTTCTACCAAATTTGGAGTCCTTCAGTGTGAGTATGTAATTTTCTACTTTTCTCAGGTTTTCTCGCCATATTCTGGGTTCTACAGCGTGTATTTTTAATTTTCCACGTTTTCAGGGTTTCTCCGCATATTCTCTGTCCTACAGTGTGATTTTCACATTTTCCACGTTTTTCAAGTTTTTTCATAATTCTGGGTCCTACAGTGTGATTTTCTCATTTTCCACCTTTTTCAGGTTTAATCGCCATATTTGGGGTCCTTCAGTGTGAGGTTTTAATTTTCTTCTTTTTTCAGGGTTTCTCACCATATTCTGTGTCCTACAGCGTGTATTTTTAATTTTCCACGTTTTCAGGGTTTCTCGACATATTCTGGGTCCTACAGTGTGATTTTCTCATTTCCACGTTTTCAGGTTTTGTTGACATATTCCAGGTCCTTCGGTGTGAATTTTTAATTTTCCATGTTTTTCAGTATTTCTCGCCATATTCTGTGCCCGAGAGTGTGAATTTTTAATTTTCATGTTTTTCAGGGTTTCTCGACATATTCTGGGTCCTACAGAGTTATTTTCTCATTTTCGACGTTTTTCAATTTTTTTTTTCCAAATCTGGGTCCTACAGTGTGATTATTCTCATTTTCCACCATTTTCAGGGTTTTCCGTCATATTCTGGGTCTTACAGTGTGATTTTCTCTTTTCCACGATTTTCAGTATTTCTCGCCATATTCTGAGTCCAAGAGTGTGAATTTTTAATTTTTACGTTTTTCAGAGTTTCTCGGCATATTCTGGGTCCTGCAGTGTGATTTTCTCATTTTCCAACTTTTTCAGGTTTTCTAGCCATATTTGGGGTCCTTCAGTGTGAATTTGTAATTTTCTACTTTTTTCAGGGTTTCTCGCCATATTCTGGGTCCTACAGCGTGTATTTTTAATTTTCCACGTTTTCAGGGTTTCTCGGCATATTCTTGGTCCTACAGTGTGATTTTCTCATTTTCCACGTTTTTCAAGTTTTTTCGCAATTCTGGGTCCTTCAGTGTGAATTTTTAATTTTCTACTTTTTTCAGGTTCTCTCGCCATATTTGGGGTCCCTAAGTCTGTGGATTTAATTTTCTAATTTTTCAGGGTTTCTCGACATATTCTGTGTCCTACATCGTGTATTTTCAATTTTCCACGTTTTTCAAGTTTTTTCTTCATATTCTGCGTCCTACAGTGTGATTTTCTCATTTTCCACCTTTTTCAGGTTTTTTCGCCATATTCTGGTTCCTACAGTGTGTGTTTTGAATTTTCCTCGTTTTTCAGGTTTTCCTTCAGTGTGAATTTTTAATTTTCCACGTTTTTCAGTTTTTCTCGCCATATTATGGTTCCTACAGTGTGAATTTTTAATTTTCCACATTTTTCATGGTTTCTGGGCATATTCTGGGTCCTGCAGTGTGATTTTCTCATTTTCCACCTTTTTCAGGTTTTCTTGCCATATTCGGGGTCCTTCAGTGTGAATATTC
>NW_028227282.1:6226356-6309371 GCF_978045245.1 Mus caroli
GAAAAAGGTGGAAAATGAGAAAATCACACTGTAGGACGCAGAATATGAAGAAAAAACTTGAAAAACGTGGAAAATTGAAAATACACGATGTAGGACACAGAATGTGTCGAGAAACCCTGAAAAATTAGAAAATTAAATCCTCACACTTAGGGACCCCAAATATGGCGAGAGAACCTGAAAAAAGTAGAAAATTAAAAATTCACACTGAAGGACCCCGAATATGGGGAGAAAACCTGAAAAAGTGGAAAATGAGAATAATCACACTGTAGGATCAAGAATTGAGAAAAAACATGAAAAAAGTCAAAAATGAGAAAATCACACTGTAGGATCAAGAATATGCCGAGAAACACTGAAAAACTTGGAAAATTATTAATACACGCTGTAGGACCCAGAATATGGCAGGAAACCCTGAAAAAAGTAGAAAATTAAAAACTCACACTGGAGGATCCCAAATATGGTAAGAAAAACTGAAAAAAGTAGAAAATTAAAAAGTCACAGTGAAGGACCCCAAATATGGCGAGAAAACCTGAAAAAGGTGGAAAATGAGAAAATCACACTGTAGGACTCAGAATTATGAAAAAAACTTGAAAAACGTGGAAAAAGAGAAAATCACACTGCAGGACACAGAATATGCGGAGAAACCCTGAAAAACATGAAAATTAAAAATTCTAACTGTCGGACCCAGATTATGGCGAGAAACCAAAAAACAAGTGGAAAATTAAAATTTCACACTGTATTACCCAGAATATGCCGAGAAATACTGAAAAAACGTGGAAAATTAAAATTCACATAGAAGGACCTGGAATATGGCAAGAAAACCTGAAAAAGGTGGAAAATGAGAATAATCACACTGTAGGACCCAGAATATGCCAAGAAACCCTGGAAAACGTGGAAAATTAAAAATTCACACTGAAGGACCTTGAATATGGAGAGAAAACCTGAAAAACGAGGAAAATTAAAAACTCACACTGAAGGACCCAGAATATGGCAAGAAAACCTGAGAAACGTGGAAATGAGAAAATCACACTGTAGGACCCAGAATATGGCGGGAAAACCAGAAAAACGTGAAAAATTTAAATTTCATACTGTAGGATGCAGAATATGTTGAGAAACACTGAAAAAAGCAAAAAATTAAAATCTCACACAGAAGGACCCCAAATATGGCGAGAAAATCTGATAAAGGTGGAAAATGAGAAAATCACACTGTAGGACCCAGAATTGCGAAAAAACTTGAAAAACGTCGAAAATGAGAAAATCATACTGTAGGACCCAGCATATGCAGAGAAACCCTGAAAAACGTGCAAAATTAAACATACACGTGGTAGGACCCTGAATATGGCAACAAACCCTGAAAAAGTAGAAAATTAAAAACTCACACTGAAGGACCCAGAATATGGTGAGAAAAACTGAAAAAGGTTGAAAATGAGAAAATCACACCCAGTATATGACGAAAAAAACTTAAAAACGATTAAAATTAAAAATTCACACTGTAGGACCCCAAATATGGCGAGAAAACCTGAAAAAGTTGGAAAATGAGAAAATCACACCTTAGGACACAGAATTGTGAAAAAACTTGAAATAAGGGGAAAATGAGAAAATCACACTGTAGGACCCAGAATATGACCAGAAACCCTGAAAAACATCGAAAATTAAAAATACACGCTGTAGGACCCAGAATATGGCAAGAAACCCTGAAAAAAGTAGATAATTAAAAACTCACACTGAAGGACACAGAATATGGCAAGAAACACTGAAAAATTAGAAAGATAAAAAATCACACTGAAGGACCCTAAATATGGCGAGAAAACCTTAAAAAGTTGTAAAATGAGAAAATCCCACTGTAGGACTCAGAATTACGAAAAAAAAACTCGAAAAACGTGGAAAAAGAGAAAATCACTCTGCAGGACCCAGAATATGCCAAGAAACCCTGAAAATCGTGAAAATTAAAAATTCACACTGTCGGAAACAGGATATGGCGAGAAACCATGAAAAAATTTGAAAATTAAAAGTTCACACTGTATTACCCAGAATATGGCGAGAAATACTGAAACACGTGGAAAATTAAAAATTCACACTGAAGGTCCCGGAATATGGCAAGGAAACCTGAAAAACGTGGAAATGAGAAAATCACACTGCAGAACACAGATAATGCCAAGAAACCCTGAAAAACGTGGATAATTAAAAATTCACACTGAAGGTCCCAGAATATGGCAGGGAAACCTGAAAAACGTGGAAATGAGAAAATCTCAGTGTAGGACCCAGAATATGACGAAAAAAACCTGAAAAACGTGGAAAATTAAAAATTCACACAGAAGGACCTACAATATGGTGAGAAAACCTGAAAAACAAGGAAAATTTAAAAATCACAATGAAGGACCCAGAATATGGAGAGAAAACCTGAAAAAACTAGAAAATTGAATATTCACACTGAAGGACCCCGAATATGGCAAGAAAACCTGAAAAAGGTGGAAAATGAGAAAATCACACTGCAGGACCCAGAATATGCCCAGAAACCATGAAAAATGTGGAAAATTAAAAATTCACACTGTAGGAACCATAATATGGCGAGAAAAACTGAAAAACGTGGAAAATTAAAAATTCACACTGAAGGAAAACCTGAAAAACGAGGAAAATTCAAAACACACACTGTAGGAACCAGAATATGGCGAAAAAACCTGAAAAAGGTGGAAAATGAGAAAATCACACTGTAGGACGCAGAATATGAAGAAAAAACTTGAAAAACGTGGAAAATTGAAAATACACGATGTAGGACACAGAATATGTCGAGAAACCCTGAAAAATTAGAAAATTAAATCCACAGACTTAGGGACCCCAAATATGGCGAGAGAACCTGAAAAAAGTAGAAAATTAAAAATTCACACTGAAGGACCCAGAATTGCGAAAAAACTTGAAAAACGTGGAAAATGAGAAAATCACACTGTAGGACCAAGAATATGCCGAGAAACCCTGAAAACGTGGAAAATTAAAAATACACGCTGTAGGACCCAAAATATGGCGAGAAACCCTGAAAAAAGTAGAAAATTACAAATTCACACTGAAGGACCCCAAATATGGCTAGAAAACCTGAAAAAGTTGGAAAATGAGAAAATCACACTGCAGGACCCAGAATATGCCGAGAAACTCTGAAAAACGTAAAAATTAAAAATTCACACTCTTGGACTCAGAATATGGCGAGAAATACTGAAAATCGTGGAAAAGAGAAAATCACACTGTAAGACCCAGAATATGACGGAAAACCCTGAAAATGGTGGAAAATGAGAATAATCACACTGTAGGACCCAGATTTGGAAAAAAAAAATTGAAAAACGTCGAAAATGAGAAAATAACTCTGTAGGACCCAGAATATGTCGAGAAACCCTGAAAAACATAAAAATTAAAAATTCACACTCTCGGGCACAGAATATGGCGAGAAATACTGAAAAACATGGAAAATTAAAAATTCACACCGAAGGACCTGGAATATGTCAACAAAACCTGAAAACGTGGAAATGAGAAAATCACACTGTAGGACCCAGAATATGTCGAGAAACCCTGAAAACGTGGAAAATTAAAAATACACGCTGTAGGACACAGAATATGGTGAGAAACCCTGAAAAAAGAAGAAAATTAAAACCTCACACTGAAGGACCCCAAATATGGCGATTAAACCTGAAAAAGGTGGAAAATGAGAAAATCACACTGTAGGACCCAGAATTATGAAAAAACTTGAAAAACGTGGAAAATGTGAAAATCACACTGTAGGACAGAGAATATGCGGAGAAACCCTGAAAACGTGGAAAATTAAAAATACACGCTGTAGAACCCAGAATATGGCGAGAAAACCTGAGAAAAGTAGAAAATTACATACTCACACTGAAGGACTCCAAATTTGGTAGAAAACCTGATAAAGGTGGAAAATGAGAAAATCACACTGTAGCACCCAGAATTAAAAAAAAAAAAAAAAACGTGAAAAACGTGGAAAATGAGAAAATCACACTGCAGAACACAGATAATGCTGAGAAACCCTGAAAAACGTGGAAATGAGAAAATCACACTGTAGGACCCAGAATTGGAAAAAAACTTGAAAAACTTGTAAAATGAGAAAATCACACTGTAGGTCCCAGAATATGGCGAGAAACCCCGAAAAACATGCAAAATTAAATATAAACGCTGTAGGACCCAGAATAAGGCAAGAAACCCTGTAAAAAGTAGATAATTAAAAACTCACACTGAAAGACCTGGAATATGGCGACAAAACCAGAAAAACATGGAAAATTAATAACTCACACTCAAGGATTTGGAATATAGGGAGAAAACCTTAAAAATGTGGAAAATTATCAACTCACTCAGAAAGACCTGGAATATGGCCAGAAAACCTGAAAAACGTGGAAGGACATAGAATATGGCGAGAAATCTTGAAAAAGGTAGAAAATTAAAAATTCACACTGTAGGACCCAAAATATGTTGAGAAACCCTGAAAAACGTGGAAAATGAAAAACTCACACTGAAGGACTTGGAATATGATGAAAAACCCTGAAAAAAGTGGAAAATTAAAAATTCCCACTTAAGGACATAGAATATGGCAAGAAACCCTGAAAAAGTGGAAAAACAGAAATTCCCACTGTAGGACCCAAAATTGCGAAAATAACTTGAAAAGGGGGGAAAATGAGAAAAACATACTGTAAGACCCAGAATATGCGAGAAAACCCTGAAAAACGTGAAAAGTAAAAATTCACAAGGTCAGACCTAGAACATGAAGAGAAACCATGAAAAAAGTGGAAAATTAAAAATTCACACTGTGTTACCCAGAATATGGGGAGAAACACTGAAAAATGTGGAAAATTAAAAATTTACACTGAAGGACCTGGAATATGGCACAAAAACCTGAAAAACTTGGAAATGAGAAAATCACACTGTAGGACCCAGAATATGATGAAAACACCTGAAAAACATGGAAAATTAAAAATTCACACTGAAGGACCCGGAATATGGCTACAAAACCAGAAAAAATAAAAACTCACACTGAAGGACCCAGAATATGGCGAGATAACCTGAAAAAAGTAGAAAATTAAAAATTCACACTGAAAGACCCCGAATATGGCGAGAAAACCTGAAAGGTGGAAACTGAGAATAATCACACTGTAGGACCCAGAATTGGGAAAAAACATGAAAAATATCGAAAATGAGAAAATCACACTGTAGGACCCAGAATATGCTGAGAAACCATGAAAAACGTGGAAAATTAAAAACACACACTATAGGACCCAGAATATGGCCAGAAACCCTGAAAAAGTACAAAATTAAAAACTCACACTGAAGGACCCCAAATATTGCGATTAAACCTGAAAAAAGTGGAAAATGAGAAAATCACACTGTATTACCCAGAATATGGCAAGAAATACTGAAAAACCTGGAAAATTAAAAATTCACACTGAAGGACGTGGAATATGGCTAGAAAACCTGAAAAACATGGAAATGAGAAAATCACACTGTAAGACCCAGAATATAACGAAAAAACCTGAAAAACGTGGAAAATAAAAAATTCACACTGAAGGACCCGGAATATGTCGAGAAACCCTGAAAAACGTGAAAATTAAAAATTCACACTGAAGGACCCAGAATATGTCGAGAAAACCTGAAAAACGAGGAAAATTAAAACCTCACACTGAAGGATCCCGAATATGGCGAGAAAACCTGAAAAAGTTTAAAAATGATAATAATCACACTGTAGGATCCAGAATTGCGAAAAAATTTGTAAAAAGTCCTAAATGAGAAAATCACAGTGTAGGACCCAGAATATGGCGAGAAACCCTGAAAAAAGTAGAAAATTAAAAACTCCCACTGAAGGACGCCGAATATGGAGAGAAAACCTGGAAAAGGTGGAAAATGAGATAATCACAGTGTAGAACCAAGAATATGCCACGAAACCCTGAAAAACGTGGAAAATTAAAAATATACACAATAGGACCCAGAATATGGCAAGAAAACCTGAAAAAATTAGAAAATTAAAAACTCACACTGAAGGACCCAAAATATGGCGAGGAACCCTGAAAGGTGGAAAATGAGAAATCACAGTGATTAACGAAAAAACTTGAAAAACGTCGAAAATGAGAAAATCACAGTGGAGGACCCAGAATATGCCTAGAAACACTGAATACATGAAAATTAAAAATTCACACTGTATTTCCCAGAATATGGCAAGAAATACTAAAAAACGTGGAAAAGTAAAAATTCACACTGAAGGACCTGGAATATGGCAAGAAAACCAGAAAAACAAGGAACATTAAAAATTCACACTGAAGGACCCAGAATATGGCGAAAAACCCTGAAAAATGTAGAAAATTAAAAGCTCACACTGAAGGACCCCAAATATGGCGAAAAAAACCTGAAAAAGGTGGAAAATGAGAAAACCACACTGTAGGTCCTAGAATTACGAAAAAACTTGAAAAACTAGGAAATTAGAAACTCACACTGAAGGACCCCGAATATGGCGAGAAAACCTGAAAAAAGGTGGAAAATGAGAAAATCACACTGTAGGACCCAGAATTGCGAAAAAACTTGAAAACCGTCGAAAATAAAAAAAAATCACACTGTAGGACCCAGAATATGCGGAGAAACCCTTGAAAAACGTGGAAAAATAAAATACACGCTGTAGGAACCAGAATATATTGAGAAACCCTGAAAAAGTAGAAAATCAAAAACTCACACTGAAGGACCCCAAATACGGGGAGAAATCCTGAAAAACGTGGAAATGAGAAAATCACACTCTAGGACCAAGAATATGACGAAAAAATCTGAAAAACCAGGAAAATTAAAAATTCACACTGAAGGACCGGGAATATGGCAAGAAAACCTGAAAAACGAGGAAAATTAAAAACACAAACTGAAGGACCCGGAATATGGCGAGAAAACATGAAAAACATGGAAAATTAAATATTCACACTGAAGGACCCAGAATATGCTGAGAAAACCTGAAAAAGTTGGATAATGAGCATTTCACAGTGTAGGACACAGAACATGACGAAAAAAAACTTAAAAACGTTTAAAATTAAAAATTCACACTGTAGGACCAGAATATGGCGAGAAACACAGAGAAACGTGGAAAATTTAAAAATCACACTGTAGGACACAGAATATGGCGATTAACCCTGTAAAAAGTAGAATATTAAAAACTCACACTGAAGTACCCCGAAAATGGCAAGAAAACCTGAAAAAGGTGGAAAATGAGAAAATCACACTGTAGGATCCAGAATTGCGAAACAAAAAACTTGAAAAATGTCAAAAATGAGAAAATCACACTGTAGGACCCAGAATAGGCCGAGTAACCCTGAAAAACGTGGAAAATTAAAAATACACGCTGTAGGACCCAGAATATGGCAAGAAACCCTGAAAGAATTAGAAAATTAAAAACTCACACTGAAGGACCCGGAATATGGCGAGAAAACCTGAAAAAGGTGGAAAATGAGAAAATCACACTGTAGGACCAGAATTGCAAAACAAAAAACTTGAAAAATATCAAAAATGAGAAAATCACACTGTAGGACCCAGAATATGCCGAGAAACCCTGAAAACGTGGAAAATTAAAAATATACGCTGGGGGAACCAGATTATGGCGAGAAACCATGAAAAAATTGGACAATGAAAATTCTCACTGTATTACCCAGAATATGGCAATCAACCCTGAAAAAAGTAGATAACTATAAACTCACACTGATGGACCCGGAATATGGCGAGAAAACCTGAAAAAGGTGGAAAATGAGAAAATCACACTGTAGGACCAGAATTGCAAAACAAAAAACTTGAAAAATGTCAAAAATGAGAAAATCACACTGTAGGACCCAGAATAGGCCGAGTAACCCTGAAAAACGTGGAAAATTAAAAATACACGCTGTAGGACCCAGAATATGGCAAGAAACCCTGAAAGAATTAGAAAATTAAAAACTCACACTGAAGGACCCGGAATATGGCGAGAAAACCTGAAAAAGGTGGAAAATGAGAAAATCACACTGTAGGACCCAGAATTACGAAAAAACTTTAAAAACGTGGAAAATGAGAAAATCACTCTTCAGGACCCAAAATATGCCAAGAAACCGTGAAAAACGTGAAAATTAAAAATTCACACTGTCAGACCCACATTATGGCGAGAAACCTTGAAAAAAATTGGACAATAAAAATTCACACTGTATTACCCAGAATACGGCCAGCAACCCTGAAAAAAGTAGATAACTATAAACTCACACTGATGGACGAGGATATGGCTAGAAAACATGAAAAAGGTGGAAAATGAGAAAATCACACTGCAGGACCCAGAATATGCTGAGAATCCCTGAAAATCGTGGAAAATTAAAAATTCACACTGAAGGACCCGGAATTTGGCGAGAAAACCTGAAAAACGAGGAAAATTAAAAATTCACACTGTATTACCCAAAATATGGGGAGAAATACTGAAAAACGTGGAAAATTAAAAATTCACACTGCAGGACCTGGAATATGGCAAGAAATCCTGAAAAACTTGGAAACGAGAATATCACACTGTAGGACCCAGAATATGATGAAAAAACCTGGAAAACGTGGAAAATTAAAAATTCACACTGAAGGAATCAGAATATGGCGAGAAAACCTGAAAAAACGAGGAAAATTAAAAACTCACACTGTAGGACCTAGATTATGGCGAGATAACCTGAAAAAGGTGGAAAATGAGAAAATCACATGTAGGACCCAGAATTGTGAGAAAACCTGAAAAAGGTTGAAAACGAGAAAATAACACTGCAGGAGCCAGAATATGCTGAGAAAACCTGAAAAACATTGAAAATTAAATATTCACACTATAGGACCCTGAATATGGCGAGAAACACTGAAAAAGGAAAAAAACGAGAAAATCAGACTGTAATAATCAGAATATGACGAAATAACTTAAAAACGTGGAAAATTTAAAATTCACACTGTAGTACCCAGAATATGGCAAGAAAACCTTAAAAACTAGAAATTAAAAAACTCACACTGAAGGACCCCAAATATGGCGAGAAAACCTGAAACACATGGAAATGAAAAAAATCACACTGTAGAACCAGATTATGACGAAGAAACCTGAAAAATGTGGAAAAATAAAAATTCACACTCAAGGACCCGGATATAGCGAGCAAAACTGAAAAATGAGGAAAATTAAAATCTCACACTGAAGGACCCAGAATATGGCAAGAAAACCTGTAAAACCTAGAAAATTAAATATTCACACTGGAGGACACAGAATATTTTGAGAAACTGTAAAATCTTGAAAATTAAAAATTCACTCTAAAGGACCAGAATATGGCAAGAAACCTTGAAAAACGTGGAAAATTAAAAATTCACACTGAAGAACCTGGAATATGGCAAGAAAATAAGAAAAACGTGGAAATGAGAAAATCACACTGTATGACCTTGAATATGGCGAGAAAACCTGAAAAACGAGGAAAATTAGAAACTCACACTGAAGGACCCAGAATATGGCAAGCAAACCTGAAAAACATGGAAAATTAAATATTCACAAAGTAGAACCCAGGATAGGGAGAGAAACACTGAAAAAAGTGGAAAATTAAAAATTCACACTCTAGGAACAGAATATGGCAAGAAAACTTGAAAAACGTGGAAAATCGAAAATTCACACTGTAGGACTCAGAATATGCCGAGAAGACCTGAAAAAGTTGGAAAATGAGAAAATCACACTGAAGGACCCAGAATATGACGAAAAAAACTTGAAAAGGTTTAAAATTAAAAATTCATACTGTAGGACACAGAACATGGCAAGAAAACCTGAAAAACGTGAAAAATTTAAAATTCACACTGTAGGATGCAGAATATGGCGAGAAACACTGAAAAAAGTAAAAAATTTAAATCTCACACTGAAGGACCCTGAATATGTCGAGAAAACCTGAAAAATGTGCAAAATTAAACATACACGCTGTAGGACCCAGAATATGGCAACAAACCATGAAAAAACTAAAAAACTAAAAACTCACACTGAAGGACCACGAATATGGTGAGAAAACATGAAAAAGGTGGTTAATGACAAAATCAACTGTAGGACCCAGAATATGATGAAAAAAACTTAAAAACGATTAAAATTAAAAATTCACACTGTAGGACCCCGAATATGGTGAGAAAATCTGAAAATGTTTAAAAATGAGAAAAATACACTGTAGGACCCAGAATATGCTGAGAAACCCAGAAAAACGAGGAAAAATAAAAATATGCTTTGAAGGAGCCAGATTATGACAGGAAACCCTGAAAAAAGTAGAAAATTAAAAACTTACACGGAAGGACCCTGAATATGGCAAGAATACCTGAAAAAGGTGGAAATAGAGAATAATCACACTGTAGGACACAGAATTGCGAAAAAACATGAAAAACGTAGAAAATGAGAAAATCACACTGTAGGACCCAGAATTACGAAAAAATTTATAAAACGTGGAAAATGAATAAATCACACTGCAGGACCTAGAATATGCTGAGTAACCCTGAAAAACATGAAAATTAAAAATTCACACTGTCGGACACAGAATATGGCGAGAAACCATGAAAAAAGTGGAAAATTAAAAATTCACACTGTATTACCCAGAATATGGCGAGAAATACTGAAAAACATGGAAAATTAAAAATTCACCCTGAAGGACCTGGAATATGGCAAGAAAACCTGAAAAACGAGAAAATGAGAAAAATCACACTGTAGTACCCAGAATATGACGAAAAAACCTGAAAAACGTGTAAAATTAAAAACTCACACTGAATGACCCAGAATATGGCAAGAAAACCTGAAAAAAGTAAAAAACTAAAAATTCACACTGAAAGACCCCGAATATGGCGAGAAAACCTGAAAAAGGTGGAAAATGAGAATAAATGACTGTAGGACCCAGAATTGCGAAAAAACTTGAAAAACTTCGAAAATGAGAAAATCACACTTTAGGACCCAGAATATGCCGAGAAACCCTGAAAAACGTGGAAAATTGAAAATATGCGCTGTTGGACCCAGAATATGGTGAGAAACCGGAAAAACGTGGTAAATTAAAAATACACTCTGTTGGACCCAGAATATGGCAAGAAACCCTGCAAAAGGTGAAAAATGAGAAAATCACACTGTAAGACCCAGAATTACGAAAAAACCTGAAAAACTTGGAAAATGAGAAAATCACACTGCAGGAAACAGAATATGCTGAGAAACCCTGAAAAACGTGGAAAATTAAAAATTCACACTGAAGGACCCGGAATATAGCGAGAAAACCTGAAAAAGGTGGAAAATGAGAAAATCACATGTAGAACCCAGAATAGCGAAAAAACTTGAAAAAGGTGAAAAATGAGAAAATCACACTGCAGGACCCAGAATATGCTGAGAAACCCTGATAATCATGGAAAATTAAATGTTCACACTGTAGGACCCAGAATATGCCTAGAAACCCTTGAAAAACTTGGAAAAATAAAATACACGCTGTAGGAACCAGAATATATTGAGAAACCCTGAAAAAGTAGGAAATCAAAAACTCACACTGAAGGACCCCGAATATGGGGAGAAATCCTAAAAAACGTGGAAATGAGAAAATCACACTCTAGGACCCAGAATATGACGAAAAAACCTGAAAAACATGGAAAATTAAAAATTCACACTGAAGGTCCGGGAATATGGTGAGAAAACCTGAAAAACGAGGAAAATTAAAAACACAAACTGAAGGACCCAGAATATGGCGAGAAAACATGAAAAACATGGAAAATTAAATATTCACACTGTAGGACCCAGAATATGGCGAGAAACACTGAAAAAGGAGGAAAATGCGAAAATCACACTATAGGACCAGAATATGGCAAGAAACCTTGAAAAACGTGGAAAATTAAAAATTCACAATGTAGGACCCAGAATATGCTGAGAAAATCTGAAAAAGTTGGATAATGAGAATATCAAACTGTAGGACCCAGAACATGACGAAAAAAACTTAAAAACGTTTAAAATTAAAAAATCAAACTGTAGGACCTGAATATGGCGAGAAACCCTGAGAATCGTGGAAAATTTAAAAATCACACTGTAGGACGCAGAATATGGCGATTAACCCTGTAAAAAGTGGAATATTAAAAACTCACACTGAAGTACCCCGAAATTGGCAAGAAAACCTGAAAAAGGTGGAAAATGAAAAAAATCACACTGTAGGACCCAAAATATGCTGAGTAACCCTGAAAAACTTGGAAAATTAAAAATACACGCTGTAGGACCCAGAATATGGCAAAAAACCCTGAAAGAATTAGAAAATTAAAAACTCACACTGAAGGAACCGGAATATGGCAAGAAAACCTGAAAAAGTGGAAAGTCTCTCTCTGTCTCTCTCTCTATGTCTCTCTCTGTCTCTCTCTTTCTCTATCTCTGTCTCTCTCTATTTCTCTCTGTCTCTATCTGTCTCTCTCTCTGTCTCTCTCTGTCTCTCTCTCTCTGTCTCTCTCTTTCCCTCTCTCTGTCTCTCTCTGTCTCTATCTCTGTCTCTCTCTGTCTCTCTCTGTCACTCTGTCTCTCTCTGTCTCTCTCTGTCCCTCTCTGTCTCTCTCTGTGTCTTTCTTTGTCTCTCTCTGTCTCTCCCTGTCTCTCTCTTTATGTCTCTCTCTGTCTCTCTCTTTCTCTCTCTCTGTATCTCTCTGTCTCTCTTTGTCTCTCTCTGTGTCTTTCTTTGTCTCTCTCTGTCTCTCTTTGTCTCTCTCTGTAACTCTCTCTGTCTCTCTCTGTCTCTCTCTTTCTCTATCTCTGTCTCTCTCTGTTTCTCTCTGTCTCTATCTCTCTGTGTGTCTCTTTCTTTCCTTCTCTCTGTCTCTATCTCTTTCTCTCTATGTCGCTCTCTGTCACTCTGTCTCTCTCTGTCTCTCTCTGTCTCTCTCTGTCTATCTGTCTCTCTCTGTCTCTCTCTCTGTCTCTCTCTGTCTTTCTCTGTGTCTTTCTTTGTCTCTCTCTGTCTCTCTGTCTCTCTCTGTCTCTCTCTGTGTCTCTCTCTATCTCTCTCTCTGTCTCTCTCTGTCTCTCTCTGTCTCTCTCAATGTATCTCTCTCTCTATGTCTCTCTCTGTGTCTTTCTTTGTCTCTCTCTGTCTCTCTCTGTCTCTCTGTGTGTCTCTCTCTGTCTCTCTCTCTATCTCTGTCTCTCTCTGTCTTTTTCACTCTGTCTCTGTCTCTCTCTGACTCTCTCTGTCTCTCTCTTTCTCTCTGTCTCTCTCTGTCTCTATCTCTGTCTCTCTCTGTCCTTCTGACTCTTTCTGTCTCTCTCTGTCTCTCTCTCTGTCTCTCTCTGTCTCTCTCCTTCTCTCTCTCTGTCTCTCTCTTTCCCTCTCTCTGTCTCTCTCTGTCTCTATCTCTGTCTCTCTCTGTCTCTCTCTGTAACTCTGTCTCTCTCTGTCTCTCTCTGTCTCTCTCTGTCTATCTGTCACTCTCTGTCTTTATCTCTGTATCTCTCTGTCTCTGTCTTTCTCTGTGTCTTTCTTTGTCTCGCTCTGTCTCTCTCTGTCTCTCTCTGTCTCTCTCTCTCTGTCTCTCTTTGACTCTCTCTTTCTCTATCTCTGTCTCTCTCTGTTTCTCTCTGTCTCTGACTCTCTCTCTGTCTCTCTCTGTCTCTCTCTGTCTCTCTCTGTCTCTCTCTTTCCCTCTCTCTGTCTCTCTCTGTCTCTATCTCTGTCTCTCTCTGTCTCTCTCTGTCACTCTGTCTCTCTCTGTCTCTCACTGTCTCTCTCTGTCTCTCTCTGTCTATCTGACTCTCTCTGTCTCTCTCTGTCTCTCTCTCTTTCTCTGTCTCTGTCTCTCTCTGTCTCTCTCTGTCACTCTGTCTCTCTCTGTTTCTCTCTGTCTCTATCTGTCTCTCTGTCTCTATCTGTCTCTCTCTGTCTCTCTCTGTCCCTCACTCTGTATCTCTCTGTCTCTATCTCTGTCTCTCTCTGTCTCTCTCTGTCACTCTGTCCCTCTCTGTCTCTCTCTGTCTCTCTCTCTATCTCTATCTCTCTCTGTCTCTCTCTGTCTCTCTCTGTCTAACTCTATCTGTCTCTGTCTCTCTCTGTCTCCATCTGTCACTCTGTCGGTCTCTCTCTGTCTCTCTCTGTCCCTTCTGTCTCTATCTCTGTATCTCTCTGTCTCTCTCTCTGTCTCTCTGTCTCTCTGTCTCTCTCTGTGTCTCTGTCTCTCTCTGTCTCTCTCAATGTATCTCTCTGTCTCACTATGTCTCTCTCTGTGTCTTTCTTTGTCTCTCTCTGTCTCTTTCTGTCTCTCTCTGTGTCTCTCTCTGTCTCTCTCTCTCTATCTCTGTCTCTCTCTGTCTTTCTCACTCTGTCTCTGTCTCTCTCTGTCCCTCTCTCTGTCTCTCTCTGTCTCTATCTCTGTCTCTCTCTGACTCTCTCTGTCTCTCTCTTTCTCTCTGTCTCTCTCTCTTTATCTCTCTGTCTCTCTCTGTCTCTCTCTGTCTCTCTCTCTCTGTGTCTCTCTCTGTCTTTCTCTGTCTCTATCTCTGTCTCTCTCTGTCTTTCTCTGGGTCTTCCTTTGTCTCTCTCTGTCTGTCTCTGTCTCACTCTCTGTCTTTCTCTGTCTCTCTCTGTGTCTCTCTCTGTCTTTCTCTGTCTCTATCTCTATCTCTCTCTGTCTCTCTCTGTCCTTCTGACTCTTTCTGTCTCTCTCTGTCTCTCTCTCTGTGTCTCTCTGTGTCTCTCTGTCTCTCTCTATGTCTTTCATTGTCTCTCTGTCTCTCTCTGTCTATCTCTCTGTCTCTCTCTGTCTCTCTCTGTCTCTCTCTATCTCTATCTCTGTCTCTCTCTGTCTCTCTCTGTCTCTCTATGTCTCTCTTAATGTATCTCTCTGTCTCTCTATGTCTCTCTCTGTGTCTTTCTTTGTCTCTCTCTGTCTCTCTCTCTCTCTGTGTCTCACTCTGTCTCTCTCTGTCTCTCTCTCTGTCTCTGTCTCTGTCTCTCTCTCTGTCTCTCTCTGTCTCTCTCTCTAAATCTGTCTCTCTCTGTATTTCTCACTCTGTCTCTGTCTCTCTCTGTCCCTCTCTCTGTCTCTCTCTGTCTCTATCTCTGTCTCTCTCTGACTCTCTCTGTCTCTCTCTTTCTCTCTGTCTCTCTCTGTCTCTCTTTGTCTCTCTCTCTGTATCTCTCTGTGTCTTTCTTTGTCTCTCTGTGTCTCTCTCTGTGTCTCTCTGTGTCTCTCTCTGTCTCTCTCTGTGTCTCTCTGTGTCTCTCTGTGTCTCTCTGTCTCTCTCTGTGTCTCTCTCTGTCTCTCTCTGTCTATCTCTGTCTCTCTCTGTCTCTCTCAATGTATCTCTCTGTCTCTCTATGTCTCTCTCTGTGTCTTTCTTTGTCTCTCTCAGTCTCTCTCTCTCTCTCTGTCTCACTCTATCTCTCTCTCTGTCTCTCTTTGTCTCTCTCTCTGTATCTCTCTGTCTCTCTCTGTTTCTCTCTGTCTCTCTCTCTGTGTCTCTCTGTCTTTCTTTTTCTCTATCTATATCGCTCTCTGTCTCTCTCTGTGTCTTTTTTTGTCTCTCTCTGTCTCTCTCTGTCTCTCTTAGTCTCTCTCTGTGTCTTTCATTGTCTCTCTCTGTCTCTCTCTGTCTTTCGGTGTCTCTCTATCTGTCTCTCTCTGTCTCACTCTCTGTCTCTCTCTGTCTCTATCTCTGTCTCTCTCTGTCTCTCTCTGTCTGTCTCTGTCTGTCTATGTCTATCTCTGTCTCTCTCTGTGTCTCTCTGTGTCTCTCTCTGTGTCTCTCTGTGTCTCTCTGTCTCTCTCTGTGTCTCTCTCTGTCTCTCTCTGTCTCTATCTCTGTCTCTCTCTGTCTCTCTATGTCTCTCTCAATGTATCTCTCTGTCTCTCTATGTCTCTCTCTGTGTCTTTCTTTGTCTCTCTCTGTCTCTCTCTTTCTGTGTCTCACTCTGTCTCTCTCTGTCTCTCTCTCTGTCTCTGTCTCTGTCTCTCTCTCTGTCTCTCTCTGTCTCTCTCTCTAACTCTGTCTCTCTCTGTATTTCTCACTCTGTCTCTGTCTCTCTCTGTCCCTCTCTCTGTCTCTCTCTGTCTCTATCTCTGTCTCTCTCTGACTCTCTCTGTCTCTCTCTTTCTCTCTGTCTCTCTCTGTCTCTCTTTGTCTCTCTGTCTGTATCTCTCTGTCTCTCTCTGTCTCTCTCTGTCTCTCTCTCTCAGTGTCTCCCTCTGTCTTTCTTTGTCTCTATGTCTGACTCTCTCTGTCTCTCTTGTGTCTTTCTTTGTCTCTTCTATGTCTCTCTCTGTCTCTCTCTCTGTCTCCCTCAGTCTCTCTCTGTGTCTCTCTCTGTCTTTCTCTGTCTCTATCTCTGTCTCTCTGTCTCTCTCTGTCTCTCTCTGTCCTTCTGTATCTTTCTGTCTCTCTCTGTCTCTCTCTCTGTATCTCTCTGTCTCTCTCTGTCTCTCTCTGTGTCTTTCTTTGTCTCTCTCTGTCTCTCTCTGTCTCTTTGTGTCTCTCTCTATCTCTCTCTGTCTCTCTCTGTCTCTATCTCTGTCTCTCTCTGTCTCTCTCTGTCTCTCTCTGTCTCTCTCTCTGTCTCTCTCTGTGTCTCTCTCTGTGTGTCTCTGTCTCTCTCTGTTTCTCTCTCTGTCTCTCTCTGTCTCTAACTCTGTCTCTCTCTGTCTCTCTCTGTCTCTCTCTCTGTATCTCTCTGTCTCTCTCTGTCTCTCTCTCTGTGTCTCTCTCTTTCTTTCTCTGTCTCTATCTCTGTCTCGCTCTGTCTCTCTCTGTCTCTCTCTTTCTCTCTGTCTCTCTCTGTCTCTCTCTCTGTATCTCTCTGTCTCTCTCTGTCTCTCTCTCTGTGTCTCTCTCTTTCTTTCTCTGTCTCTATCTCTGTCTCGCTCTGTCTCTCTCTGTGTCTTTCTTTGTCTCTCTCTGTCTCTCTCTGTCTCACTCTCTGTCTCTCTCTGTCTTTCTCTGTCTCTCTCTGTCTTTCTCTGTCTCTATCTCTGTCTCTCTCTGTCTCTCTCTGTCCTTCTGACTCTTTATGTCTCTCTCTGTCTCTCTCTCTGTATCTCTCTGTCTCTCTCTGTCTCTCTCTGTGTCTTTCATTGTCTCTCTCTGACTCTCTCTGTCTCTCTCTGTCTCTCTCTCTCTCTCTCTGTCTCTCTCTGTCTCTATCTCTGTCTCTCTCTGTCTGTCTCTGTCTGTCTCTGTCTCTCTCTGTCTCTCTCTGTCTCTCTCTCTGTCTCTCTCTGTGTCTCTCTGTGTCTCTCTGTGTCTCTCTCTGTGTCTCTCTGTGTCTCTCTCTGTCTCTCTCTGTGTCTCTCTGTGTCTCTCTGTGTCTCTCTGTCTCTCTCTGTGTCTCTCTCTGTCTCTCTCTGTCTATCTCTGTCTCTCTCTGTCTCTCTCAATGTATCTCTCTGTCTCTCTATGTCTCTCTCTGTGTCTTTCTTTGTCTCTCTCAGTCTCTCTCTCTCTCTCTGTCTCACTCTGTCTCTCTCTCTGTCTCTCTTTGTCTCTCTCTCTGTATCTCTCTGTCTCTCTCTGTCTCTCTCTGTCTCTTTCTCTGTGTCTCTCTGTCTTTCTTTTTCTCTATCTATATCGCTCTCTGTCTCTCTCTGTGTCTTTTTTTGTCTCTCTCTGTCTCTCTCTGTCTCTCTCTGTCTCTCTTAGTCTCTCTCTGTGTCTTTCATTGTCTCTCTCTGTCTCTCTCTGTCTTTCGGTGTCTCTCTCTCTGTCTCTCTCTGTCTCACTCTCTGTCTCTCTCTGTCTCTATCTCTGTCTCTCTCTGTCTCTCTCTGTCTGTCTCTGTCTGTCTATGTCTATCCCTGTCTCTCTCTGTGTCTCTCTGTGTCTCTCTCTGTGTCTCTCTGTGTCTCTCTGTCTCTCTCTGTGTCTCTCTCTGTCTCTCTCTGTCTCTATCTCTGTCTCTCTCTGTCTCTCTCTGTCTCTCTCAATGTATCTCTCTGTCTCTCTATGTCTCTCTCTGTGTCTTTCTTTGTCTCTCTCTGTCTCTCTCTTTCTGTGTCTCACTCTGTCTCTCTCTGTCTCTCTCTCTGTCTCTGTCTCTGTCTCTCTCTCTGTCTCTCTCTGTCTCTCTCTCTAACTCTGTCTCTCTCTGTATTTCTCACTCTGTCTCTGTCTCTCTCTGTCCCTCTCTCTGTCTCTCTCTGTCTCTATCTCTGTCTCTCTCTGACTCTCTCTGTCTCTCTCTTTCTCTCTGTCTCTCTCTGTCTCTCTTTGTCTCTCTGTCTGTATCTCTCTGTCTCTCTCTGTCTCTCTCTCTCAGTGTCTCCCTCTGTCTTTCTTTGTCTCTATGTCTGACTCTCTCTGTCTCTCTTGTGTCTTTCTTTGTCTCTTCTATGTCTCTCTCTGTCTCTCTCTCTGTCTCCCTCAGTCTCTCTCTGTGTCTCTCTCTGTCTTTCTCTGTCTCTATCTCTGTCTCTCTGTCTCTCTCTGTCTCTCTCTGTCCTTCTGTATCTTTCTGTCTCTCTCTGTCTCTCTCTCTGTATCTCTCTGTCTCTCTCTGTCTCTCTCTGTGTCTTTCTTTGTCTCTCTCTGTCTCTCTCTGTCTCTTTGTGTCTCTCTCTATCTCTCTCTGTCTCTCTCTGTCTCTATCTCTGTCTCTCTCTGTCTCTCTCTGTCTGTCTCTGTCTCTCTGTGTCTCTCTCTCTGTCTCTCTCTGTGTCTCTCTCTGTGTGTCTCTGTCTCTCTCTGTTTCTCTCTCTGTCTCTCTCTGTCTCTAACTCTGTCTCTCTCTGTCTCTCTGACTCTCTCTGTATCTCTCTGTCTCCCTCTGTCTCTCTCTGTGTTTTTCTTTGTCTCTCTCTGTCTTTCTCTGTCTCTCTCTCTGTCTCTCTCTGTCTCTCTCTGTCTCTCTGTGTTTTTCTTTGTCTCTCTCTGTCTCTCTCTGTGTCTCTTTCTGTCTCACTCTGTCTCTCTCTGTCTCTCTCTCTGTCTCTCTCTGTCTCTCTCTCTCTTTCTCACTCTGTGTATCTCTGTCTCTCTGTGTGTCTCTCTCTGTCTCACTCTGTCTTTCTCTGTCTCTCTCTGTCTCTCTCTCTGTCTCTCTGTCTCTCTTTGTCTCTCTCTGTCTCTATCTCTGTCTCTCTCTGTCTCTCTCTGTCTCTCTCTGTCTGTCTCTGTCTCTCTGTGTGTCTCTCTCTGTGTCTCTCTGTGTCTCTCTCTGTGTCTCTCTCTGTCTCTCTGTCTCTCTCAATGTATCTCTCTGTCTCTCTATGTCTCTCTCTGTCTTTCTTTGTCTCTCTCTGTCTCTCTCTGTCTCTCTATGTGACTGTCAGTGGCCCCACACAGCCTCACATATACTTCTAAAAATTTAAAGAAGGGTGTGGCCACTCTAAAAGCTCAACAATTAACAGCATTGTCTCCTCTTCCAGAGTACCTGGGATCAACTACCAGCAACTATATGGTGGCCCATCTCCAGTTCCAGGGGATCAGACAGACAGACATACAGACAGTGATAAAAATGGCAGGCCTGCCTGGTCTTTCTTTCTTTCTTATCCTTTTTAAAAAATGTTTATTTATATATTTATTTATGTATTTATTAGATATAAGTACACTGTAGCTGTCTTCAGACACTCCAGAAGAGGGTGTCAGATTCTGGAGAATCTAAATCCCTCTTATGGTCTGCATATGATGTACATAAACACAGCCTCACATATACTTCTAAAAATTTAAAGATGTGTGGGGCCACTGAGAGGGCTCAACAATTAACAGCATTGTCTCCTCTTTCAGAGAACCTGGGATCAACTACCAGCAACTTTATGGTAGCCCATCTCCAGTTCCAGGGGATCAGACAGACAGACAGACAGACAGACAGAGATAAGGATGGCAGGCCTGCCTGGTCTTACTTTCTATCTTATCCTTTTTAAAAAATGTTTATTTATTTATTTATTTACTTATGTATTTATTATATATAAGTACACTGTAGCTGTCTTCAGTCACTCCACTAGAGGGTGTCAGATTCTGGAGAATCTAAATCCTCTTATAATCTGAATATGATGTACATAAACACAGCCTCACTTATACTTCTAAATATTTAAAGAAGTGTGGGGCCATTGAAAGGGCTCAACAATTAACAGCATTGTCTCCTCTTCCAGAGTACATGGGATCAACTAACAGCAACTATATGGTGGCCCATCTCCAGTTCCAGGGGATCAGACAGACAGACATACAGACAGTGATAAGGATGGCAGGCCTGCCTGGTCTTTCTTTCTTTCTTATCCTTTTTAAAAAAATGTTTATTTATATATTTATTTATGTATTTATTAGATATAAGTACACTGTAGCTGTCTTCAGACACTCCAGAAGAGGGTGTCAGATTCTGGAGAATCTAAATCCCTCTTATGGACTGCATATGATGTACATAAACACAGCCTCACATATACTTCTAAAAATTTAAAGATGTGTGGGGCCACTGAGAGGGCTCAACAATTAACAGCATTGTCTCCTCTTTCAGGGAACCTGGGATAAACTACCAGCACCTTATGGTGGCCCATCTCCAGTTCCAAGGGATCAGACAGACAGACAGACAGAGAGACAGAGATAAATATGGCAGGCCTGACTGGTCTTTCTTTATTTCTTATACTTTTTTAAAAATGTTTATTTATTCATTTATTTATTTATTTATTTATTTATTTATTAGATATAAGTACACTGTAGCCGTCTTCAGACACTCCAGAAGATGGTGTCAGATTCTGGAGAATCTAAATCCCTCTTATGGTCTGAATATGATGTACATAAACACAGCCTCACATATACTTCTAAAAATTAAAAATGGGTGGGGCCACTGAAAGGGCTCAACAATTAACAGCATTGTCTCCTCTTCCAGAGAACCTCGGATCAACTACCAGCACCTACAAGGTGGCCCATCTCCAGTTCCAGGGGATCAGACAGACAGACAGACAGGCAGAGATAAAGATGGCAGGCCTGCCTGGTCTTTCTTTCTTTCTTATCCTTTTTAAAAAATATTTATTTATTTATTTATTTATTTATTTATTTATTTATTTATTTATTTATTTATGTATTTCTTAGATATAAGTACACTGTAGTTTTCTTTAGACACTCCAGAGGAGGGTGTCAGATTCTGGAGAATGTAAATCCCTCTTATGGTCTGCATATGATGTACATAAACACAGCCTCACATATACTGAGCTGTGGTGTCACAGGCCAACTGCTGGAATTTCTGAGTACCACCTAGATAGAGAAAAGCTATGCTGTGGTTGCTTAATTTATGTATTTTATTATTTCTATTTGTTGTTTTGTTTTGTTTTATTTGTTTTTAGAGAAGTCCTCTGTCTGTAGCTCTGGCTGACCCAGGACTGCCTACTTGTGTTAATTAGGGTTTCACAGCTGAGAACAGACACCAAGAGCAAGGTAAGGCTTAGAAAACCCTACATTCAGTGGTGGCTCAAGCTCTTAATGAGAGCACTCTGTAGGCAGAGGCAGTCAGTTTCTGAGTTCGAGGCCACCCTGGTGAAAGACAGGGCTAGGGTAGGGGCTAGGGTGAGGAAAGGAAGAAAGGAAAGAAGGAAAGAAAGAAAGGAAAGAAGAAAAGAAAGAAAGAAAAAGTTTTTATAAAAGTTTTATAAAAAGTGTTAAAGTTTTTAAAAATTAAAAAAAAAATACCAGATCACCATCACACAGCATTGGCTGTCTTCAGGTGTATCCTTTCAGCCTCCAAAACAAAAAACAATGGCTGGTTGTCTTCAGGTGTATCCTATTCTCGAGTCTTATTTCCAACCTTAGAGCTGGGCTGAGATGCCTCATTATGTAATTGCAAACCTTCCTTGGTTTGTCTTTTCCATTTCTAAGACTAACAGGCCTTTTTCTATTTATTGAATATGCTCATGACTGTCCTTTAGATATAGTAAATATAACTGTTGCTTATAAAACTTGTTTTCTAGGAATTTTTAAAGGGCAATGGCAGAGTTTATTTATAAAAAAATATTTTGCATTTATTTATTTGTGTGAGTGATGAAGCTCAGGTCTTCAAACTTGTCAGGAGGTATGATTACCTCCCCTCTCTCTCAACCCCTCTCTCTCCTCTCTCAATGATTGTGTAAGAATGTTTTGCATGTGTATGCTGTGCCCACAGACTCCAGAACAGAGTATTAGATCCCCTGGAACTGGAGATGGGCCACCATATATAATACTGGTAATTGAGCCCAGGTTCTCTGGAAGAGGAGACAATGCTCTTAATTGTTGAGCCCTCTCTGTAGCCACATCTTTCTTTTTCTTTTTTTTTTTTGAGTATATGTGAGGCTGTGTTTATATACATCATATGCAGACAATAAGAATGATTTAGATTCTTCAGAATCTGACACCCTCTTCTGGACTGTCTGAAGATAGCTACAGCATACTTAAATATAATAAATAAATAAATCTTTAAAAAAAAAGGAAAAGTAAAAAAGAAAGAACAGGCCTGCCATATGCATGTTCATAGAGGAAAATGGAAGAGACCCCAATCTAACCTCAGCAGGGTGCTTCCTTCTGGATGGTAGCTCACAGTTTCATCCCAGCAAGACAGGCAAATCACTGAGTTCAAGGACAGTAAGGTTCAGGACAGCCAAGGTTAGGAAGGAAAAGGGTCTATGTTGAGAATACAAACCGACAAAACAACAACTAGGAAAAAGAAGTGACAGTGTAACTTGGGGTAGGGTACCAACAAGAGAAAGCTTTCTGTTACCACTTACAAACACCAGTAGCCTTGCACCCTTCTGCCCAGGTCCCTGCCTTCCTTTCTAGGAATTCTAAGGATGCCAGGGTGTGGGGGAATCCAGATTAACTTTTTAAAAACAAAGACTTGGTCTTTGATGTCTATAGGAAGCCCTTCTCAGTGCCTTTAACTACCACTGAACTTTCAGGGCTGTGACTCAACTGTAACAAGGAACAGGGCTAAGAACCTGCAGCCTTTGAAAACAACTATTTTTTTAAAGTGGGGGACACAAATCAGCAGTAGAACCCCTCAGGTTCAGCCATAATACTTGTTAGGGAAAGAGCCTCAATGTCCGGAGCTGAGGTCTCATGGGTGAACTGCTTCAAGCTCTGAGTATCATTGAAAGAAAAAAAGATATCATGTGGTTGCTTAATTTATTTATTTTATTATTTCTATTTTTTGTTTTCTTTTGTTTTGTTTTAGCAAAGGCCTCAATCTGTAGCTATGGCTGACCTAGGACAGACTACATGTGTTAATTAGGGTTTCACAGCTGAGAAACAGACCATACCTATGTAAGACTTAGAAAACCCAACAGTCAGTGGTGGCTCCAGCTCTTAATGAGAGCACTCTGGAGGCAGAGGCAGTCAGTTTCTGAGTTCGAGGCCAGCCTGGTTAAAGACAGGGATAGGCAGGGCTAGGCAAGGCAGGGCTGGGCTAGGCTAGGCTAGGCAAGGGGCTGGGCTAGTCAAGGCAAGGGACTAGGCTAGGCTACTCAAGGGGCTAGGCAAGACAGACAGACAGACAGAGAGAAAGACAGACAAGGATGGCAGGCCTGCCTGGTTTTTCTTTCTTTTAAAAAATGTTTGTTTATTTATTTATTCATTTATTTATTTATGTATTTATTAGATATACTTACACTGTAGCTGTCTTCAGACACTCCAGAAGAGGGTGTCAGATTCTGGAGAATCTATATCCCTCTTATGGTCTGCATATGATGTACATACACACAGCCTCACATTTACATCTAAAAATTTAAAGATGTGTTGGTCCAATGAAAGGGATCAACAATTAACAGCATTGTCTCCTCTTATAGAGAACCTGGGATCAAGTACCAGCAACTATATGGTGGCCCATCTCCAGTTACAGGGGTTCAGACAGACAGACAGACATACAGACAGATAGAGTTAAGGATGGCAGGCCTACCTTGTCTTTCCTTCTTTCTTATCCTTTTAAAAAATGTTTATTAATTTAAGTATGTATTTATTAGATATAAGTACACTGTAGCTGCTTTCAGACACTCCAGAAGAGGGTGTCAGATTCTGGAGAATCTAAATCCCTCTTATGGTCTGCATATGATGTACATAAACACAGCCTCACATATACTTCTAAAAATTTAAAGATGGGTGGGGCCACTGAAAGGGCTCAACAATTAACAGCACTGACTCCTCTTCCAGAGAACCTGGGATCAACTACGAGCAACTATATGGTGGCCCATCTCCCGTTCCAGGGGATCAGGCAGACAAAGAGACAGACAGACAAGGGTGGCAGGCCTCCCTGGCATTTCTTTCTTTCTTATCCTTTTTAAAAAATGTTTATTTATTTATTTATGTATTTATTAGATATAAGTACACCGTAGCTGTCTTCAGACACTCCAGAAGAGGGTGTCAGATTCGGGAGAATATAAATCCCTCTTATGGTCTGCATATGATGGACATAAACACAGATTCACATACACTTCTAAAAATTTAAGATGGGTGGGCCCACTGAAAGGGCTCAACAATTAACAGCATTGTCTCTTCTTCCAGAGAACCTGGGATCAACTACCAGCAACTATATGGTGGCCCATCTCCAGTTCCAGGGGATCAGACAGATAGACAGACAGAGATAAAAAGGGCAGGTCTGCCTGGTTTTTCTTTCTTTCTTATCCTTTTAAAATAATGTTTATATATTTATTTATTTATTTATTTATGTATTTATTAGATATAAGTACATTGTAGTTGTCTTTAGACACTCCAGAAGAGGGTGTCAGATTCTGGAGAATCTAAATCCCTCTTATGGTCTGCATATGATGTACATAAACACAGCCTAACATATACTTCTAAAAATTTAAAGATAGGTGGAGCCACTGAAAGGGCTCAACAATTAACAGCATTGTCTCTTCTTCCAGAGAACCTGGGATCAACTAACAGCAACAATATGGTGGCCCATCTCCAGTTCCAAGGAATCAGACAGACAGACAGACAGACTGACAGAGGTAAGGATGGAGGCCTGCCTGGTCTTTCTTTCTTTCTTATACTTTTAAAAAAATGTTTATTTATTTATTTATTTATTTATTTATTAGATATAAGTACACTGTAGCTGTCTTCAGACACTCTAGAAGAGGGTGTCATCTTCTGGAGTATCTAAATCCCTCTTATGGTCTGCATATGATGTACATAAACACAGCCTCACCTATACTTCTAAAAATTTAAAGATGGGTGGGCCCACTGAAAGGGCTCAACAATTAACACCATTGTCTACTCTTCCAGAGAACGTGGGATCAACTACCAGCAACTATGTGGTGGCCCATCTCAAGTTGCAGGGCATCAGAGAGACAGACAGACAGACAGAGATAAGGATGGCAGGCCTGCCTGATTTATCTTTCTTTCTTATCTTTTTAAAAAATGTTTATTAATTAATTAATTAATTTATTTATTTATTTATTTATTAGATATAAGTACACTGTAGCTGTCTTAAGACTCTCCAGAAAAGGGTGTCAGATTCTGGAGAATCTATATCCCTCTTATGGTCTGCATATGATGTACATAAACACAGCCTCACATATACTTCTAAAAATTTAAAGACGGTTGGGGCCACTGAAAGGGCTCAACAATTAACAGCATTGTCTCCTCTTCCAGAGGACCTGGGATCAACTACCAGCAACTATATTGTGGCCCATCTCCAGTTCCAGGCGATCAGACAGACATACATACAGACAGACAGACAAGGATTGCAGGCCTGCCTGGTTTTTCTTTCTTTCTTATACATTTTAAAAATGTTTATTTATTTATATATATATATATTTATTAGATATAAGTACACTGTAGCTGTCTTCAGACACTCCAGAAGAGGGTGTCATATTCTGGAGAATCTAAATCCCTCTTATGGTCTGCATATGATGTACATAAACACAGCCTCACATATATTTCTAAAAATTTGAAGAAGGGTGGGACCACTCTAAAAGCTCAACAATTAACAGCATTGTATCCTCTTCCAGAGTTTCTGGGATCAACTACCAGCAACTATATGGTGGCCCATCTCCAGTTCCAGGGGATCAGACAGACAGACAGACAGACAGTGATAAGGATGGCAGGCCTGCCTGGTCTTTCATTCTTTCTTATCCTTTTTAAAAAAAATGTTTATTTATATATTTATTTATGTATTTATTAGATATATGTACACTGTAGCTGCTTTCAGACACTCCAGAAGAGGGTGTCAGATTCTGGAGAATCTAAATCCCTCTTATGGTCTGCATATGATGTACATAAACACAGATTCACATATACTTCTAAAAATTTAAAGAAGGGTGGGGCCACTCTAAAAGCTCAACAATTAACAGCATTGTCTCCTCTTCCAGAGTACCTGGGATCAACTACCAGCAACTATATGGTGGCCCATCTCCAGTTCCTGGGGATCAGACAGACAGACATACAGACAGTGATAAGGATGGCAGGCCTGCCTGGTCTTTCTTTCTTTCTTATCCTTTTTAAAAAAATGTTTATTTATATATTTATTTATGTATTTATTAGATATATGTACACTGTAGCTGTCTTCAGACACTCCAGAAGTGAGTGTCAGATTCTGGAGAATCTAATTCCCTCTTATGGTCTGCATATTCGGTACATAAACACAGCCTCGCATATACTTATAAAAATTTAAAGATGGGTGGGTCCACTGAGAGGGCTCAACAATTAACAGCATTGTCTCCTCTTTCAGAGAACCTGGGATAAACTACCAGCACCTTATGGTGGCCCATCTCCAGTTCCAGAGGATCAGACAGACTTACAGACAGAGAGACAGAGATATGGATGGCAGGCCTGCCTGGTCTTTCTTTATTTCTTATACTTTTTAAAAAATGTTTATTTATTTATTTATTTATTTATTTATCTATGTATGTATTAGATATAAGTACTCTGTAGCTGTCTTCAGACATTCCAGAAGAGGGTGTCAGATTCTAGAGAATCTAAATTCCTCTTATGGTCTGAATATGATGTACATAAACACAGCCTCACATATACTTCTAAAAATTATAAATAGGTGGGGCCACTGAAAGGACTCAACAATTAACAGCATTGTCTCCTCTTCCAGAGAACCTGGAATCAACTACCAGCACCTAAAAGGGGGCCCATCTCCAGTTCCAGGGGATCAGACAGACAGACAGACAGACAGAGATAAGGAGGGCAGGCATGCCTGGTTTTTCTTTCTTTCTTATCCTTTTAAAATAATGTTTGTTTATTTATTTATTTATTTATTTATTTATTTATTTATTTATTTATGTATTTATTAGATATAAGTACACTGTAGTTGTCTTCAGACACTCCAGAAGAGGGTGTCAGATTCTGGAGAATCAAAATCCCTCTTATGGTCTACATATGATATACGTAAACACAGCCTAACATATACTTCTAAAAATTTAAAGATAGGTGGAGCCACTGAAAGGGCTCAACAATTAACAGCATTGTCTCTTCTTCCAGAGAACCTGGGATCAACTAACAGCAACTATATGGTGGCCCATCTCCAGTTCCAAGGGATCAGACAGACAGACTGACAGAGGTAAGGATGGAGGCCTGCGTGGTCTTTCTTTCTTTCTTATACTTTTAAAATAATGTTTATTTATTTATTTATTTATTTATTTATTTATTTATTTATTTATTAGATATAAGTACACTGTAGCTGTCTTCAGACACTCTAGAAGAGGGTGTCATCTTTTGGAGAATCTAAATCGCTCTTATGGTCTGCATATGATGTACATAAACACAGCCTCATATATACTTCTAAAAATTTAAAGATGGGTGGGCCCACTGAAAGGGCTCAACAATTAACACCATTGTCTCCTCTTCCAGAGAACGTGGGATCAACTACCAGCAACTATGTGGTGGCCCATCTCAAGTTGCAGGGGATCAGACAGACAGACAGACAGACAGAGATAAGGATGGCAGGCCTGCCTGGTCTTTCATTCTTTCTTATCCTTTTTTAAAAAAAGTTTATTTATATATTTATTTATGTATTTATTAGATATAAGTACACTGTAGCTGTCTTCAGACTCTCCAGAAGAGGGTGTCAGATTCTGGAGAATCTATATCCCTCTTATAGTCTGCATATGATGTACATAAACACAGCCTCACATATACTTCTAAAAAATTAAAGATGTGTGGGGCCACTGAGAGGGCTCAACAATTAACAGCATTGTCTCCTCTTTCAGAGAACCTGGGATAAACTACCAGCACCTTATGGTGGCCCATCTCCAGTTCCAGTGGATCAGACAGACAGACAGACAGAGAGACAGAGATAAGGATGGCAGGTCTGCCTGGTCTTTCTTTATTTCTTATACTTTTTAAAAAATGTTTATTTATTTATTTATTTATTTATTTATTAGATATAAGTACACTGTAGCCGTCTTCAGACACTCCAGAAGAGGGTGTCAGATTCTGGAGAATCTAAATCCCTCTTATGGTCTGAATATGATGTACATAAACACAGCCTCACATATACTTCTAAAAATTAAAAATAGGTGGGGCCACTGAAAGGACTCAACAATTAACAGCATTGTCTCCTCTTCCAGAGAACCTGGGAACAAATACCAGCACCTAAAAGGTGGCCCATCTCCAGTTCCAGGGGATCAGACAGACAGACAGACAGACAGTGATAAGGATGGCAGGCCTGCCTGGTCTTTCTTTCTTTCTCATTCTTTTTTTAAAAAAATGTTTATTTATTTATTTATTTATTTATTTATTTATTTATTATTAGATATAAGTACACTGTAGCTGTTCAGACACTCCAGAAGAGGGTGTCAGATTCTGGAGAATCTAAATCACTCTTATGGTCTGCATATGATGTACATAAACACAGCCTCACATATACTTCTAAAAATTTAAAGAAGGGTGGGGCCACTCTAAAAGCTCAACAATTAACAGCATTGTCTCCTCTTCCAGAGTACCTGGGATCAACTACCAGCAACTATAAGGTGGCCCATCTCCAGTTCCAGGGGATCAGACAGACAGACATACAGACAGTGATAAGGATGGCAGGCCTGCCTGGTCATTCTTTCTTTCTTATCCTTTTCAAAAAATGTTTATTTATATATTTATTTATGTATTTATTAGATATAAGTACACTGTAGCTGTCTTCAGACACTCCAGAAGAGGGTGTCAGATTCTGGAGAATCTAAATCCCTCTTATGGTCTGCATATGATGTACATAAACACAGCCTCACATATACTTCTAAAATTTTAAAGATGTGTGGGACCACTGAGAGGGCTCAACAATTAACAGCATTGTCTCCTCTTTCAGAGAATCTGGGATAAACTACCAGCACCTTATGGTGGCCCATCTCCAGTTCCAGTGGATCAGACAGACAGACAGACAGACAGAGAGACAGAGATAAGGATGGCAGGCCTGCCTGGTCTTTCTTTATTTCTTATACTTTTTAAAAAATGTTAATTAATTAATTAATTAATTTATTTATTTATTTATGTATTTATTAGATATAAGTACACTGTCGCCGTCTTCAGACACTCCAGAAGAGGGTGTCAGATTCTAGAGAATCTAAATCCCTCTTATGGTCTGAATATGATGTACTTAAACACAGCCTCACATATACTTCTAATAATTATAAATAGGTGGGGCCACTGAAAGGACTCAACAATTAACAGCATTGTCTCCTCTTCCAGAGAACCTGGGATCAACTACCAGCACCTAAAAGGTGGCCCATCTCCAGTTCCAGGGGATCAGACAGACAGACAGACAGACAGTGATAAGGATGGCAGGCCTGCCTGGTCTTTCTTTGTTTCTTATCCTTTTTTTAAAAAATTGTTTATTTATTTATTTATTTATTTATTATTAGATATAAGTACACTGTAGCTGTTCAGACACTCCAGAAGAGGTTGTCATATTCTGGAGAATCTAAATCCCTCTTATGGTCTGCATATGATGTACATAAACACAGCCTCACATATACTTCTAAAAATTTAAAGAAGGGTGGGGCCACTCTAAAAGCTCAACAATTAACAGCATCGTCTCCTCTTCCAGAGTACCTGGAATCAACTACCAGCAACTATATGGTGGCCCATCTCCAGTTCCAGGGGATCAGACAGACAGACAGACAGACAGTGATAAGGATGGCAGGCCTGCCTGGTCTTTCTTTCTGTCTTATCCTTTTAAAAAAAATGTTTATTTATATATTTATTTATGTATTTATTAGATATATGTACACTGTAGCTGCTTTCAGACACTCCAGAAGAGGGTGTCATATTCTGGAGAATCTAAATCCCTCTTATGGTCTGCATATGATGTACATAAACACAGCCTCGCATATACTTCTAAAAATTTAAAGATGTGTGGGGCCACTGAGAGGGCTCAACAATTAACAGCATTGTCTCCTCTTTCAGAGAACCTGGGATAAACTACCAGCACCTTATGGTGGCCCATCTCCAGTTCCAGGGGATTAGACAGACAGACAGATAGACAGAAAGACAGAGATAAGGATGGCAGGCCTGCCTGGTCTTTCTTTATTTCTTATACTTTTTAAAATATGTTTATTTATTTATTTATTTATTTATTTATTTATTTATTTATTTATTAGATATAAGTACACTGTAGCCGTCTTCAGACACTCCAGAAGAGGGTGTCAGATTCTAGAGAATCTAAATCCCTCTTATGGTCTGAATATGATGTACATAAATACAGCCTCACATATATTTCTAAAAATTATAAATAGGTGGGGCCACTGAAAGGACTCAACAATTAACAGCATTGTCTCCTCTTCCAGAGAACCTGGGATCAACTACCAGCACCTAAAAGGTGGCCCATCTCCAGTTCCAGGGGATCAGACAGACAGACAGACAGGCAGTGATAAGGATGGCAGGCCTTCCTGGTCTTTCTTTCTTTCTTATCCATTTTTTAAAAAAATGTTTGTTTATTTATTTATTTATTTATTTATTTATTTATTATTAGATATAAGTACACTTTAGCTGTTCAGACACTCCAGAAGAGGGTGTCAGATTCTGGAGAATCTAAATCCCTCTTATGGTCTGCATATGATGTACATAAACACAGCCTCACACATACTTCTAAAAATTTAAAGAAGGGTGGGGCCACTCTAAAAGCTCAACAATTAACAGCATTGTCTCCTCTTCCAGAGTACCTGGGATCAACTACCAGCAACTATATGGTGGCCCATCTCCAATTCCAGGGGATCAGACAGACAGACATACAGACAGTGATAAGGATGGCAGGCCTGCCTGGTCTTTCTTTCTGTCTTATCCTTTTTAAAAAAATGTTTATTTATATATTTATTTATGTATTTATTAAATATATGTACACTGTAGCTGCTTTCAGACACTCCAGAAGAGGGTGTCAGATTCTGGAGAATCTAAATCCCTCTTATGGTCTGCATATGATGTACATTAACACAGCCTCATATATACTTCTAAAAATTTAAAGAAGGGTGGGGCCACTGAGAGGGCTCAACAATTAACAGCATTGTCTCCTCTTCCAGAGAACCTGGGATAAACTACCAGCACCTTATGGTGGCCCATCCCCAGTTCCAGAGGATCAGACAGACAGACAGACAGACAGAGAGACAGAGATGAGGATGGCAGGCCTGCCTGGTCTTTCTTTATTTCTTATACATTTTAAAAACTGTTTATTTATTTATTTATTTATTTATTTATTTATTTATTTATTTATTTATGTATTTATTAGATATAAGTACACTGTAGCCGTCTTCAGACACTCCATAAGAGGGTGTCAGATTCTAGAGAATCTAAATCCCTCTTATGGTCTGAATATGATGTACATAAACACAGCCTCATATATACTTCTAAAAATTATAAATAGGTGGGGCCACTGAAAGGACTCAACAATTAACAGCATTGTCTCCACTTCCAGAGAACCAGGGATCAACTACCAGCACCTAAAACGTGGCCCATCTCCAGTTCCAGGGGATCAGACAGACAGACAGACAGACAGTGATAAGGATGGCAGGCCTGCCTGGTCTTTCTTTCTTTCTTATCCTTTTTTCAAAAAAATATTTGTTTATTTATTTATTTATTTATTTATTAATTTATTATTAGATATAAGTACACTGTAGCTGTTCAGACACTCCAGAAGAGGGTGTCAGATTCTGGAGAATCTAAATCCCTCTTATGGTCTGCATATGATGTACATAAACACAGCCTCATATATACTTCTAAAAATTTAAAGAAGGGTGGGGCCACTCTAAAAGCTCAACAATTAACAGCATTGTCTCCTCTTCCAGAGTACCTGGGATCAACTACCAGCAACTATAAGGTGGCCCATCTCCAGTTCCAGGGGATCAGACAGACAGACATACAGACAGTGATAAGGATGGCAGGCCTGCCTGGTCATTCTTTCTTTCTTATCCTTTTCAAAAAATGTTTATTTATATATTTATTTATGTATTTATTAGATATAAGTACACTGTAGCTGTCTTCAGACACTCCAGAAGAGGGTGTCAGATTCTGGAGAATCTAAATCCCTCTTATGGTCTGCATATGATGTACATAAACACAGCCTCACATATACTTCTAAAATTTTAAAGATGTGTGGGACCACTGAGAGGGCTCAACAATTAACAGCATTGTCTCCTCTTTCAGAGAATCTGGGATAAACTACCAGCACCTTATGGTGGCCCATCTCCAGTTCCAGTGGATCAGACAGACAGACAGACAGACAGAGAGACAGAGATAAGGATGGCAGGCCTGCCTGGTCTTTCTTTATTTCTTATACTTTTTAAAAAATGTTAATTAATTAATTAATTTATTTATTTATTTATTTATGTATTTATTAGATATAAGTACACTGTCGCCGTCTTCAGACACTCCAGAAGAGGGTGTCAGATTCTAGAGAATCTAAATCCCTCTTATGGTCTGAATATGATGTACTTAAACACAGCCTCACATATACTTCTAATAATTATAAATAGGTGGGGCCACTGAAAGGACTCAACAATTAACAGCATTGTCTCCTCTTCCAGAGAACCTGGGATCAACTACCAGCACCTAAAAGGTGGCCCATCTCCAGTTCCAGGGGATCAGACAGACAGACAGACAGACAGTGATAAGGATGGCAGGCCTGCCTGGTCTTTCTTTGTTTCTTATCCTTTTTTTAAAAAATTGTTTATTTATTTATTTATTTATTTATTTATTTATTATTAGATATAAGTACACTGTAGCTGTTCAGACACTCCAGAAGAGGGTGTCATATTCTGGAGAATCTAAATCCCTCTTATGGTCTGCATATGATGTACATAAACACAGCCTCACATATACTTCTAAAAATTTAAAGAAGGGTGGGGCCACTCTAAAAGCTCAACAATTAACAGCATCGTCTCCTCTTCCAGAGTACCTGGAATCAACTACCAGCAACTATATGGTGGCCCATCTCCAGTTCCAGGGGATCAGACAGACAGACATACAGACAGTGATAAGGATGGCAGGCCTGCCTGGTCTTTCTTTCTGTCTTATACTTTTAAAAAAAATGTTTATTTATATATTTATTTATGTATTTATTAGATATATGTACACTGTAGCTGCTTTCAGACACTCCAGAAGAGGGTGTCATATTCTGGAGAATCTAAATCCCTCTTATGGTCTGCATATGATGTACATAAACACAGCCTCGCATATACTTCTAAAAATTTAAAGATGTGTGGGGCCACTGAGAGGGCTCAATAATTAACAGCATTGTCTCCTCTTTCAGAGAACCTGGGATAAACTACCAGCACCTTATGGTGGCCCATCTCCAGTTCCAGGGGATTAGACAGACAGACAGATAGACAGAAAGACAGAGATAAGGATGGCAGGCCTGCCTGGTCTTTCTTTATTTCTTATACTTTTTAAAATATGTTTATTTATTTATTTATTTATTTATTTATTTATTTATTTATTTATTAGATATAAGTACACTGTAGCCGTCTTCAGACACTCCAGAAGAGGGTGTCAGATTCTAGAGAATCTAAATCCCTCTTATGGTCTGAATATGATGTACATAAATACAGCCTCACATATATTTCTAAAAATTATAAATAGGTGGGGCCACTGAAAGGACTCAACAATTAACAGCATTGTCTCCTCTTCCAGAGAACCTGGGATCAACTACCAGCACCTAAAAGGTGGCCCATCTCCAGTTCCAGGGGATCAGACAGACAGACAGACAGGCAGTGATAAGGATGGCAGGCCTTCCTGGTCTTTCTTTCTTTCTTATCCATTTTTTAAAAAAATGTTTGTTTATTTATTTATTTATTTATTTATTTATTTATTATTAGATATAAGTACACTTTAGCTGTTCAGACACTCCAGAAGAGGGTGTCAGATTCTGGAGAATCTAAATCCCTCTTATGGTCTGCATATGATGTACATAAACACAGCCTCACACATACTTCTAAAAATTTAAAGAAGGGTGGGGCCACTCTAAAAGCTCAACAATTAACAGCATTGTCTCCTCTTCCAGAGTACCTGGGATCAACTACCAGCAACTATATGGTGGCCCATCTCCAATTCCAGGGGATCAGACAGACAGACATACAGACAGTGATAAGGATGGCAGGCCTGCCTGGTCTTTCTTTCTGTCTTATCCTTTTTAAAAAAATGTTTATTTATATATTTATTTATGTATTTATTAAATATATGTACACTGTAGCTGCTTTCAGACACTCCAGAAGAGGGTGTCAGATTCTGGAGAATCTAAATCCCTCTTATGGTCTGCATATGATGTACATTAACACAGCCTCATATATACTTCTAAAAATTTAAAGAAGGGTGGGGCCACTGAGAGGGCTCAACAATTAACAGCATTGTCTCCTCTTCCAGAGAACCTGGGATAAACTACCAGCACCTTATGGTGGCCCATCCCCAGTTCCAGAGGATCAGACAGACAGACAGACAGACAGAGAGACAGAGATGAGGATGGCAGGCCTGCCTGGTCTTTCTTTATTTCTTATACATTTTAAAAACTGTTTATTTATTTATTTATTTATTTATTTATTTATTTATTTATTTATTTATGTATTTATTAGATATAAGTACACTGTAGCCGTCTTCAGACACTCCATAAGAGGGTGTCAGATTCTAGAGAATCTAAATCCCTCTTATGGTCTGAATATGATGTACATAAACACAGCCTCATATATACTTCTAAAAATTATAAATAGGTGGGGCCACTGAAAGGACTCAACAATTAACAGCATTGTCTCCACTTCCAGAGAACCAGGGATCAACTACCAGCACCTAAAACGTGGCCCATCTCCAGTTCCAGGGGATCAGACAGACAGACAGACAGACAGTGATAAGGATGGCAGGCCTGCCTGGTCTTTCTTTCTTTCTTATCCTTTTTTCAAAAAAATATTTGTTTATTTATTTATTTATTTATTTATTAATTTATTATTAGATATAAGTACACTGTAGCTGTTCAGACACTCCAGAAGAGGGTGTCAGATTCTGGAGAATCTAAATCCCTCTTATGGTCTGCATATGATGTACATAAACACAGCCTCATATATACTTCTAAAAATTTAAAGAAGGGTGGGGCCACTCTAAAAGCTCAACAATTAACAGCATTGTCTCCTCTTCCAGAGTACCTGGGATCAACTACCAGCAACTATAAGGTGGCCCATCTCCAGTTCCAGGGGATCAGACAGACAGACATACAGACAGTGATAAGGATGGCAGGCCTGCCTGGTCATTCTTTCTTTCTTATCCTTTTCAAAAAATGTTTATTTATATATTTATTTATGTATTTATTAGATATAAGTACACTGTAGCTGTCTTCAGACACTCCAGAAGAGGGTGTCAGATTCTGGAGAATCTAAATCCCTCTTATGGTCTGCATATGATGTACATAAACACAGCCTCACATATACTTCTAAAATTTTAAAGATGTGTGGGACCACTGAGAGGGCTCAACAATTAACAGCATTGTCTCCTCTTTCAGAGAATCTGGGATAAACTACCAGCACCTTATGGTGGCCCATCTCCAGTTCCAGTGGATCAGACAGACAGACAGACAGACAGAGAGACAGAGATAAGGATGGCAGGCCTGCCTGGTCTTTCTTTATTTCTTATACTTTTTAAAAAATGTTAATTAATTAATTAATTTATTTATTTATTTATTTATGTATTTATTAGATATAAGTACACTGTCGCCGTCTTCAGACACTCCAGAAGAGGGTGTCAGATTCTAGAGAATCTAAATCCCTCTTATGGTCTGAATATGATGTACTTAAACACAGCCTCACATATACTTCTAATAATTATAAATAGGTGGGGCCACTGAAAGGACTCAACAATTAACAGCATTGTCTCCTCTTCCAGAGAACCTGGGATCAACTACCAGCACCTAAAAGGTGGCCCATCTCCAGTTCCAGGGGATCAGACAGACAGACAGACAGACAGTGATAAGGATGGCAGGCCTGCCTGATCTTTCTTTGTTTCTTATCCTTTTTTTAAAAAATTGTTTATTTATTTATTTATTTATTTATTTATTATTAGATATAAGTACACTGTAGCTGTTCAGACACTCCAGAAGAGGGTGTCATATTCTGGAGAATCTAAATCCCTCTTATGGTCTGCATATGATGTACATAAACACAGCCTCACATATACTTCTAAAAATTTAAAGAAGGGTGGGGCCACTCTAAAAGCTCAACAATTAACAGCATCGTCTCCTCTTCCAGAGTACCTGGAATCAACTACCAGCAACTATATGGTGGCCCATCTCCAGTTCCAGGGGATCAGACAGACAGACATACAGACAGTGATAAGGATGGCAGGCCTGCCTGGTCTTTCTTTCTGTCTTATACTTTTAAAAAAAATGTTTATTTATATATTTATTTATGTATTTATTAGATATATGTACACTGTAGCTGCTTTCAGACACTCCAGAAGAGGGTGTCATATTCTGGAGAATCTAAATCCCTCTTATGGTCTGCATATGATGTACATAAACACAGCCTCGCATATACTTCTAAAAATTTAAAGATGTGTGGGGCCACTGAGAGGGCTCAACAATTAACAGCATTGTCTCCTCTTTCAGAGAACCTGGGATAAACTACCAGCACCTTATGGTGGCCCATCTCCAGTTCCAGGGGATTAGACAGACAGACAGATAGACAGAAAGACAGAGATAAGGATGGCAGGCCTGCCTGGTCTTTCTTTATTTCTTATACTTTTTAAAATATGTTTATTTATTTATTTATTTATTTATTTATTTATTTATTAGATATAAGTACACTGTAGCCGTCTTCAGACACTCCAGAAGAGGGTGTCAGATTCTAGAGAATCTAAATCCCTCTTATGGTCTGAATATGATGTACATAAATACAGCCTCACATATATTTCTAAAAATTATAAATAGGTGGGGCCACTGAAAGGACTCAACAATTAACAGCATTGTCTCCTCTTCCAGAGAACCTGGGATCAACTACCAGCACCTAAAAGGTGGCCCATCTCCAGTTCCAGGGGATCAGACAGACAGACAGACAGGCAGTGATAAGGATGGCAGGCCTTCCTGGTCTTTCTTTCTTTCTTATCCATTTTTTAAAAAAATGTTTGTTTATTTATTTATTTATTTATTTATTTATTTATTATTAGATATAAGTACACTTTAGCTGTTCAGACACTCCAGAAGAGGGTGTCAGATTCTGGAGAATCTAAATCCCTCTTATGGTCTGCATATGATGTACATAAACACAGCCTCACACATACTTCTAAAAATTTAAAGAAGGGTGGGGCCACTCTAAAAGCTCAACAATTAACAGCATTGTCTCCTCTTCCAGAGTACCTGGGATCAACTACCAGCAACTATATGGTGGCCCATCTCCAATTCCAGGGGATCAGACAGACAGACATACAGACAGTGATAAGGATGGCAGGCCTGCCTGGTCTTTCTTTCTGTCTTATCCTTTTTAAAAAAATGTTTATTTATATATTTATTTATGTATTTATTAAATATATGTACACTGTAGCTGCTTTCAGACACTCCAGAAGAGGGTGTCAGATTCTGGAGAATCTAAATCCCTCTTATGGTCTGCATATGATGTACATTAACACAGCCTCATATATACTTCTAAAAATTTAAAGAAGGGTGGGGCCACTGAGAGGGCTCAACAATTAACAGCATTGTCTCCTCTTCCAGAGAACCTGGGATAAACTACCAGCACCTTATGGTGGCCCATCCCCAGTTCCAGAGGATCAGACAGACAGACAGACAGACAGAGAGACAGAGATGAGGATGGCAGGCCTGCCTGGTCTTTCTTTATTTCTTATACATTTTAAAAACTGTTTATTTATTTATTTATTTATTTATTTATTTATTTATTTATGTATTTATTAGATATAAGTACACTGTAGCCGTCTTCAGACACTCCATAAGAGGGTGTCAGATTCTAGAGAATCTAAATCCCTCTTATGGTCTGAATATGATGTACATAAACACAGCCTCATATATACTTCTAAAAATTATAAATAGGTGGGGCCACTGAAAGGACTCAACAATTAACAGCATTGTCTCCACTTCCAGAGAACCAGGGATCAACTACCAGCACCTAAAACGTGGCCCATCTCCAGTTCCAGGGGATCAGACAGACAGACAGACAGACAGTGATAAGGATGGCAGGCCTGCCTGGTCTTTCTTTCTTTCTTATCCTTTTTTCAAAAAAATATTTGTTTATTTATTTATTTATTTATTTATTTATTAATTTATTATTAGATATAAGTACACTGTAGCTGTTCAGACACTCCAGAAGAGGGTGTCAGATTCTGGAGAATCTAAATCCCTCTTATGGTCTGCATATGATGTACATAAACACAGCCTCATATATACTTCTAAAAATTTAAAGAAGGGTGGGGCCACTCTAAAAGCTCAACAATTAACAGCATTGTCTCCTCTTCCAGAGTACCTGGGATCAACTACCAGCAACTATATGGTGGCCCATCTCCAGTTCCAGGGGATCAGACAGACAGACATACAGAGAGTGATAAGGATGGCAGGCCTGCCTGGTCTTTCTTTCTTTATTATCCTTTTTAAAAAAATGTTTATTTATATATTTATTTATGTATTTATTAGATATATGTACACTGTAGCTGTCTTCAGACACTCCAGAAGAGGGTGTCAGATTCTGGAGAATCTAAATCCCTCTTATGGTCTGCATATTCGGTACATAAACACAGCCTTGCATATACTTCTAAAAATTTAAAGATGGGTGGGGCCACTGAGAGGGCTCAACAATTAACAGCATTGTCTCCTCTTTCAGAGAACCTGGGATAAACTACCAGCACCTTATGGTGGCCCAACTCCAGTTCCAGTGGATCAGACAGACAGACAGACAGAGAGACAGAGATAAGGATGGCAGGCCTGCCTGGTCTTTCTTTATTTCTTATACTTTTTAAAAAATGTTTATTTATTTATTTATTTATTTATTTATGTATTTATTAGATATAAGTACACTGTAGCCGTCTTCAGACACTCCAGAAGAGGGTGTCAGATTCTAGAGAATCTAAATCCCTCTTATGGTCTGAATATGATGTACATAAACACAGCCTCACATATACTTCTAAAAATTATAAATAGGTGGGGCCACTGAAAGGACTCAACAATTAACAGCATTGTCTCCTCTTCCAGAGAACCTGGGATCAACTACCAGCACCTAAAAGGTGGCCCATCTCCAGTTCCAGGGGATCAGACAGACAGACAGACAGACAGTGATAAGGATGGCAGGCCTGCCTGGTCTTTCTTTCTTTCTTATCCTTTTTTTAAAAAAATGTTTGTTTATTTATTTATTTATTTATTATTAGATATAAGTACCCTGTAGCTGTTCAGACACTCCAGAAGAGGGTGTCAGATTCTGGAGAATCTAAATCCCTCTTCTGGTCTGCATATGATGTACATAAACACAGCCTCACATATACTTCTAAAAATTTAAAGAAGGGTGGGGCCACTCTAAAAGCTCAACAATTAACAGCATTGTCTCCTCTTCCAGAGTACCTGGGATCAACTACCAGCAACTATATGGTGGCCCATCTCCAGTTCCAGGGGATCAGACAGACAGACATACAGACAGTGATAAGGATGGCAGGCCTGCCTGGTCTTTCTTTCTTTCTTATCCTTTTTAAAAAAATGTTTATTTATATATTTATTTATGTATTTATTAGATATAAGTACACTGTAGCTGTCTTCAGACACTCCAGAAGAGGGTGTCAGATTCTGGAGAATCTAAATCCCTTTTATGGTCTGCATATGATGTACATAAACACAGCCTCACATATACTTCTAAAAATTTAAAGACATGTGGGGCCACTGAGAGGGCTCAACAATTAACAGCATTGTCTCCTCTTTCAGAGAACCTGGGATAAACTACAGGCACCTTATGGTGGCCCATCTCCAGTTCCAGTGGATCAGACAGACAGACAGACAGAGAGACAGAGATAGGGATGGCAGGCCTGACTGGTCTTTCTTTATTTCTTATACTTTTTAAAAAATGTTTATTTATTCTTTTATTTATTTATTTATTTATTTATTTATTTATTTATTTATTTATGTATTTATTAGATATAAGTACACTGTAGCCGTCTTCAGACACTCCAGAAGATGGTGTCAGATTCTGGAGAATCTAAATCCCTCTTATGGTCTGAATATGATGTACATAAACACAGCCTCACATATACTTCTAAAAATTAAAAATGGGTGGGGCCACTGAAAGGGCTCAACAATTAACAGCATTGTCTCCTCTTCCAGAGAACCTGGGATCAACTACCAGCACCTACAAGGTGGCCCATCTCCAGTTCCAGGGGATCAGACAGACAGACAGACAGACTGAGATAAGTATGACAGGCCTGCCTGGTCTTTCTTTCTTTCCTATCCTTTTAAAATAATGTTTATTTATTTATTTATTTATTTATTTATTTATTTATTTATATATGTATGTATTTATTAGATATAAGTACACTGTAGTTGTCTTCAGACACTCCAGAAGAGGGTGTCAGATTCTGGAGAAACTAAATCCCTCTTATGGTCTGCATATGATGTACATAAACACAGCCTAACATATACTTCTAAAAATTTAAAGATAGGTGGAGCCACTGAAAGGGCTCAACAATTAATAGCATTGTCTCCTCTTCCAGAGAAGCTGGGATCAACTAACAGCAACTATATGGTGGCCCATTTGCAGTTCCAAGGTATCAGACAGTCTGACAGACAGACAGACTGACAGAGATTAGGATGGCAGGCCTGCCTGGTCTTTCTTTCTTTATTATCCTTTTTAAAAAATGTTTATTTATTCATGTATTTATTAGATATAAGTACACTGTAGCTGTCTTCAGACACTCCAGAAGAGGGTGTCAGATTCTGGAGAATCTAAATCCCTCTTATGGTCTGCATATGATGTACATAAACACAGCCTCACATATACTACTAAAAATTTAACGATGGGTGGGGCCACTGAAATCGCTCAACAATTAACAGCATTGTCTCCTCTTCCAGAGAACCTGGGATCAACTACCAGCACCTATATGGTGGCCCATCTCCAGTTCCAGGGGATCAGAACGACTGATAGACAGACAGACAGAGATAGGGATGGTAGGCCTGCCTGGTCTTTCTTTTTTTCTTATCCGGTTTAAATAATGTTTATTTATTTATTTATTTATTTATTTATTATATAAGTACACTGTAGCTGTCTTCAGACACTCCAGAAGAGGGTGTCAGATTCTGGAGTATCTAAATCCCTCTTATGGTCTGCATATGATGTACATAAACACAGACTCACATATACTTCTAAAAATTTAAAGACGTGTGGGGCCACTGAGAGGGCTCAACAATTAACAGCATTGTCTCCTCTTTCAGAGAACCTGGGATAAACTACAGGCACCTTATGGTGGCCCATCTCCAGTTCCAGTGGATCAGACAGACAGACATACAGACAGTGATAAGGATGGCAGTCCTGCCTGGTCTTTCTTTCTTTCTTATAATTTTAAAAAATGTTTATTTATATATTTATATATGTATTTATTAGATATATGTACACTGTAGCTGTCTTCAGACACTCTAGAAGAGGGTGTCATCTTCTGGAGTATCTAAATCCCTCTTATGGTCTGCATATGATGTACATAAACACAGACTCACATATACTTCTAAAAATTTAAAGATGGGTGGGGCCACTGATAGGGCTCAACAATTAAGAGCATTGTCTCCTCTTCCAGAGAACCTTGGATCAACTACCAGCTACTATATGGTGGCACATCTCCAGTTCCAGGGGATCAGACAGACAGACAGACAGACAGAGATAAGGATGGCAGGCCTGCCTGGTCTTACTTACTTTCTTTTCCTTTTTCAAAAATGTTTATTTATTTATTTATTTATTTATTTATTATATATAAGTACACTGTAGCTGTCTTCAGACACTCCAGTATAGGGTGTCAGATTCTGGAGAATCTAAATCCTCTTATAATCTGAATATGATGTACATAAACACAGCCTCACATATACTTTTAAATATTTAAAGAAGTGTGGGGCCACTGAAAGGGCTCAACAATTAACAGCATTGTCTCCTCTTCCAGAGAACCTTGGATCAACTACCAGCAACTATATGGTAGCCCATCTCCAGTTCCAGGGGATCAGACAGACAGACAGACAGACAGACAGAGATAAGGATGGCAGGCCTGCCTGGTCTTACTTTGTTTCTTATCCTTTTTAAAAAATGTTTATTTATTTATTTATTTATTACATATAAGTACACTGTAGCTGTCTTCAGACACTCCAGTAGAGGGTGTCAGATTCTGGAGAATCTAAATCCTCTTATAATCTGAATATGATGTACATAAACACAGCCTCACATATACTTCTAAATATTTAAAGAAGTGTGGGGCCACTGAAAGGGCTCAACAATTAAGAGCATTGTCTCCTCTTCCAGTGAACCTTGGATCAACTACCAGCAACTATATGGTGGCCCATCTCCAGTTCCCGGGGATCAGATAGAAAGACAGACAGACAGGCAGAGATATGGATGGCAGGCCTGCCTGGTCTTTCTTTCTTATCCTTTTTAAAAAATGTTTATTTATTTATTTATTTATGTATTTAGTAGATATAAGTACACTGTAGCTGTTCAGACACTACAGAAGAGGGTGTCAGATTCTGGAAAATCTAAATCCCTCTTATGGTCTGCATATGATGTACATAAACACAGCCTCACATATACTTCTAAATATTTAAAGATGGGTGGCGCCACTGAAAGGGCTCAACAATTAACAGCATTGTCTCCTCTTCCAGAGAACCTGGGATCAACTACCAGCAACTATTCCTGGCCCATCTCCAGTTTCCAGGGATCAGATAGACAGACAGATAGACAGACAGAGATATGGATGGCAGGCCTGCCTGGTCTTTCTTTCTGTCTTATCCTTTTTTAAAAATGTTTATTTATTTATTTATTTATTTATTTATTTATTTATTTATTTATTTATGTATGTATTTAGTAGATATAAATACACTGTAGCTGTTCAGACACTCCAGAAGAGGGTGTCAGATTCTGGAGAATCTAAATCCCTCTTATGGTCTGCATATGATGTACATAAACACAGCCTCACATATACTTTTAAAAATTTAAAGAAGTGTGGGGCTACTCTAAATGCTCAACAATTAACAGCATTGTCTCCTCTTCCAGAGTACCTGGGATCAACTACCAGCAACTATATGGTGGCCCATCTCCAGTTCCAGGGGATCAGACAGACAGACATACAGACAGTGATAAGGATGGCAGGCCTGCCTGGTCTTTCTTTCTTTCTTATCCTTTTTAAAAAAATGTTTATTTATATATTTATTTATGTATTTATTCGATATAAGTACACTGTAGCTGTCTTCAGACACTCCAGAAGAGGGTGTCAGACTCTGGAGAATCTAAATCCTCTTATAATCTGAATATGATGTACATAAACACAGCCTCACATATACTTCTAAATATTTAAAAAGTGTGGGGCCACTGAAAGGGCTCAACAATTAACAGCATTGTCTCCTCTTCCAGAGAACCTTGGATCAACTACCAGCTACTATATGGTGGCACATCTCCAGTTCCAGGGGATCAGACAGACAGACAGACAGACAGAGATAAGGATGGCAGGCCTGCCTGGTCTTACTTTGTTTTTTATCCTTTTTAAAAAATGTTTATTTATTTATTTATTTATTACATATAAGTACACTGTAGCTGTCTTCAGACACTCCAGTAGAGGGTGTCAGATTCTGGAGAATCTAAATCCTCTTATAATCTGAATATGATGTACATAAACACAGCCTCACATATACTTCTAAATATTTAAAGAAGTGTGGGGCCACTGAAAGGGCTCAACAATTAAGAGCATTGTCTCCTCTTCCAGAGAACCTTGGATCAACTACCAGCAACTATATGGTGGCCCATCTCCAGTTCCCGGGGATCAGATAGACAAACAGACAGACAGGCAGAGATATGGATGGCAGGCCTGCCTGGTCTTTCTTTCTTTCTTATCCTTTTTAAAAAATGTTTATTTATTTATTTATTTATGTATTTAGTAGATATAAGTACACTGTAGCTGTTCAGACACTACAGAAGAGGGTGTCAGATTCTGGAAAATCTAAATCCCTCTTATGGTCTGCATATGTTGTACATAAACACAGCCTCACATATACTTCTAAAAATTTAAAGAAGGGTTGGGCCACTCTAAAAGCTCAACAATTAACAGCATTGTCTCCTCTTCCAGAGTACCTGGGATCAACTACCTGCAACTATATGGTGGCCCATCTCCAGTTCCAGGGGATCAGACAGACAGACATACAGACAGTGCTAAGGATGGCAGGCCTGCCTGGTCTTTCTTTCTTTCTTATCCTTTTTAAAAAATGTTTATTTATATATTTATTTATGTATTTATTAGATATAAGTACACTGTAGCTGTCTTCAGACACTCCAGAAGAGGGTGTCAGATTCTGGAGAATCAAAATCCCTCTTATGGTCTGCATATGATGTACATAAACACAGCCTCACATATACTTCTAAAAATTTAAAGATGTGTGGGGCCACTGAGAGGGCTCAACAATTAACAGCATTGTCTCCTCTTTCAGAGAACCTGGGATAAACTACCAGCACCTTATGGTGGCCCATCTCCAGTTCCAGTGGATCAGACAGACAGACAGACAGAGAGACAGAGATAAGGATGGCAGGCCTGCCTGGTCTTTCTTTATTTCTTATACTTTTTAAAAAATCTTTATTTATTTATTTATTTATGTATTTATTAGATATAAGTACACTGTAGCCATCTTCAGACACTCCAGAAGAGGGTGTCAGATTCTGGAGAATCTATATCCCTCTTATGGTCTGCATATGATGTACATGAACACAGCCTCACATATACTTCTAAAAATTTAAAGATGGGTGGGGCCACTGAAAGGGCTCAACAATTAACAGCACTGACTCATCTTCCAGAGAACCTGGGATCAACTACCAGCAATTATATGGTGGCCCATCTCCAGTTCCAGGGGATCAGACAGACAGACAGACAGTGATAAGGATGGCAGGCCTGCCTGGTCTTTCTTTCTTATCGTTTTTAAAAAATGTTTATTTCTTTATTTATGTATTTATTAGATATAAGTACCCTGTATCCGTCATAGACACTCCAAAAGACGGTGTCAGATTCTGGAGAATATAAATCCCTCTTTAAGGGTCTGAATATGATGTACATAAACACAGCATCACATTTACTTCTAGAAATTTAAAGATGGGTGGGGCCACTGAAAGGGCTGAACAATTAACAGCATTGTCTCCTCTTCAGAAGACCTGGGATCAACTACCAGCAACAAAATGGTGGCCCATCTCCAGTTCCAGGAGATCAGACAGACAGACAAACAGAGAGACAGACAGACAGACAAAGATAAGGATGGCAGCCCTGCCTGGTCTTTCTTTCTTTCTTATCCTTTTTAAAAAATGTTTATTTATTTATTTATTTATTTATTAGATATAAGTACACTGTAGCTATCTTCAGATACTCCAAAAGAGGATGTCAGATTCTGGAGAATCTAAATCCCTCTTATGGTCTGCATATGATGTACATAAACACAGCCTCACATATACTTCTAAAAATTTAAAGATGGGTGGGGCCACAGAAAGGGATCAACAATTAACAGCATTGTCTCCTCTTCCAGAGAACCTTGGATAAACTACCAGCAACTATATGGTTGCCCATCTCCAGTTCCAGGGTATCAGACAGACAGACAGACAGACAGACAGAGATAAGAATGGAGGCCTGCCTGGTCTTCCTTTCTTTCTTATACTTTTAAAAAAAATGTCTTCTTATTTATTTATTTATTTTTGTATTTATTACATATAAGTACACTGAAGCTGTCTTCAGACACTCCAGAAGAGGGTGCCAGATTCTGGAGAATCTAAATCCCTCTTATGGTCTGCATATGATGTACATAAACACAGCCTCACATATACTTCTAAAAATTTAAAGATGTGTGGGGCCACTGAAAGGGCTCAAAAATTAACAGCATTGTCTCCTCTAACAGAGAACCTGGGATCAACTACCAGCAACTATATGGTGGCCCATCTCCAGTTCCAGGGGATCAGGCAGACAAAGAGACAGACAGACAAGGGTGGCAGTCCTCCCTGGTTTTTCTTTCTTTCTTATCCTTTTTAAAAAATATTTATTTATTTATTTATGTATTTATAAGATATAAGTACACTGTAGCTGTATTCAGACACTCCAGAAGAGGGTGTCAGATTCTGGAGAATATAAATCCCTCTTATGGTCTGCATATGATGGACATAAACACAGATTCACATACACTTCTAAAAATTTAAGATGGGTGGGGCCACTGAAAGGGCTCAACAATTAACAGCATTGTCTCTTCTTCCAGAAAACCTGGGATCAACTACCAGCAACTATATGGTGGCCCATCTCCAGTTCCAGGGGATCAGACAGACAGACAGACAGATAGAGATAAGGAGGGCAGGCCTGCCTGGTTTTTCTTTCTTTCTTATCCTTTTAAAATAATGTTTATTTATTTATTTATTTATTTATTTATTTATTTATTTATTTATTAGATATAAGTACACTGTAGTTGTCTTCAGACACTCCAGAAGAGGGTGTCAGATTCTGGAGAATCTAAATCCCTCTTATGGTCTGCATATGATGTACATAAACACAGCCTAACATATACTTCTAAAAATTTAAAGATAGGTGGAGCCACTGAAAGGGCTCAACAATTAACAGCATTGTCTCTTCTTCCAGAGAACCTGGGATCAACTAACAGCAACTATATAGTGGCCCATCTCCAGTTCCAATGGATCAGACAGACAGACAGACTGACAGAGATAAGGATGGAGGCCTGCCTGGTCTTTCTTTCTTTCTTATACTTTAAAAAAATGTTTATTAATTTAAGTATGTATTTATTAGATATAAGTACACTTTAGCTGTCTTCATACACTCTAGAAGAGGGTGTCATCTTCTGGGTAATCTAAATCCCTCTTATGGTCTGCATATGATGTACATAAACACAGCCTCACATATACTTCTAAAAATTTAAAGAAGGGTGGGCCCACTGAAAGGGCTCAACAATTAACAGCATTGTCTCCTCTTCCAGAGATCCTTGGATCAACTACAAGCAACTATATGGTGGCCCATCTCAAGTTCCAGGGGATAAGACAGACAGACAGACAGACAGAGATAAGGATGGCAGGCCTGCCTGATTTTTCTTTCTTTCTTATCCTTTTTAAAAAATGTTTATTTATTTATTTATTTATTCATTTATTTATTTATTTATTTATTTATGTATTTATTAGATATAAGTACACTGTAGCAGTCTTCAGACTCTCCAGAAGAGGGTGTCAGATTCTGGAGAATCAATATCCCTCTTATGGTCTGCATATGATGTACATGAACACAGCCTCACATATACTTCTAAAAATTTAAAGATGGGTGGGGCCACTGAAAGGGCTCAACAATTAACAGCATTGTCTCCTCTACCAGAGAACCTGGGATCAACTACCAGCAACTATATGGTGGCCCATCTCCAGTTCCAGGGGATCAGACAGACAGACAGACAGACAAGGATATCAGGCCTGCCTGGTCTCTCTTTCTTTATTATCCTTTTTAAAAAATGTTTATTTGTTTATTTATGAATTTATTAGATATAAGTACACTGTAGCTGTCTTCAGACACTCCAGAAGAGGGTGTCAGATTCTGGAGAATCTAAATCCCTCTTATGGTCTGCATATTGCGTACATAAACACAGCCTCGCATATACTTCTAAAAATTTAAAGATGGGTGGGGCCACTGAAAGGGCTCAACAATTAACAGCATTGTCTCCTCTTCCAGAGAACCTGGGATCAACTACAAGAAACTCTATGGTGGCCCATCTCCAGTTCAAGAGGATCAGACAGACAGACAGACAGACAGAGATAAGTATGGCAGGCCTGCCTGGTCTTTCTTTCTTTCTTATCGTTTTTAAAAAATGTTTATTTCTTTATTTATGTATTTATTAGATATAAGTACCCTGTATCCGTCATAGACACTCCAAAAGACGGTGTCAGATTCTGAAGAATATAAATCCCTCTTTAAGGGTCTGAATATGATATACATAAACACAGCATCACATTTACTTCTAGAAATTTAAAGATGGGTTGGGCCACTGAAAGGGCTGAACAATTAACAGCATTGTCTCCTCTTCAGAAGACCTGGGATCAACTACCAGCAACAAAATGGTGGCCCTTCTCCAGTTCCAGGAGATCAGACAGACAGACAAACAGAGAGACAGACAGACAGACAAAGATAAGGATGGCAGCCCTGCCTGGTCTTTCTTTCTTTCTTATCCTTTTTAAAAAATGTTTATTTATTTATTTATTTATTTATTTATTTATTTATTTATTTATTTATTTATTTATTAGATATAAGTACACTGTAGCTATCTTCAGATACTCCAAAAGAGGGGGTCAGATTCTGGAGAATCTAAATCCCTCTTATGGTCTGCATATGATGTACATAAACACAGCCTCACATATACTTCTAAAAATTTAAAGATGGGTGGGGCCACAGAAAGGGATCAACAATTAACAGCATTGTCTCCTCTTCCAGAGAACCTTGGATAAACTACCAGCAAATATATGGTGGCCCATCTCCAGTTCCAGGGTATCAGACAGACAGACAGACAGAGAGAGATAAGAATGGAGGCCTGCCTGGTCTTTCTTTCTTTCTTATACTTTTAAAAAAAATGTTTATTTATTTATTTATTTATGTATGTATGTATTTATTACATATAAGTACACTGTAGCTGTCTTCAGACACTCCAGAAGAGGGTGTCAGATTCTGGAGAATCTAAATCCCTCTTATGGTCTGCATATGATGTACATAAACACAGCCTCACATATACTTCTAAAAATTTAAAGATGTGTGGGGCCACTGAAAAGGCCCAAAAATTAACAGCATTGTCTCCTCTAACAGAGAACCTGGGATCAACTACCAGCAACTATATGGTGTCCATCTCCAGTTCCAGGGGATCAGGCAGACAAAGAGACAGACAGACAAGGGTGGCAGTCCTCCCTTGTTTTTCTTTCTTTCTTATCCTTTTTAAAAAATGTTTATTTATTTATTTATGTATTTATAAGATATAAGTACACTGTAGCTGTCTTCAGACACTCCAGAAGAGGGTGTCAGATTCTGGAGAATATAAATCCCTCTTATGGCCTGCATATGATGGACATAAACACAGATTCACATACACTTCTAAAAATTTAAGATGGGTGGGGCCACTGAAGGGGCTCAACAATTAACAGCATTGTCTCTTCTTCCAGAAAACCTGGGATCAACTACCAGCAACTATATGGTGGCCCATCTCCAGTTCCAGGGGATCAGACAGACAGACAGACAGACAGAGATAAGGAGGGCAGGCCTGCCTGGTTTTTCTTTCTTTCTTATCCTTTTAAAATAATGTTTATTTATTTATTTATTTATTTATGTATTTATTAGATATAAGTACACTGTAGTTGCTTCAGACACTCCAGAAGAGGGTGTCAGATTCTGGAGAATCTAAATCCCTCTTATGGTCTGCATGTGATGTACATAAACACAGCCTAACATATACTTCTAAAAATTTAAAGATAGGTGGAGCCACTGAAAGGGCTCAACAATTAACAGCATTGTCTCTTCTTCCAGAGAACCTGGGATCAACTAACAGCAACTATATAGTGGCCCATCTCCAGTTCCAATGGATCAGACAGACAGACAGACTGACAGAGATAAGGATGGAGGCCTGCCTGGTCTTTCTTTCGTTCTTATACTTTAAAAAAATGTTTGTTAATTTAAGTATGTATTTATTAGATATAAGTACACTTTAGCTGTCTTCATACACTCTAGAAGAGGGTGTCATCTTCTGGGTAATCTAAATCCCTCTTATGGTCTGCATATGATGTACATAAACACAGCCTCACATATACTTCTAAAAATTTAAAGAAGGGTGGGCCCACTGAAAGGGCTCAACAATTAACAGCATTGTCTCCTCTTCCAGAGATCCTTGGATCAACTACAAGCAACTATATGGTGGCCCATCTCAAGTTCCAGGGGATAAGACAGACTGACAGACAGACAGAGATAAGGATGGCAGGCCTGCCTGATTTTTCTTTCTTTCTTGTCCTTTTTAAAAAATGTTCATTTATTTATTTATTTATTCATTTATTTATTTATTTATTTATGTATTTATTAGATATAAGTACACTGTAGCAGTCTTCAGACTCTCCAGAAGAGGGTGTCAGATTCTGGAGAATCAATATCCCTCTTATGGTCTGCATATGATGTACATGAACACAGCCTCACATATACTTCTAAAAATTTAAAGATGGGTGGGGCCACTGAAAGGGCTCAACAATTAACAGCATTGTCTCCTCTACCAGAGAACCTGGGATCAACTACCAGCAACTATATGGTGGCCCATCTCCAGTTCCAGGGGATCAGACAGACAGACAGACATACAGACAGATAGAGTTAAGGATGGAAGGCCTACCTGGTCTTTCATTCTTTCTTATCCTTTTTAAAAAATGTTTATTAATTTAAGTATGTATTTATTAGATATAAGTACACTGTAGCTCTCTTCAAACACTCCCGAAGAGGGTGTCAGATTCTGGAGAATCTATATCCCTCTTATGGTCTGCATATGATGTACATGAACACAGCCTCACATATATTTCTAAAAATTTATAGATGGGTGGGGCCACTGAAAGGGCTCAACAATTAACAGCACTGACTCCTCTTCCAGAGAACATGGGATCAACTACCAGCATTTATATGGTGGCCCATCTCTAGTTCCAGGGGAACAGACAGACAGACAGACAGACAGACAGACAAGGATGGCAGGCTTGCCTGGTCTCTCTTTCTTTATTATCCTTTTTTAAAAATGTTTATTTGTTTATTTATGAATTTATTAGATATAAGTACACTGTAGCTGTCTTCAGACACTCCAGAAGAGGGTGTCAGATTCTGGAGTATCGATATCCCTCTTATGGTCTGCATATTATGTACATAAACACAGCCTCACATATACTTCTAAAAATTAAAATATGTGTGGGGCCACTTAAAGGTCTCAACAATTAACAGCATTGTCAACTCTACCAGAGATCCTGGGATCAACTACCAGCAACTATATGGTGGCCCATCTCCAGTTCCAGGTGATCAGACAGACAGACAGACAGACAATGATAATGATGGCAGGCCTACCTGGTCTTTCTTTCTTTCTTATCCTTTTTAAAAAATGTTTATTCATATATTTATGTATTTATTAGATATAAGTACAATGTAGCTGTCTTCAAGCAATCAAGAAGAGGGTGTCAGATTCTGGAGAATCTAAATCCCACTTATGGTCTGCATATGATGTACATAAACACAGCCTCAACTTTACTTCTAAAAATTTAAAGATGGGTGGGGCCACTGAAATGGCTCAACAATTAACAGCATTGTCTCCTCTTCCAGAGAGCCTGGGATCAACTTCCAGCAACTATATGGTGGCCCATCTCCAGTTCCAGGGTATCAAACAGACAGACAGACAGACAGAGTTAAGGATGGAGGCCTGCCTGGTCTTTCTTTCTTTCTTATCCTTTTTAAAAATATTTATTTTTTATATATGTATTTATTAGATATAAGTAAACTGTATCTGTTTCAGACACTCCAGAAGAGGTTGTCAGATTCTGGAGAATCTAAATCCCTCTTATGTTCTGAATATGATGTACATAAACACAGCCTCACATATACTTCTAAAAATTAAAAATGGGTGGGGCCACTGAAAGGGCTCAAAAATTAACAGCATTGTCTCCTCTTCCAGAGAACCTGGGATCAACTACCAGCTCCTACAAGGTGGCCCATCTCCAGTTCCAGGGGATCAGACAGACAGACAGACAGACAGACAGAGATAATGATGGCAGGCCTGCCTGGTCTTTCTTTCTTTCTTATCCTTTTTAAAAATATTTATTTATTTATTTATTTATTTATTTATTTATTTATTTATTTATGTATTTCTTAGATATAAGTACACTGTAGCTCTCTTCAGACACTCCAGAGGAGGGTGTCAGATTCTGGAGAATGTAAATCCCTCTTATGGTCTGCATATGATGTACATAAACACAGCCTCACATATACTGAGCTCAGGTGTCACAGGCCAACTGCTGGAATTTCTGAGTACCACCTAGAGAGAGAAAAGCTATGCTGTGGTTTCTTAATTTATGTATTTTATTATTTCTATTTGTTGTTTTGTTTTGTTTTATTTGTTTTTAGAGAAGTCCTCAGTCTGTAGCTCTGGCTGACCCAGGACTGCCTACTTGTGTTAATTAGGGTTTCACAGCTGAGAACAGACACCAAGAGCAAGGTAAGGCTTAGAAAACCCTACATTCAGTGGTGGCTCAAGCTCTTAATGAGAGCACTCTGTAGGCAGAGGCAGTCAGTTTCTGAGTTCGAGGCCACCCTGGTGAAAGACAGGGCTAGCGTGAGGAAAGAAAGAAAGAAAGAAAGAAAAAGTTTTTATAAAAGTTTTATAAAAAGTGTTAAAATTTTTAAAAATTAAAAAAAAAAAATACCAGATCACCATCACACAGCATTGGCTGTCTTCAGGTGTATCCTTTCAGCCTCCAAAACAAAAAACAATGGCTGGCTGTCTTCAGGTGTATCCTATTCTCGAGTCTTATTTCCAACCTTAGAGCTGGGCTGAGCTGCCTCATTATGTAATTGCAAACCTTCCTTGGTTTGTCTTTTCCATTTCTAAGACTAACAGGCCTTTTTCTATTTATTGAATATGCTCATGACTGTCCTTTAGATATAGTAAATATAACTGTTGCTTATAAAACTTGTTTTCTAGGAATTTTTAAAGGGCTATGGCAGAGTTTATTTATAAAAAAATATTTTGCATTTATTTATTTGTGTGAGTGATGAAGCTCAGGTCTTCAAACTCGTCAGGAGGTATGATTACCTCCCCTCTCTCTCAACCCCTCTCTCTCCTCTCTCAATGATTGTGTAAGAATGTTTTGCATGTGTATGCTGTGCCCACAGACTCCAGAACAGAGTATTAGATCCCCTGGAACTGGAGATGGGCCACCATATATAATACTGGTAATTGAGCCCAGGTTCTCTGGAAGAGGAGACAATGCTCTTAATTGTTGAGCCCTCTCTGTAGCCACATCTTTTTTCTTTCTTTTTTTTTTTTTGAGTATATGTGAGGCTGTGTTTATATACATCATATGCAGACAATAAGAATGATTTAGATTCTTCAGAATCTGACACCCTCTTCTGGACTGTCTGAAGATAGCTACAGCATACTTAAATATAATAAATAAATAAATCTTTAAAAAGAAAAGGAAAAGTAAAAAAGAAAGATCAGGCCTGCCATATGCATGTTCATAGAGGAAAATGGAAGAGACCCCAATCTAACCTCAGCAGGGTGCTTCCTTCTGGATGGTAGCTCACAGTTTCATCCCAGCAAGACAGGCAAATCACTGAGTTCAAGGACAGTAAGGTTCAGGACAGCCAAGGTTAGGAAGGAAAAGGGTCTATGTTGAGAATACAAACCGACAAAACAACAACTAGGAAAAAGAAGTGACAGTGTAACTTGGGGTAGGGTACCAACAAGAGAAAGCTTTCTGTTACCACTTACAAACACCAGTAGGCTTGCACCCTTCTGCCCAGGTCCCTGCCTTCCTTTCTAGGAATTCTAAGGATGCCAGGGGGTGGGGGAATCCAGATTAACTTTTTAAAAACAAAGACTTGGTCTTTGATGTCTATAGGAAGCCCTTCTCAGTGCCTTTAACTACCACTGAACTTTCAGGGCTGTGACTCAACTGTAACAAGGAACAGGGCTAAGAACCTGCAGCCTTTGAAAACAACTATTTTTTTAAAGTGGGGGACCCAAATCAGCAGTAGAACCCCTCAGGTTCAGCCATAATACTTGTTAGGGAAAGAGCCTCAATGTCCGGAGCTGAGGTCTCATGGGTGAACTGCTTCAAGCTCTGAGTATCATTGAAAGAAAGAAAAGATATCATGTGGTTGCTTAAGTTATTTATTTTATTATTTCTATTTTTTGTTTTCTTTTGTTTTGTTTTAGAAAAGGCCTCAGTCTGGAGCTATGGCTGACCTAGGACAGACTACACGTGTTAATTAGGGTTTCACAGCTGAGAAACAGACCATACCTATGTAAGACTTAGAAAACACAACAATCAGTGGTGGCTCGAGGTCTTAATGAGAGCACTCTGGAGGCAGAGGCAGTCAGTTTTTTAGATCGAGGCCAGCCTGGTTAAAGACAGGGATAGGCAGGGCTAGGCAAGGCAGGGCTGGGCTAGGCTAGGCTAGGCAAGGGGCTGGGCTAGTCAAGGCAAGGGACTAGGCTAGGCTACTCAAGGGGCTAGGCAAGACAGACAGACAGAGAGAAAGACAGACAAGGATGGCAGGCCTGCCTGGTTTTTCTTTCTTTCTTATCCCTTTTAAAAATGTTTATTTATTTATTTATTTATTTATTTATTTATTTATTTATTTATTTATGTATTTATTAGATATAAGTACACTGTAGCTGTCTTCAGACACTCCAGAAGAGGGTGTCAGATTCTTGAGAATCTATATCCCTCTTACGGTCTGCATATGATGTACATAAACACAGCCTTACATTTACTTCTAAAAATTTAAACATGTGTGGGGCCAATGAAAGGGATCAACAATTAACAGCATTGTCTCCTCTTATAGATAACCTGGGATCAACTACCAGCAACTATATGGTGGCCCATCTCCAGTTCCAGGGGATCAGACAGACAGACAGACATACAGACAGATAGAGTTAAGGATGGCAGGCCTACTTGGTCTTTCATTCTTTCTTATCCTTTTTAAAAAATGTTTATTAATTTAAGTATGTATTTATTAGATTTAAGTACACTGTAGCTGTCTTCAAACACTCCCGAAGAGGGTGTCAGATTCTGGAGAATCTATATCCCTCTTATGGTCTGCATATGATGTACATGAACACAGCCTCACATATACTTCTAAAAATTTAAAGATGGGTGGGGCCACTGAAAGGGCTCAACAATTAACAGCACTGACTCCTCTTCCAGAGAACCTGGGATCAACTACCAGCAATTATATGGTGGCCCATCTCCATTTCCAGGGGATCAGACAGACAGACAGACAAGGATGGCAGGCTTGCCTGGTCTCTCTTTCCTTATTATCCTTTTTTAAAAATGTTCATTTGTTTATTTATGAATTTATTAGATATAAGTACACTGTAGCTGTCTTCAGACACTCCAGAAGAGGGTGTCAGATTCTGGAGAATCTAAATCCCTCTTATGGTCTGCATATTCGGTACATAAACACAGCCTCGCATATACTTCTAAAAATTTAAAGATGGGTGGGGCCACTGAAAGGGCTCAACAATTAACAGCATTGTCTCCTCTTCCAGAGAACCTGGGATCAACTACAAGCAACTCTATGGTGGCCCATCTCCAGGTCCAGAGGATCAGACAGACAGACAGACAGACAGAGATAAGGATGGCAGGCCTGCCTGGTCTTCCTTTCTTTCTTTTCTTTTTAAAAAAATGTTTATCTCTTTATTTGTGTATTTATTAGATATAAGTACACTGTATCCGTCATAGACACTCCAAAAGACGGTGTCAGATTCTGGAGAATATAAATCCCTCTTTAAGGGTCTGAATATGATGTACATAAACACAGCATCACATTTACTTCTAGAAATTTAAAGATGGGTGGGGCCACTGAAAGGGCTGAACAATTAACAGCATTGTCTCCTCTTCAGAAGACCTGGGATCAACTATCAGCAACAAAATGGTGGCCCATCTCCAGTTCCAGGAGATCAGACAGACAGACAAACAGAGAGACAGACAGACAGACAAAGATAAGGATGGCAGCCCTGCCTGGTCTTTCTTTCTTTCTTATCCTTTTTAAAAAATGTTTGTTTATTTATTTATTTATTTATTTATTTATTTATTAGATATAAGTACACTGTAGCTATCTTTAGACACTCCAGAAGAGGGTGTCAGACTCTGGAGAATCTAAATCCCTCTTATGGTCTGCATATGATGTACATAAGCATAGCCTCACATATACTTCTAAAAATTTAAAGATGGGTGGGGCCACAGAAAGGGCTCAACAATTAACAGCATTGTCTCCTCTTTCAGATCACCTTGGATAAACTACCAGCAACTATATGGTGGCCCATCTCCAGTTCCAGGGTATCAGACAGACAGACAGACAGACAGAGATAAGGATGGAGGCCTGCATGGTCTTTCTTTCTTTCTTATGCTTTTCAAAAAATGTTTATTTATTTATTTATTTATTTATTTATTAGATATAAGTACACTGTAGCTGTCTTCATACACTCCTGAAGAGGGTGTCAGATTCTGGAGAATCTAAATCCCTCTTATGGTCTGCATATGATGTACATAAACACAGCCTCACATATACTTCTAAAAATTTAAAGAGGTGTGGGGCCACTGAAAGGGCTCAACAATTAACAGCATTGTCTCCTCTACCAGAGAACCTGGGATCAACTACCAGCAATTATATGGTGGCCCATCTCCAGTTCCAGGGGATCAGGCAGACAAAGAGACAGACAGACAAGGGTGGCAGGCCTCCCTGGTTTTTCTTTCTTTCTTATACTTTTTAAAAAATGTTTATTTATTTATTTATGGATTTATTAGATATAAGTACACTGTAGCTGTCTTCAGACACTCCAGAAGAGGGTGTCAGATTCTGGAGAATCTAAATCCCTCTTATGGTCTGCATATGATGTACATAAACACAGCCTCACATATACTTCTAAAAATTTAAAGAAGGGTGGGGCCACTCTAAAAGCTCAACAATTAACAGCATTGTCTCCTCTTACAGAGTACCTGGGATCAACTACCAGCAACTATATGGTGGCCCATCTCCAGTTCCAGGGGATCATACAGACAGACATACAGACAGTGATAAGGATGGCAGGCCTGCCTGGTCTTTCTTTCTTTCTTATCCTTTTTAAAAAAATGTTTATTTATATATTCATTTATGGATTTATTAGATATAAGTACACTCTAGCTGTCTTCAGACACTCCAGAAGAGGGTGTCAGATTCTGGAGAATCTAAATCCCTCTTATGGTCTGCATATGATGTACATAAACACAGCCTCACATATACTTCTAAAAATTTAAAGTTTTGTGGGGCCACTGGGAGGGCTCAACAATTAACAGCATTGTCTCCTCTTTCAGAGAACCTGGGATAAACTACCAGCACCTTATGGTGGCCCATCTCCAGTTCCAGTGGATCAGACCGACAGACAGACAGAGAGACAGAGATAAGGATGGCAGGCCTGCCTGGTCTTTCTTTATTTCTTATTCGTTTTAAAAAATGTTTATTTATTTATTTATTCATTTATGTATTTATTAAATATAAGTACACTGTAGCCGTCTTCAGACACTCCAGAAGAGGGTGACAGATTATAGAGAATCTAAATCCCGCTTATGGTCTGAATATGAAGTACATAAACACAGCATCACATATACTTCTAAAAATTAAAAATGGGTGGAGCCACTGAAAGGGCTCAACAATTAACAGCATTGTCTCCTCTTCCAGAGAACCTGGGATCAACTACCAGCAACTATATGGTGGCCCATCTCCAGTTCAGGGGATCAGGCAGACAGACAGACAGACAGACAGAGATAAGGATGGCAGGCCTGCCTGGTCTTATTTTCTTTCTTATCCTTTTTAAAAAATGTTTATTTATTTATTTATTTATGTATTTATTAGAATTAAGTACACTGTAGCTGTCTTCAGACACTCCAGAAGAGGGTGTCAGATTCTGGAGAATCTAAATCCCTCTTATGGTCTGCATATGATGTACATAAACACAGCCTCACATATACTTCTAAATATTTAAAGATGAGCAGGGCCTCTGATAGGGCTCAACAATTAACAGCATTGTCTCCTCTTCCAGAACCCTGGGATCAACTACCAGCAACTTTATGGTAGCCCATCTCCAGTTCCAGGGGATCAGACAGACAGACAGACAGACAGACAGAGATAAGGATGGCAGGCCTGCCTGGTCTTACTTTCTTTCTTATCCTTTTTAAAAAAATGTTTGTTTGTTTATTTATTTATTTATTTATTTATTTATTTATTTATTTATTTATGTATTTATTATATATAAGTACACTGTAGTTGTCTTCAGACACTCCAGTATAGGGTGTCAGATTCTGGAGAATCTAAATCCTCTTATAATCTGAATATGATATACATAAACACAGCCTCACATATACTTCTAAATATTTAAAGAAGTGTGGGGCCTCTGAAAGGGCTCAACAATTAACAGCATTGTCTCCTCTTCCAGAGAACCTTGGATCAACTACCAGCAACTATATGGTGGCCCATCTCCAGTTCCCGGGGATCAGATAGACAGACACACAGACAGACAGAGATAAGGATGGCAGGCCTGCCTGGTCTTTCTTTCTTTCTTATCCTTTTTTAAAAAATGTTCATTTATATATTTATTTATTTATGTATTTATTAGATATAAGTACACTGTAGCTGTCTTCAGACACTCCAGAAGAGGGTGTCAGACTCTGGAGAATCTAAATCCTCTTATAATCTGAATATGATGTACATAAACACAGCCTCACATATACTTCTAAATATATAAAAAGTGTGGGGCCACTGAAAGGGCTCAACAATTAACAGCATTGTCTCCTCTTCCAGAGAACCTTGGATTAACTACCAGCTACTATATGGTGGCACATCTCCAGTTCCAGGGGATCAGACAGACAGACAGACAGACAGAGATAAGGATGGCAGGCCTGCCTGGTCTTACTTTCTTTCTTTTCCTTTTTCAAAAATGTTTATTTATTTATTTATTTATTTATTTATTTATTTATTTATTTATTTATTTACTATATATAAGTACACTGTAGCTGTCTTCAGACACTCCAGTATAGTGTGTCAGATTCTGGAGAATCTAAATCCTCTTATAATCTGAATATGATGTACATAAACACAGCCTCACATATACTTTTAAATATTTAAAGAAGTGTGGGGCCACTGAAAGGGCTCAACAATTAACAGCATTGTCTCCTCTTCCAGAGAACCTTGGATCAACTACCAGCAAATATATGGTGGTCCATCTCCATTTCCCGGGGATCAGATAGACAGACAGACAGACAGACAGAGATATGGATGGTAGGCCTGCCTGGTCTTTGTTTCTTTCTTATCCTTTTTAAAAAATGTTTATTTACATATTTATTTATTTATCTATTTATTTATTAGATATAAGTACACTGTAGCTGTCTTCAGACACTCCAGAAGAGGGTGTCAGATTCTGGAGAATCTAAATCCCTCTTATGGTCTGCATATGATGTACATAAACACAGCCTCACATATACTTCTAAATATTTAAAGATGGGTGGCGCCACTGAAAGGGCTCAACAATTAACAGCATTGTCTCCTCTTCCAGAGAACCTGGGATCAACTACAGGCAATTATTCGTGGCCCATCTCCAGTTCCCAGGGATCAGATAGACAGACAAACAGACAGAAAGACAGACAGAGATATGGATGGCAGGCCTGCCTGGTCTTTCTTTCTGTCTTATCCTTTTAAAAAAAATGTTTATTTATTTATTTATTTATTTATTTATTTATTTATTTATTTATTTATTTATGTATTTATTAGATATAAGTACACTGTAGCTGTTCAGACACTCCAGAAGAGGGTGTCATATTCTTGAGAATCTAAATCTTTCTTATGGTCTGCATATGATGTACATAAACACAGCCTCACATTTACTTCTACAAATTTAAAGAAGGGTGGGGTCACTCTAAAAGCTCAACAATTAACAGCATTGTCTCCTCTTCCAGAATACCAGGGAACGACTACCAGCAACTATATGGTGGCCCATCTCCAGTTCCAGGGGATCAGACAGACAGACATACAGACAGTGCTAAGGATGGCAGGCCTGTCTGGTCTTTCTTTCATTCTTATCCTTTTTTAAAAAATGTTTATATATATATTTATTTATGTATTTCTTAGATATAAGTACACTGTAGCTGTCTTCAGACACTCCAGAAGAGGGTGTCAGATTCTGGAGAATCTAAATCCCTCTTATGGTCTGCATATGATGTACATAAACACAGCCTCACATATACTTCTAAAAATTTAAAGATGTGTGGGGCCACTGACAGGGCTCAACAATTAACAGCATTGTCTCCTTTTTCAGAGAACCTGGGATAAACTACCAGCACCTTATGGTGGGCCATCTCCAGTTCCAGTGGATCAGACAGACAGAGAGACAGAGAGACAGAGAGACAGAGATAAGGATGGCAGGCCTGCCTGGTCTTTCTTTATTTCTTATACTTTTTAAAAAATGTTTATTTATTTATTTATTTATTTATTTATTTATTTATTTATTTATGAATTTATTAGATATAAGTACACTGTAGCTGTTCAGACACTCCAGAAAAGGGTGTCAGATTCTGGAGAATCTAAATCCCTCTTATGGTCTGCATATGATGTACATAAACACAGCCTAACATATACTTCTAAAAATTAAAAGCTGTGTGGGGCCACTGAAAGGGCTCAAAAATTAACAGCATTGTCTCCTCTTATAGAGAACCTGGAATCAACTACCAGCAACTATATGGTGGTCCATCTCCAGTTCCAGGGGATCAGAAGACAGACAGACAGACAGTGATAAGGATGGCAGTCTTCCTGGCCTTTCTTTCTTTCTTATCCTTTTTTTTAAAAAATGTTTGTTTGTTTATTTATTTATTTATTTATTTATTTATTATATATAAGTACACTGTAGCTGTTCAGACACTACAGAAGAGGGTGTCAGATTCTGGAGAATCTAAATCCCTCTTATGGTCTGCATATGATGTACATAAACACAGCCTCACATATATTTCTAAAAATTTAAAGAAGAGTGGGGCCACTCTAAAAGCTCAACAATTAACAGCATTGTCTCCTCTTCCAGAGTACCTGGGATCAACTACCAGCAACTATATGGTGGCCCATCTCCACTTCCAGGGGATCAGACAGACAGACATACAGACAGTGATAAGGATGGCAGGCCTGCCTGGTCTTTCTTTCTTTCTTATCCTTTTTAAAAAAATGTTTATTTATATATTTATTTATGTATTTATTAGATATAAGTACACTGTAGCTGTCTTCAGACACTCCAGAAGAGGGTGTCAGATTCTGGATAATCTAAATCCCTCTTATGGTCTGCATATGATGTACATAAACACAGCCTCACATATACTTCTAAAAATTTAAAGATGTGTGGGGCCACTGAGAGGGCTCAACAATTAACAGCATTGTCTCCTCTTTCAGAGAACCTGGGATAAACTACCAGCACCTTATGGTGGCCCATCTCCAGTTTCAGTGGATCAGACAGACAGACAGACAGAGAGACAGAGATAAAGATGGCAGGACTGCCTGGTCTTTCTTTATTTCTTATACTTTTTAAAAAATGTTTATTTATTTATTTATTTATGTATTTATTAGATATAAGTACACTGTACCCGTCTTCAGACACTCCAGAAGAGGATGACAGATTCTAAAGAATCTAAATCCCTCTTATGGTCTGAATATGATGTACATAAACACAGCATCACATATACTTCTAAAAATTAAAAATGGGTGGGGCCACTGAAAGGGCTCAACAATTAACAGCATTGTCTCCTCTTCCAGAGAACCTGGGATCAACTACCAGCAACTATATGGTGGCCCATCTCCAGTTCCAGTGGATCAGACAGACAGACAGACAGACAGAGATAAGGATGGCAGGCCTGCCTGGTCTTACTTTCTTTCTTATCCTTTTTCAAAAATGTTTATTTATTTATTTATTTATTTATTTATTTATTTATTTATTTATTTATTATATATAAGTACACTGTAGCTGTCTTCAGACACTCCAGTATAGGGTGTCAGATTCTGGAGAATCTAAATCCTCTTATAATCTGAATATGATGTACATAAACACAGCCTCACATATACTTCTAAATATTTAATGAAGTGTGGGGCCACTGAAAGGGCTCAACAATTAACAGAATTGTCTCCTCTTCCAGAAAACCTTGGAACAACTACCAGCAACTATATGGTGGCCCATCTCCAGTTCCCGGGGATCAGATAGACAGACAGACAGACAGACAGAGATATGGATGGCAGGCCTGCCTGGTCTTTCTTTCTTTCTTATCCTTTTAAAAAAATGTTTATTTATTTATTTATTTATTTATCTATTTATTTATTAGATATAACTACACTGTAGCTGTCTTCAGACACTCCAGAAGAGGGTGTCAGATTCTGGAGAATCTAAATCCCTCCTATGGTCTGAATATGATGTACATAAACACAGCCTCACATATACTTCTAAATATTTAAAGATGGGTGGCGCCACTGAAAGGGCTCAACAATTAACAGCATTGTCTCCTCTTCCAGAGAACCTGGGATCAACTACCAGCAACTATTCCTGGCCCATCTCCAGTTCCCAGGGATCAGATAGACAGACAGACAAACAGACAGAGATATGGATGGCAGGCCTGCCTGGTCTTTCTTTCTTTCTTATCCTTTAAAAAAATGTTTATTTATATATTTATTTATGTATTTATTAGATATAAGTACACTGTAGCTCTCATTAGACACTCCAGAAGAGGGTGTCAGATTCTGGAGAATCTAAATCCCTCTTATGGTCTGCATATGATGTACATAAACACAGCCTCACATATACTTCTAAAAATTTAAAGATGTGTGGGGCCACTGAGAGGGCTCAACAATTAACAGCATTGTCTCCTCAGAGAACCTGGCATAAACTACCAGCACCTTATGGTGGCCCACCTCCAGTTCCAGTGGATCAGACAGACAGACAGACAGACAGAGAGAAAGAGATAAAGATGGCAGGCCTGCCTGGTCTTTCTTTATTTCTTATACTTTTTAAAAAATATTTATTTATTTATTAATTAATTTATTTATTTATTAGATATAACTACACTGTAGCCGTCTTCAGACACTCCAGAAGAGGGTGTCAGATTCTAGAGAATCTAAATCCCTCTTATGGTCTGAATATGATGCACATAAACACAGCCTCACATATACTTAAAAAATTAAAAGGCCACTGAAAGGACTCAACAATGAACAGCATTGTCTCCTCTTCCAGAGAACCTGGGATCAACCTCCAGCACCTACAAAGTGGCCCATCTCCAGTTCCAGGGGATCAGACAGACAGACAGACAGACAGAGATAAGGATGGCAGGCCTGCCTGGTCTTTCTTTCTTTCTTTCTTATCCTTTTTAAAAAATATTTATTTATTTATTTATTTATTTATTTATTTATTTATGTAATTATTACATATAAGTACACTGTAGCTGTTCAGACACTCCAGTAGAGGGTGTCAGATTCTGGAGAATCTAACTCCCTCTTATGGTCTCCATATGATGTACATAAACACAGCCTAACATATACTTCTAAAAATTAAAAGATCTGTGGGGCACTGAAAGGGCTCAACAATTAACAGCATTGTCTCGTCTTATAGAGAACCTGGGATCAACTACCAGCAACTATATGGTGGTCCATCTCCAGTTCCAGGGGATCAGACAGACAGACAGACAGACAATGATAAGGATGGCAGGCCTGCCTGGTCTTTCTTTCTTTCTTATCCTTTTTTTAAAAAAATATTTGTTTATTTATTTATTTATTCATTTATTTATTTATTTATTTATTTATTTATTTATTTATTTATTAGATATAAGTACACTGTAGCTGTTCAGACACTCCAGAAGAGGGTGTCAGATTCTGGAGAAACTAAATCCCTCTTATGGTCTGCATATGATGTACATACACACAGCATCACATATACTTCTAAAAATTTAAAGATGGGTGGGGCCACTGAAAGGGCTCAACAATTAACAGCACTGACTCCTCTTCCAGAGAACATGGGATCAACTACCAGCAACTATTCGTGGCCCATCTCCAGTTCCCAGAGATCAGATAGACAGACAGACAGACAGACAGACAGAGATATGGATGGCAGGCGTGCCAGGTCTTTCTTTCTGTCTTATCTTTTTTAAAAAAATGTTTATTTATTTATTTATTTATTTATTTATTTATTCATTTATTTATTTATTTATTTATTTATTTATTTATTTATTTATTTATTTAGTAGAAATAAGTACACTCTAGCTGTTCAGACACTCCAGAAGAGGGTGTCAGATTCTGGAGAATCTAAATCCCTCTTATGGTCTGCATATGATGTACATAAACACAGCCTCACATATACTTCTAAAAATTTAAAGAAGGGTGGGGCCACTCTAAAACCTCAACAATTAATAGTATTGTCTCCTCTTCCAGAGTACCTGGGATCAACTACCAGCAACTATATCGTGGCCCATCTCCAGTTCCAGGGGATCAGACAGACAGACATAGAGACAGTGATAAGGATGGCAGGCCTGCCTGGTCTTTATTTCTTTCTTATCCTTTTTAAAAAAATGTTTATTTATATATTTATTTATGTATTTATTAGATATAAGTACACTGTAGCTGTCTTCAGACCCTCCAGAAGAGGGTGTCAGATTCTGGAGAATCTAAATCCCTCTTATGGTCTGCATATGATGTACATAAACACAGCCTCACATATACTTCTAAAAATTTAAAGATGGGTGGGGCCAATGAGAGGGCTCAACAATTAACAGCATAGTCTCCTCTTTCAGAGAACCTGGGATAAACTACCAGCAACTTATGGTGGCCCATCTCCAGTTCCAGTGGATCAGACAGACAGACAGACAGAGAGACAGAGATAAGGATGGCAGGCCTGCCTGGTCTTTATTTCTTATACTTTTTAAAAAATGTTTTTTTATTTATTTATTTATTTATTCATTTATTCATTTATGTATTTATTAGATAAAAGTACACTCTAGCTGTTCAGACACTCCAGAAGAGGGTGTCAGATTCTGGAGAATCTAAATCCCTCTTATGGTCTGCATATGATGTACATAAACACAGCCTAACATATACTTCTAAAAATTATAAGATGTGTGCGGCCACTGAAAGGGCTCAACAATTAACAGCATTGTCTCCTCTTATAGAGAACCTGGGATCAACTACCAGCAACTATATGGTGGTCCATCTCCAGTTCCAGGGATCAGACAGACAGACAGACAGACATAGATAAGGATGGCAGGCCTGCCTGGCCTTACTTTCCTTCTTATCCTTTTTAAAAAATGTTTATTTATTTATTTATTTATTTATTTATTTATTTATTTATTTATTTATTTATTAGATATAAGTACACTGTAGCTGTCTTCAGACACTCCAGAAGAGGGTGTCAGATTCTGGAGAATCTAAATCCCTCTTATGGTCTGCATATGATGTACATAAACACAGCCTCACATATACTTCTAAATATTTAAAGATGGGTAGGGCCACTGATAGGGCTCAAAAATTAACAGCATTGTCTCCTCTTCCAGAGAACCTGGGATCAACTACCAGCAAATTTATGGTAGCCCATCTCCAGTTCCAGGGGATCAGAGAGACAGACAGACAGACAGAGATAAGGATGGCAGGCCTGCCTGTTCTTTCTTTCTTATCCTCTTTAAAAAATGTTTATTTATTTATTTATTTACTTATGTATTTATTATATGTAAGTACACTGTAGCTGTCTTCAGTCACTCCAGTAGAGGGTGTCAGATTCTGGAGAATCTAAATCCTCTTATAATCTGAATATGATGTACATAAACACAGCCTCACATATACTTCTAAATATTTAAAGAAGTGTGGGGCCACTGAAAGGGATCAACAATTAAAAGCATTGTCTCCTCTTCCAGAGAACCTTGGATCAACTACCAGCAACTATATGGTGGCCCATCTCCAGTTCCCGGGGATCAGACAGACAGACAGACAGACAGAGATAAGGATGGCAGGCCTGCCTGGTCTTACTTTCTTTCTTATCCTTTTTCAAAAATGTTTATTTATTTATTTATTTATGTATTTATTAGATATAAGTACACTGTAGCTGTCTTCAGACACTTCAGAAGAGGGTGTCAGATTCTGGAGAATCTAAATCCTCTTATAATCTGAATATGATGTACATAAACACAGCCTCACATATACTTCTAAATATTTAAAGAAGTGTGGGGCCACCGAAAGGGCTCAACAATTAACAGCATTGTCTCCTCTTCCAGAGAACCTGGGATCAACTACCAGCAACTATATGGTGGCCCATCTCCAGTTCCCGGGGATCAGATAGACAGACAGACAGACTGACAGAGAATGGATGGCAGGCCTGCCTGGTCTTTCTTTCTGTCTTATCCTTTTTGAAAAATGTTTATTTATTTATTTATTTATTCATGTATTTAGTAGATATAAGTACACTGTAGCAGTTCAGACACTCCAGAAGAGGGTGTCAGATTCTGGAGAATCTAAATCCCTCTTATGGTCTGCATATGATGTACAAAAACACAGCCTCACATATACTTATAAAAATTATAAATAGGTGGGGTCACTGAAAGGACTCAACAATTAACAGCATTGTCTCCTCTTCCAGAGAACCTGGGATCAACTACCAGCACCTAAAAGGTGGCCCATCTCCAGTTCCAGGGGAGCAGACAGACAGACATACAGACAGTGATAAGGATGGCAGGCCTGCCTGGTCTTTCTTTATTTCTTATACATTTTAAAAAATGTTTATTTATTTATTTATTTATTTATTTATTTATTTATTTATTTATTAGATATAAGTACACTGTAGCTGTCTTCCGACACTCCAGAAGAGGGTGTCAGATTCTCGAGAATCTAAATCCCTCTTATGGTCTGCATATGATGTACATAAACACAGCCTCACATATACTTCTAAATATTTAAAGATGGGTAGGGCCACTGATATGGCTCAACAATTAACAGCATTGTCTCCTCTTCTAGAGAACCTGGGATCAACTAACTGCAACTATATGGTGGCCCATCTCCAGTTCCAAGGGATCAGACAGACTGACAGACAGACAGACTGACAAAGATAAGGATGGCAGGCCTGCCTTGTCTTTCTTTCTTTCTTATCCTTTTTAAAAAATGTTTATTTATTTATTTATATGTTTATTAGATAAAAGTACACTGTAGCCATCTTCAGACACTCCAGAAGAAGGTGTCAGATTTTGGAGAATCTAAATCCCTCTTATGGTCTGCATATGATGTACATAAACACAGCCTCACATTTACTTCTTAAAATTTAAAGGTGGGGGGGGCACTGAAAGGGCTCAGCAATTAACAGCATTGTCTCCTCTTACAGAGAAACTGGGATCAACTACCTGCAACTATACGGTGGCCCATCTCCACTCCCAGGGGATCAGACAGACAGACAGACAGACAAGGATAAGGATGGCAGGCCTGCCTGGTCTTTCTTTCTTTCTTATCCTTTTTAAAAAATTTTTATTTATTTATGTATTTATTAGATATAAGTACACTGTAGCTGTCTTCAGACACTCCAGAAGAGGGTGTCAGATTCTGATGAATCTAAATCCCTCTTATGGTCTGCATATGATGTACATAAACACAACCTCACATACACTTCTAAAAATTTAAAGATGGGTAGGGCCACTGATAGGGCTCAACAATTAACAGCATTGTCTCCTCTTCCAGAGAACCTGGGATCAACTACCAGCAACTATATGGTAGCCCATCTCCAGTTCCAGGGGATCAGACAGACAGACAGACAGACAGACAGAGATAAGGATGGCAGGCCTGCCTGGTCTTACTTTCTTTCTTATCCTTTTTAAAAAAATGTTTATGTATTTATGTATTTATTTATTTATTTATTTATTTATTTATTTATTTATTTATTATATATGAGTACACTGTAACTGTCTTCAGACACTCCAGTAGAGGGTGTGTAATTCTGGAGAATCTAAATCCTCTTATAATCTGAATATGATGTACATAAACACAGCCTCACATATACTTCTAAATATTTAAAGAAGTGTGGGGCCACTGAAAGGGCTCAACAATTAAGAGCATTGTCTCCTCTCCCAGAGAACCTTCGATCAACTACCAGCAACTCTATGGTGGCCCATCTCCAGTTCCAGGGGATCAGACAGACAGACAGACAGACAAACAGAGATAAGGTTGGCAGGCCTGCCTGGTCTTACTTTCTTTCTTATCCTTTTTAAAATTGTTTATTTATTTATTTATTTATTCATTTATTTATTTATTTATTTATCTATTTATTTATGTTTTTAGTAGATATAAGTACACTGTAGCTGTTCAGACACTCCAGAAGAGGGTGTCAGATTCTGGAGAATCTAAATCCCTCTTATGGCCTGCATATGATGTACATAAACACAGCCTCACATATACTTCTAAAAATTTAAAGAAGGGTGGGGCCACTCTAAAAGCTCAACAATTAACAGCATTGTCTCCTCTTCCAGAGTACCTGGGGTCAACTACCTGCAACTATATGGTGGCCCATCTCCAGTTCCAGGGGATCAGACAGACAGACATACAGACAGTGCTAATGATGGCAGGCCTGCCTCGTCTTTCTTTCTTTCTTATCCTTTTTAAAAAAATGTTTATTTATATTTTTATTTATGTATTTATTAGATATAAGTACACTGTAGCTGTCTTCAGACACTTCAGAAGAGGGTGTCAGATTCTGGAGAATCTAAATCCCTCTTATGGTCTGCATATGATGTACATAAACACAGCCTCACATATACTTCTAAAAATTTAAAGATGTGTGGGGCCACTGAGAGGGCTCAACAATTAACAGCATTGTCTCCTCTTTCAGAGAACCTGGAATAAACTACCAGCACCTTATGGTGGCCCATCTCCAGTTCCAGTGGATCAGACAGACAGACAGACAGAGAGTCAGAGATAAGGATGGCAACCCTGCCTGGTCTTTCTTTCTTTCTTATCCGGTTTAAAAAATGTTTATTTATTTATTTATTTATTTATTTATTTATTTATTTATTTATGTATTAGATATAAGAACACTGTAGCTGTCTCCAGACACTCCAGAAGAGGGTGTCAGATTCTGGAGAATCTAAATCCCTCTTATGGTCTGAATATGAAGTACATAAACACAGCATCACATATACTTCTAAAAATTAAAAATGGGTGGGGCCACTGAAATGGCACAACAATTAACAGCATTGTCTCCTCTTCCAGAGAACCTGGGATCAACTACCAGCACCTACAAGGTGGCCCATCTCCAGTTCCAGGGGATCAGACAGACAGACAGACAGACAGAGATAAGGATGTCAGGCCTGCCTGGTCTTTCTTTCTTTCTTAACCTTTTTAAAAAATATTTATTTATTTATTTATGTATTTCTTAGATATAAGTACACTGTAGCTTTCTTTAGACACTCCAGAGGAGGGTGTCAGATTCTGGAGAATGTAAATCCCTCTTATGGTATGCATATGATGTACATAAACACAGCCTCACATTTACTTCTAAAAATTTAAAGATGTGTGGGGCCAATGAAAGGGATCAACAATTAACAGCATTGTCTCCTCTTATAGAGAACCTGGGATCAACTACCAGCAACTATATGGTGGCCCATCTCCAGTTCCAGGGGTTCAGACAGACAGACAGACATACAGACAGATAGAGTTAAGATGGCAGGCCTACCTGGTCTTTCATTCTTTCTTATCCTTTTTAAAAAATGTTTATTAATTTAAGTATGTATTTATTAGGTTTAAGTACACTGTAGCTGTCTTCAAACAATCCCGAAGAGGGTGTCAGATTCTGGAGAATCTATATCCCTCTTATGGTCTCCATATGATGTACATGAACACAGCCTCACATATACTTCTAAAAATTTAAAGATGGGTGGGCCCACTAAAAGGGCTCAACAATTAACACCATTGTTTCCTCTTCCAAACAACGTGGGATCAACTACCAGCAACTATATGGTGGCCCATCTCAAGTTGCAGGGGATCAGACAGACAGATGGACAGACAGAGATAAGGATGGCAGGCCTGCCTGATTTTTCTTTCTTTCTTATCCTTTTTAAAAATGTTTATTTATTTATTTATTCATTCATTTATTTATTTATTTATTTTTTATTAGATATAAGTACACTGTGCTGTCTTCAGACTCTCCAGAAGAGGGTGTCAGATTCTGGAGAATCTATATCCCTCTTATGGTCTGCATATGATGTACATAAACACAGCCTCACATATACTTCTAAAAATTTAAAGATGGGTGGGGCCACTGAATGGGCTCAACAATTAACAGCATTGTCTCCTCTTCCAGAGGACCTGGGATCAACTACCAGCAACTATATTGTGGCCCATCTCCAGTTCCAGGGGATAAGACAGACATACAGACAGACAGACAGACAAGGATTGCAGGCCTGCCTGGTTTTTCTTTCTTCTCTTATACATTTTAAAAATGTTTATTTATTTATATATGTATTTATTAGATATAAGTACACTGTAGCTATCTTCAGACACTTCAGAAGTGGGTGTCATATTCTGGAGAATCTAAATCCCTCTTATGGTCTGTATATGATGTACATAAACACAGCCTCACATATACTTCTAAAAATTTAAAGATGTGTGGGTCCACTGAAACGGCTCAATAATTAACAGCATTGTCTCCTCTACCAGAGAACCTGGGATCAACTATCAGCAACTATATGGTGGCCCATCTCCAGTTCCAGGGGATCAGACAGACAGACAGACAAGGATTGCAGGCCTGCCTGGTTTTACTTTCTTTCTTATCCTTTTTAAAAAATGATTATTTATTTATTTATTCATTTATTCATTTATTTATTTATGTATTTATTATATATAAGTACACTGTAGCTGTCTTCAGACACTCCAGTAGAGGGTGTCAGATTCTGGAGAATCTAAATCCTCTTATAATCTGAATATGATGTACATAAACACAGCCTCACATATACTTCTAAATATTTAAAGAAGTGTGGGGCCACTGAAAGTGCTCAAAAATTAACAGCATTGTCTCATCTTCCAGAGAACCTTGGATCAACTACCAGCAACTATATGGTGGCCCATCTCCAGTTCCCGGGGATCAGATAGACAGACAAACAGACAGACAGAGTTATGGATGGCAGGCCTGCCTGGTCTTTCTTTCTTTCTTATCCTTTTTAAAAAATGTTTATTTATTTATTTATTTATTTATCTATTTATTTATTAGATATAAGTACACTGTAGCTGTCTTCAGACATTCCAGGAGAGGGTGTCAGATTCTGGAGAATCTAAATCCCTCTTATGGTCTGCATGTGATGTACATAAACACAGCCTCACATATACTTCTAAATATTTAAAGATGGGTGGCGCCATTGAAAGGGCTCAACAATTAACAGCATTGTCTCCTCTTCTAGAGAACCAGGGATCAACTACCAGCAACTATTCGTGGGCCATCTCAAGTTCCCAGGTATCAGATTGACAGACAGACAGACAGACAGAGATATGGATGGCAGGCCTGCCTGGTCTTTCTTTCTTCTTATTCTTTTAAAAATGTTATTTATTTATTCATTTATTTATTTATTTATTTATTTATTTATTTATTTATTTATTTATTAGATATAAGTACACTGTAGCTGTTCAGACACTCCAAAAGAGGGTGTCAGATTCTGGAGAATCTAAATCCCTCTTATGGTCTGCATATGATGTACATAAAGACAGCCTCACATATACTTCTAAAAATTTAAAGAAGTGTGGGGCCACTCTAAAAGCTCAACAATTAACAGCATTGTCTCCTCTTCCAGAGTACCTGGGATCAACTACCAGCAACTATATGGTGGCCCATTTCCAGTTCCAGGGTATCAGACAGACAGACATACAGACAGTGATAAGGATGGCAGGCCTGCCTGGTCTTTCTTTATTTCTTATACTTTTTTTTGATTTATTTATTTATTATATGTAAGTACACTGTAGCTGTCTTCAGACACTCCAGAAGAAAGCGCCAGATCTCTGTTATGGATGGTTGTGAGCCACCATGTGGTTGCTGGGATTTGAACTCTGGACCTTCGGAAGAGCAGTAGGGTGCTCTTACCCACTGAGCCATCTCACCAACCCATACTTTAAAAAAAATGTTTATTTATTTATTTATTTATTTATTTATTTATGTATTTATTAGATATAAGTACACTGTAGATGTCTTCAGACACTCTAGAAGAGGGTGTCATCTAATGGAGATTCTAAATCCCTCTTATGGTCTGCATATGATGTTCATAAACGAAGCCTCACATATACTTGTAAAAATTTAAAGATGTGTGGGCCCACTGAAAGGGCTCAACAATTAACACCATTGTCTCCTCTTCCAGAGAACGTGGGATCAAATACCAGCAACTATATGGTGGCCCATCTCAAGTTGCAGGGGATGAGACAGACAGACAGACAGACAGAGATAAGAATGGCAGGACTGCCTGATTTTTCTTTCTTTCTTATCCTTTTAAAAATGTTTATTTATTTATTTATTCATTTATTTATTTATTTATTTATTTATTTATTTATTTATTATATATAAGTGCACAGTAGTTGTCTTCAGACGCTCCAGAAGAGGGTGTCAGATTCTGGAGAATATAAATCCCTCTTATGGTCTGCATATGATGGACATAAACACAGATTCACATACACTTCTAAAAATTTAAGATGGGTGGGGCCACTGAAAGGGCTCAGCAATTAACAGCATTGTCTCTTCTTCCAGAGAACCTGGGATCAACTACCAGCAACTATATGGTGGCCCATCTCCAGTTCCAGGGGATCAGGCAGACAAAGAGACAGACAGACAAGGGTGGCAGGCCTCCCTGGTTTTTCTTTCTTTCTTATCCTTTTTAAAAAATGTTTATTTATTTATTTATGTATTTATTAGATATAAATACACTGTAGCTGTCTTCAGACACTCTAGAAGAGGGTGTCAGATTCTGGAGAATATAAATCCCTCTTATGGTCTGCATATGATGGACATAAACACAGATACACATACACTTCTAAAAATTTAAGATGGGTGGGGCCACTGAAAGGGCTCACAATTAACAGCATTGTCTCTTCTTCCAGAGAACCTGGGATCAACTACCAGGAACTATATGGTGGCCCATCTCCAGTTCCAGGGGATCAGACAGACAGACAGACAGATAGACAGAGATAAGGGTGGCAGGCCTGCCTGGTCTTTCTTTCTTTCTTATCCTTTTAAAATAATTTTTGTTTATTTATTTATTTATTTATTTATTTATTTATTTATTTATGTATTTATTAGATATAAGTACACTGTAGTTGTCTTCAGACACTCCAGAAGAGGGTGTCAAATTCTGGAGAATCTAAATCCCTCTTATGGTCTGCATATGATGAACATAAACACAGCCTAAAATATACTTCTAAAAATTTAAAGATAGGTGGAGCCACTGAAAGGGCTCAACAATTAACAGCAATGTCTCCTCCTCCAGAGAACCTGGGATCAACTAACAGAAACTATATGGTGGCCCATCTCCAGTTCCAAGGGATCAGAGAGACAGACAGACAGACTGACAGAGATAAGGATGGAGGCCTGCCTGGTCATTCTTTCTTTCTTATACTTTTAAAAAAATATTTATTTATTTATTTATTTATTTATTTATTTATTTATTTATGTATTTATTAGATATAAGTACACTGTAGCTGTCTTCAGACACTCTAGAAGAGGTTGTCATCTTCTGGAGAATCTAAATCCCTCTTATGGTCTGCATATGATGTACATAAACAGAGCCTCACATATACTTCTAAAAATTTAAAGATGGGTGGGGCCACTGAAAGGGCTCAACAATTAACAGCATTGTCTCCTCTTCCAGAGGACCTGGGATCAACTACCAGCAACTATATGGTGGCCCATCTCCAGTTCCAGGGGATCAGGCAGACAAAGAGACAGACAGACAAGGGTGGCAGGCCTCCCTGGTTTTTCTTTCTTTCTTATCCTTTTTAAAAAATGTTTATTTATTTATTTATGTATTTATTAGATATAAGTACACTGTAGTTGTCTTCAGACACTCTAGAAGAGGGTGTCAGATTCTGTAGAATATAAATCCCTCTTATGGTCTGCATATGATGGACATAAACACAGATTCACATACACTTCTAAAAATTTAAGATGGGTGGGGCCCCTGAAAGGGCTCACAATTAACAGCATTGTCTCTTCTTCCAGAGAACCTGGGATCAACTACCAGCAACTATATGGTGGCCCATCTCCAGTTCCAGGGGTTCAGACAGACAGACAGACAGACAAACAGAGATAAGGATGGCAGGCCTGCCTGGTCTTTCTTTATTTCTTTCCGTTTTAAAATAATGTTTATTTATTTATTTATTTATTTATTTATTTATTTATTTATTAGATATAAGTACACTGTAGTTGTCTTCAGACACTCCAGAAGAGGGTGTCAGATCCTGGAGAATCTAAATCCCTCTTATGGTCTGCATATGATGTACATAAACACAGCCTAACATATACTTCAAAAAATTTAAAGATAGGTGGAGCCACTGAAAGGGCTCAACAATTAACAGCATTGTCTCCTCTTCCAGAGAACCTGGGATCAACTACCAGCTACTATATGGTGGCCCATCTACAGTTCCAGGGGATCAGACACACAGAGAGACAGACAGACACTGTAGGACCCAGAATATGGCAAGAAACCCTGAGAAAGGTGGAAAATTAATAATACACTCTGTAGTACCCAGAATATGGCAAGAAACCCTCATAAAAGTAGAAAATTAAAAACTCACACTTAAGGACCTCAAATATGGCAAGAAAACCTGAAAAATGTGGAAAATGAGAATAATCACAGTGTAGGAACCAGAATTCCGAAAATACTTGAAAAATGTCGTAAATGAGAAAATCACATTTTAGGACCCAGAATATGGGGAGAAACCCTGAGAAAAGTGGAAAATTAAAAATACACTCTGTAGCACTGAGAATATGGCAAGAAACCCTCAACAAAGTAGAAAATTAAAAACTCACACTGAAGGATCCCGAATATGGCGCGAAAACATGAAAAAGGTAGAAAATGAGAATAATCACACTGTATTACCCAGAATTACAAAAACATGAAAAACATCGAAAATGAGAAAATCACACTTGTAGGACCCAAAATACGGAAAAACTTGAAAAACGTGGAAAATGAGAAAATCACACTGGAGAAACCAGAATATGCCGAACAACCATGAAAAACCTGAAAATTAAAAATTCACACTATTGGACACAGAATATGGTGAGAAACCATGAAAAGACTGGACAATTAAAAATTCACACTTCATTACCCAGATATGGAGAGAAATACTGAAAACCGTGGGAAAAAATTCACACTGAAGGACCTGGAATACGGCAAGAGACCCTGAAAAAACATGGAAATGAGAAAATCACACAGTATGACCCAGAATATGACGAAAAAACCTGAAAAAGATAAAATATTAAAATATCACACGGAAGGACCCGGAATATGGCGAAAAACCTGAAAAACGAGGAAGATAAAAAACTCACACTGAAGGACACAGAATATGGCGAGAAAACCTGAAAAAATTAGAAAATTAAAAATTCACACTGAAAGACCCCGAATATGGTTTGAAAACCTGAAAAAGGTGGAAAATGAGAATAATCACACTGTAGGACCCAGATTATGCCCAGAAACCCTGAAAACGTGTAAAATTAAAAAAACATGCTGTAGGACCCAGAATATGGCGAGAAAACCTGAAAAGAGTAGAAAATTAAAAATTCACACTGAAGGACCCCGAATATGGTGAGAAAACCTGAAAAAGGTGGAAAATGAGAATAATCACACTGTAGGACCCAGATTTTGCCCAGAAACCCTGAAAATGTGGAAAATTAAAAATACATGCTGTAGGACCCAGAATATGGCGAGAAACCCTGAAAAAAGTTCAAAATTACAAACTCACACTGTAGGACCCCAAATATGGCGAGAAACCCTGAAAAAGGTGCAAAATGAGAAAATCACATTTCAGGACCCAGAATATGCCGAGAAAATGTGAAAAACGTGAAAATTAAAAATTCACACTAACGGACCCAGAATATGGCGAGAAAAAGTTAATAAAAAAGTAGAAAATTAAAATCTCACAGTGAAGGAGCCCAAACATGGCGAGAAAACCTGAAAAAGGTGGAAAATGAGAAAATCACACTGTAGGATCCAGAATATGGTGAGAAACCCTGAAGAAAGTAGAAAAATACAAACTGACACTGAAGGACCCCAAATATGGGGAGAAAACCTGAAAAAGGTGGAAAATAAGAAAATCACACTGCAGGACCCAGAATATTTCAAGAAACACTGAAAAACGTGAAAATTAAAAACTCACACTGTTGGACACAGAATATGGCGAGAAACCATGAAAAAAAGTGGATAATTAAAATTCACACTGTATTACCCATAATATGGGGAGAAATACTGAAAAACGTGGAAAATTAAAAATCCACACTGAAGGACCTGGAATATGGCAAGAAAACCTGAAAACGTGGAAATGAGAAAATCACAGTGTAGGACCCAGAATATGAAGAAAAAACCTGAAAAACGTGGAAAATGAAAAATACATACTATAGGACACAGTTTATGGCGAGAAACCCTGAAAGAGTAGAAAATTAAAAACTCACACTGAAGGACCCCAAATATGGCAAGAAACCCTGAAAAAAGTAGAAAATTACAAACTGACACTGAAGAACCCCAATTATGGCCAGAAAACCTGAAAAAGTTGGAAAATGAGAAAATCACACTGTAGGACCCAGAATTACGAAAAAACTTGAAAAACGTCCAAAATAATAAAATCACACTGCAGGACCCAGAATATGCCGAGAAACATTGAAAAACATGAAAATTAAAAATTGACACTGTCAGACACAGAATAAGGGAGAAACCATGAAAAAAGTGGAAAATTAAATATTCACACTGCATTACCCAGAATATGGCGAGAAATACTAAAAAACGTGGAAAATTAAAAATTCACACTGAAGGACATGGAATATGGCAAGAAAACCTGAAAAAGTGGAAATGAGAAAATCACACTGTAGGACCCAGAATATGAGAAAAAATCTGAAAAAGGTGGAAAATTAAAAATTCACACTGAAGGATCCGGAATATGGTGAAAAAACCTGAAAAACGAGGAAAATTAAAAACTCACACTGAAGGACCCAGAATATGGCGAGAAACCCTGAAAGAGTAGAAATTTAAAAACTCACACTGATGGACCCCAAATATGGCGAGAAAACCTGAAAAATGGGGAAAATGAGAATAATCACATTGAGGGACCCAGAATTGGGAAAAAACTTGAAAAACCTCAAAAATGAGAAAATCACACTGCAGGACCCAGAATATGCCTAGATTCCCTGAAAACCTGGAAAATTAAAAATACAAGCTGTAGGACCAAGAATATGGAGAGAAGCCCTGAAAAAGTAGAAAATTAAAAACTCACACTGAAGGACCCCAAATATGTCGAGAAAACCTGAAAAATTTGGAAAATGAGAAAGTCACACTGTAAGACCCAGAATATGACGAAAAAACCTGAAAAATGTGGAAAATTAAAAATTCACACAGAAGGACCTGGAATATGTCAAGAAAACCTGAAAAATTGGAAATGAGAAAATCACACTGTAGGACCCAGAATATGACGAAAAAACCTGAAAAACGTGGAAAAATAAAAATTCACACTGAAGGACCCAGAATATGGTGAGAATACCTGAAAAACGAGGAAAATTAAAAACTCACACTGAATGACCCAGAATACGGCGAGAAACCATGAAAGAGTAGAAAATTAAAAATTCACACTGACGGACCCCAAATATGGCGAAAAAACCTGAAAAATGAGGAAAATGAGAAAATCACATTGTAAGACCCAGAATATGACGAAAAAACCTGAATAATGTGGAAAATAAAAAATTCACAGTGAAGGACACGGAATATGGCGAGAATACCTGAAAAACGAGGAAAATTAAAAACTCATACTGAAGGACACAGAATATGGCGAGAAACCTTGAAAAAAGTAGAAAATTAAAAATTCACACTGAAAGACCCCAAATATGTCGAGAAAACCTGATAAAGGTGGAAAATGAGAATAATCACACTGTAGGACCCAGAATTGCCAAAAAACTTGAAAAACCATAAAAATGAGAAAATCACACTGCAGGACACAGAATATGCCGAGAAACCCTGAAAACGTGGAAAATTAAAAATTAACACTGAAGGACCTGGAATATGGCAAGAAAACCTGAAAAACGTGGAAATGAGAAAAATCACAGTGTAGGACCCAGAATATGAAGAAAAAACCTGTAAAACTTGAAAAATTAATAATTCACACTGAAGAACCCAGAATATTGTGAGAAAATCTGAAAAACGTCGAAAATGAAAAATACACACTGTAGGACCCAGAACATGGCAAGAAACCCTGAAAGAGTAGAAAATTAAAAACTCACACTGAAGGACCCCAAATATGGCAAGAAACCCTGAAAAAAGTAGAAAATTACAAACTGACACTGAAGAACCCCAATTATGGCGAGAAAACATGAAAAAGGTGGAAAATGAGAAAATCACACTGTAGGACCCAGAATTACGAAAAAACTTGAAAATATCGAAAATGAGAAAATCACACTGTAGGACCCAGAATATGCCAAGAAACCCTGAAAACGTGAAAAATTAAAAATACAACGTTTAGGACCCAGAATACGGCGAGAAACCCTGAAAAACTTAGAAAATTACAAACTCACACTGAAGGACCCGAAAAATGGCTAGAAAGGCTGAAAAAGGTGGAAAATGAGAAAATCACACTGTAGGACCCAGAATTACGAAAAAACTTGAAAAATGTGGAAAATGAGAAAATCACACTGTAGGACCCAGAATATGCCGAGAAACGCTGAAAAAAGTGAAACATTAAATATTCACACTGTCGGACCAAGAATATTACCAAAAAAAAACCTTAAAAACGTGGAAAATTAAAAATTTACACTGTGGGACCCAGAATATGGCGAGAAACACTGAAAAATGTGGAAAATTAAATTCACACTGTAGGAACCAGAATATGCCGAGAAAACCTGAAAAAGTTTGAAAATGAAAAAATCACACTGTGGGACTGAGAATATGATGAAAAAAAAAACTTAAAAACATGGAAAATTAAAAACTCCCACTGAAAAACCTAGAATATGGCAAGAAACCCTGAAAAAGGTGGAAAATGAGAAATTCACACTGTAGGACCCAGAATATGATGATAAACACTGAAAAATATTGAAAAATAAAAATTCACACTATAGGACCAGAATATGGAAAAAAAACCTTGAAAAACGTGGAAAATTAAAAATTCACACTGCAGGACCCAGAATATGCTGAGAAAACCTGAAAAAGGTGGAAAATGAGAAAATCACACTGTAGGACGGAGAATTGGGGAAAAAAACTTGAAAAAAGTCAAAAATTGGAAAATCGCACAGTAGGAGCCAGAATATGCCAGAAACCCTGAAAACGTGGAAAATTAAAAATACACGCTGTAGGACCCATAATATGTCGAGAAACCCTGAAAAATAAGAAATGTAAAAACTCACACTGAAGGACCCCAAATATGGCAAGAAAACATGAAAAAGGTGAAAAAAGAGAAAATCACACTGTAGGACCCAGAAATATGAAAAAACTTGAAAAATGTGGAAAATGAGAAAATCACACTGCAGAAACCAGAATATGCCGAACAACCATGAAAAACCTGAAAATTAAAAATTCACACAGTCGGACACAGAATATGGTGAGAAACCATGAAAAAAGTGGACAATTAAAAATTCACACTTTATTACCCAGATATGGCGAGAAATACTGAAAACCGTGGAAAAAAATTCACACTGAAGGACCTGGAATACGGCAAGTGACCCTGAAAAACATGGAAATGAGAAAATCACACAGTAGGACCCAGCATATGGCGAGAAAACCTGAAAAAAGTAGAAAATTAAAAATTCACACTGAAGGACCCCGAATATTGCAAGAAAACCTGAAAAGGGTGGAAAATGAGAATAATCAATCTGTAGGACCCAGCTTATGCCTAGAAACCCTGAAAACGTGGAAAATTAAAAATACATGCTGTAGGACCCAGAATATGGCGTGTAACCCTGAAAAAAAGTTGAAAATAACAAACTCACAATGTAGGACCCCAAATATGGCGAGAAACCCTGCAAAAGGTGGAAAATGAGAAAATCACACTGCAGGATCCAGAATATGCCGAGAAAATGTGAAAAACGTGAAAATTAATAATTCACACTCACGGACACAGAATATGGCGAGAAACACTTAATAAAAAAGTAGGAAATTAAAAACTCACAGTGAAGGAGCCCAAACATGACCAGAAAAACCTGAAAAAGGTGGAAAATGAGAAAATCACACTGTAGGATCCAGAATATGGCGAGAAATCCTGAAAAAAGTAGAAAAATAAAAACTCACACTGAAGGACCCCAAATAAGGCAAGAAAACCCGAAAAAGGTGGAAAATGAGAAAATCACACAGTAGGACCCAGAATTACAAAAAAACTTGAAAAAAGTGGAAAATGAGAAAATCACACTGCAGGACCAAGAATATTTAGAGAAATCCTGAAAAACTTGAAAATTAAAAATTCACACTCCAGGACCTAGAATATGCCGAGAAATCCTGAAAAACGTGAAAATTAAAAATTCACATTATCGGACCCAGAATATGGTTAGAAACCCTGAAAAACGGGAAAATTAAAAATTCAACTGAAGGACCCGGAATATGGCGAGAAACCCTGAAAAAAGTAGAAAACTGGAAAATGAGAATAATCACAGTGTAGGACCCAGAATTGCACAAAAAAAACTTGAAAAACATCGTAATGAGAAAATCACACTGTAGGACCCAGAATATGGCAAGAAACCCTGAGAAACGTGGAAAATTAATAATACACTCTGTAGTACCCAGAATATGGCAAGAAACCCTCAAAAAAGTAGAAAATTAAAAACTCACACTGAAGAACCCCAAATATGGCAAGAAAACCTAAAAAAATGTGGAAAATGAGAATAATCACAGATTAGGACCCAGAATTGCGAAAATACTTGAAATGTCGTAAATGAGAAAATCACATTTTAGGACCCAGAATATGGCGAGAAACCCTGAGAAACGTAGAAAATTAAAAATACACTCTGTAGCACCGAGAATATGGCAAGAAACCCTCAACAAAGTAGAAAATTAAAAACTCACAATGAAGGACCCCGAATATGGCGAGAAAAACTGAAAGAGGTGGAAAATGAGAATAATCACACTGTAGGACCCAGAATAGCGAAAAAAAAACATGAAAATCATTGAAAATGAGAAAATCACACTGTAGGACCCAGAATATGGCGAGAAACCCTGAGAAATGTGGAAAATTAAAAATACACTCTGTAGCACCCAGAATATGGCAAGAAACGCTCAAAAAAGTAGAAAATTAAAAACTCACACTGAAGGACCCTGAATATGCCGAGAAAACATGAAAAAGGTAGAAAATGAGAATATTCACACTATATTACCCAGAATTACAAAAACATGAAAAACATCGAAAATGAGAAAATCACACTGTAGGACCCAGAATATGCTCAGAAACCATGAAAAACGTGGAAAATTAAAAATACACGCTCTAGGACCCAGAATATGGCGAGAAACTTTGAAAAAGAAAATTAAAAATTCACACTGAGGTATCACGAATATGGAGAGAAAAGCTGAAAAAGGTGGAAAATGAGAATAATCACACTGTAGGACCCAGAATTGCGAAAAAACTTGAAAAACGTCGAAAATGAGAAAATCACACTGTAGGACCCACAATATGACGAAAAAAAACCTGAAAAACGTGGAAAATTAAAAATACACGCTGTAGGACACAGAATATGTCGAGAAACCCTGAAAAATTAGAAAATTAAAACCTCACACTGAAGGACCCTAAATATGGGGAGAGAACCTAAAAAATGTAGAAAATTAAAAATTCACACTAAAGGACCCGGAATATGGCAATAAAACCTGAAAAAAGAGGAAAATTAAAAATTCACACTGAAGGACCCAGAATATGGCAAGAAAACCTGAAAAAAGTAGAAAATTAAAAATTCACACTGAAGGACCTGGAATATGTGTAAGAAAACCTGAAAACAGTGGAAATGAGAAAATCACACTGTAGGACCCAGAATATGACGGAAAAACCTGAAAAACGTGGAAAATTAAAAATTCACACTGAAGGACCTGGAATATGTGAAGAAAACCTGAAAAACATGGAAATGAGAAAATCACACTGTAGGACCCAGAATATGACGGAAAAACCTGAAAAACGTGGAAAATTAAAAATTCACACTGAAGTACCCGGCATATGGCGAGAAAAACTGAAAAATGAGGAAAATTCAAAAACACACTGTAGGATCCATAATATAGGCGAGAAAACCTGAAAAAGGTGGAAAGTGAGAATTATCACAATGTAGTACCCAGACTTGGAAAAAAAAAAGTGAAAAACGTCGAAAATGAGAAAATCACACTGTAGGACCCAGAGTATGCCGAGAAACCCTGAAAAACGAGGAAAATTAAAAATACACGTTGGAGGACACAGAATATGTAGAGAAACACTGAAAAATTAGAAAAGTAAAAAATCACATTGAAGGACCCTAAATATGGCGAGAAAACCTTAAAAAGTTGTAAAATGAGAAAAT
>NW_028227282.1:6309471-6446304 GCF_978045245.1 Mus caroli
TCTACTTTTTCAGGGCTTCTCTCCATATTCTTGGTCCTACAGCTTGTATTTTTAATTTTCCAGGTTTTCAGGGAATCTAGGCATATTCTGGGTCCTGCAGTGTGATTTTCTCATTTTTGAGGTTTTTCAAGTTTTTTCCCAATTCTGGGTCCCTCAATGTGATTATTCTCATTTTCCCCATTTTTCAGGTTTTCTCGCCATATTTGGGGTCCTTCAGTGTGAGTTTTTAAATTTCTACTCTTTCAGGGTTTCTCGCCATATTCTGGGTCCTTCAGTGTGAGTTTTTAATTTTCCTCGTTTTTCAGGTTTTTTCACCATATTCCGGATCCTTCAGTGTGAATTTTTAATTTTCCACCTTTTTCAGATTTTTTCTCATATTCTGGGTCCTACAGTGTGATTTTCTCATTTCCACTTTTTCAGGTTTTCTTGCCATATTCCATGTCCTTCAGTGTGAATTTTTAATTTTCCACGTTTTTTAGTATTTCTCGCCATATTCTGGGTAATGCAGTGTGAATATTTAATTTTCCACTTTTTCATGGTTTCTCCCTTATTCTGTGTCTGACAGTGTCAATTTTTAATTTTCATGTTTTTCAATGTTTCTCGGCATATTCTGGGTCCTGCAGTGTGATTTTATTATTTTGGACGTTTTTCAAGTTTTTTCGTAATTATGGGTCCTACAGTGTGATTTTCTCATTTTCCAACTTTTTCAGGTTTTCTGGCCATAATTGGGGTTCTTCAGTGTCAGTTTGTAATTTTCTACTTTTTTCAGGGTTTCTTGCCATATTTGGGGTCCTTCAGTGTGAGTTTTTAATTTTCTACTCTTTCAGGGTTTCTCGCCATAAACTGTGTCCTATAGTATGTATTTTTCATTTTCCACGTTTTTCAGGTTTTTTCTTCATATTCTGGGTCCTACACTGTGATTTTCTCATTTCCACGTTTTCAGGTTTTCTTGCCATATTCCAGGTCCTTCAGTGTGGATTTTTAATTTTCCACGTTTTTCAGTATTTCTCCCCATATTATGGGTAATACAGTGTGAATTTTAATTATCCACTTTTTTTCATGGTTTCTCGCCATATTCTGTGTCCAACAGTGTGAGTTTTTAATTTTCACGTTTTTCAGTGTTTCTTGAAATATTCTGGGTCCTGCAGTGTGATTTTCTTATTTTCCACCTTTTTCAGGTTTTCTCCCCATATTTGGGGTCCTTCAGTGTCAGTTTGTATTTTTCTACTTTCTTCAGGGTTTCTCACCATATTCTGGATCCTACAGTGTGATTTTCTCATTTTCCACCTTTTTCAGGTTTTCTCGCCATGTTTGGGCTCCTTCACTGTGAGATTTTAATTTTCTACTTTTTTATTAACTTTTTCTCGCCATATTCTGGGTCCGTTAGTGTGAATTTTTAATTTTCACGTTTTTCACATTTTCTCGGCATATTCTGGGTCCTGAAATGTGATTTTCTCATTTTGCACCTTTTTCAGGGTTTCTCGCCATATTTGGGGTCCTACAGTGTGAGTTTGTAATTTTGAACTTTTTTCAGGGTTTCTCGCCATATTCTGGGTCCTACAGCATGTATTTTTAATTTTCCACGTTTTCAGGGTTTCTGGGCAAAATCTGGGTCCTACAGTGTGATTATTCTCATTTTCCACCTTTTTCAGGTTTTCTCACCATATTCGGGGTCCTTCAGTGTGAATTTTTAATTTTCTACTTTTTTCAGGTTTTCTCGCCATATTCTGGGTCCTACAGCATGTTTTTTTAATTTTACACGTTTTCAGGGTTTCTGGGCATAATCTGGGTCCTACAGTGTGATTATTCTCATTTTCCACCTTTTTCAGGTTTTCAAACCATATTCGGGGTCTTTCAGTGTGAATTTTTAATTTTCTAATTTTTTCAGGTTTTCTAGCCATATTCTGTGTCCTTCAGTGTGAGTTTTTTATCTTCCTCGTTTTTCAGGTTTTTCGCCATATTCCGGGTCCTTCCGTGTGATATTTTAATATTTTATCTTTTTCAGGTTTTTTCGTCATATTCTGGGTCGTACTGTGTGATTTTCTCATTTCCATGTTTTTTCAGGGTCTCTTGCCGTATTCCAGGTCCTTCAGTGTGAATTTTTTCCCACGGTTTACAGTATTTCTCTCCATATCTGGGTAATGAAGTGTGAATTTTTAATTGTCCAGTCTTTTCATGGTTTCTCACCATATTCTGTGTCCAATAGTGTGAATTTTAAATTTTCAGGTTTTTCATGGTTGTTCGGCATATTCTGGTTTCTCCAGTGTGATTTCTCATTTTCCACGTTTTTCAAGTTTTTCCGTATTTTGGGTCCTACAAGTGTGATTTTCTCATTTTCGATGTTTTTCATGTTTTTGTAATTCTGGGTAATACAGTGTGATTATTCTCATTTTCTACCTTTTTCATGTTTTCCCGCCATATTCGGATCCTTCAGTGTGAGTTTTTAATTTTCTACTTTGTTGAGGGTTTCTTGCCATATTCTCAGTGCTACAGAGTGTATTTTTAATTTTCCACGTTTCTCAGGGTTTCTCCCCATATTCTGGGTCCTAAAATGTGATTTTCTCATTACGATTTTTTCAAGTATTTTCAGAATTCTGGTTCCTACACTGTGATTATTCTCATTTTCCACATTTTTCAGGTTTTCTTGCCATATTTGAGGTCCTTAAGTGTGAGTTTTTAATTTTCTACTTTTATGAGGGTTTCTTGCCATATTCTGGGTACTACAGAGTGTATTATTAATTTTCCACCTTTCTCAGGGTTTCTTGCCATATTCTGGGTCCTACAGTGTCTGTCTGTCTCTCTGTGTGTCTGATCCCCTGGAACTGTAGATGGGCCACCATATAGTTGCTGGTAGTTGATCCCAGGTTCTCTGGAAGAGGAGAAAATGCTGTCAATTGTTGAGCCTTTTCAGTGGCTCCACCTATCTTTAAATTTTTAGAAGTATATGTTAGGCTGTGTTTATGTACATCATATGCAGACCATAAGAGGGATTTAGATTCTCCAGGATCTGACACCCTCTTCTGGAGTGTCTGAAGACAACTACAGTGTACTTATATCTAATAAATAAATAAATAAATAAATAAATAAATAAACATTATTTTACAAGGATAAGAAAGAACGAAAGACCAGGCAGGCCTGCCCTCCTTATCTCTGTCTGTCTGTCTGTCTGATCCCCTGGAACTGGAGATGGGCCACCATATAGTTGATGGTAGTTGATCCCATGTTCTCTGGAAGAAGAGACAATGCTGTTAATTGTTGAGCCCTTTCAGTGGCCCCACCCATCTTTAAATTTTTAGAAGTATATGTGAGGCTCTGTTTATGTACATCATATGCAGACCATAAGAGGGATTTAGATTCTCCAGAATCTGACACCCTCTTCTAGAGTGTCTGAAGACAGCTACAGTGTACTTATATCTAATAAATACATAAATAAATAAATAAATAAATAAATAAATATTTTTTTTAAGTATAAGAAAGAAAGAATGACCAGGCAGGCCTCCATCCTTATCTCTGTCAGTCTGTCTGTCTGTCTCTCTGAACCCTTGGAACTGGAGATGGGCCACCATATAGTTTCTGTTAGTTGATCCCAGGTTCTCTGGAAGAGGAGTCATTGCTGATAATTGGTGAGCCCTTTCAGTGGCTCCACCTATCTTTAAATTTTTAGAAGTATATTTTAGGCTGTGTTTATGTACATCATATGCAGACCACAAGAGGGATTTAGATTCTCCAGAATTTGACACCCTCTTCTGGAGTGTCTGAAGACAACTACAGTGTACTTATATCTAATACATAAATAAATAAATAAATAAATAAATAAATAAATAAATAAATAAATAAACAAAAATTATTTTAAAAGGATAAGAAAGAAAGAAAGACCAGGCAGGCCTGCCATCCTTATATCTGTCTGTCTGTCTGTCTGTCTGATCCCCTGGAACTGGAGATGGGCCACCATATAGTTGCTGGTAGTTGATCCCAGGTTCTCTGGAAGAAGAGACAATGCTGTTAATTGTGAGCCCTTTCAGTGGCCCCACCCATCTTAAATTTTTAGAAGTGTATGTGAATCTGTGTTTATGTCCATCATATGCAGACCATAAGAGGGATTTATATTCTCCAGAATCTGACACCCTCTTCTAGAGTGTCTGAAGACAGCTACAGTGTATTTATATCTAATAAATACATAAATAAATAAATAAACATTTTTTAAAAAGGATAAGAAAGAAAGAAAAACCAGGGAGGCCTGCCACCCTTGTCTGTCTGTCTCTTTGTCTGCCTGATCCCCTGGAACTGGAGATGGGCCACCATATAGTTGCTGGTAGTTGATCCCAGGTTCTCTGGAAGAGGAGACAATGCTGTTAATTGTTGAGCCCCTTCAGTGACCCCACACATCTTTAAATTTTTAGAAGTATATGTGAGGCTGTGTTTATGTACATCATATTCAGACCATAAGAGGGATTTAGATTCTTTAGAATCTGTCATCCTCTTCTGGAGTGTCTGAAGACGGGTACAGTGTACTTATATCTAATAAATACATAAATAAATAAATAAATAAACATTTTTTAAAAAGTATAAGAAATAAAGAAAGACCAGGCAGTCCTGCCATCTTTATCTCTGTCTCTCTGTCTGTCTGTCTGTCTGATCCACTGAAACTGGAGATGGGCCACCATAAGGTGCTGGTAGTTTATCCCAGGTTCTCTGAAAGAGGAGACAATGCTGTTAATTGTTGAGCCCTCTCAGTGGCCCCACACATCTTTAAATTTTTAGAAGTATATGTGAGGCTGTGTTTATGTACATCATATGCAGACCATAAGAGGGATTTAGATTATCCAGAATCTGACACCCTCTTCTGGAGTGTCTGAAGACAGCTACAGTGTACTTATATCTAATAAATACATAAATAAATATATAAATAAACATTTTTTTAAAAAGGATAAGAAAGAAAGAAAGACCAGGCAGGCCTGCCATCCTTATCACTGTCTGTATGTCTGTCTGTCTGATCCCCTGGAAGTGGAGATGGGCCACCATATAGTTGCTGGTAGTTGATCCCAGGTACTCTGGAAGAGGAGACAATGCTGTTAATTGTTGAGCTTTTAGAGTGGCCCCACTCTTCTTTAAATTTTTAGAAATATATGTGAGGCTGTGTTTATGTACATCATATGCAGACCATAAGAGGGATTTAGATTCTCCAGAATCTGACACCCTCTTCTGTAGTGTCTGAACAGCTACAGTGTACTTATATATAATAAATAAATAAATAAATAAATAAATAAATAAATAAATAAATAAACAAACATTTTTTAAAAAAAAGGATAAGAAAGAAAGAAAGGCCAGGAAGACTGCCATCCTTATCACTGTCTGTCTGTCTGTCTTCTGATCCCCTGGAACTGGAGATGGACCACCATATAGTTGCTGGTAGTTGATTCCAGGTTCTCTATAAGAGGAGACAATGCTGTTAATTTTTGAGCCCTTTCAGTGGCCCCACACAGCTTTTAATTTTTAGAAGTATATGTTAGGCTGTGTTTATGTACATCATATGCAGACCATAAGAGGGATTTAGATTCTCCAGAATCTGACACCCTTTTCTGGAGTGTCTGAACAGCTACAGTGTACTTATATCTAATAAATTCATAAATAAATAAATAAATAAATAAATAAACATTTTTTAAAAAGTATAAGAAATAAAGAAAGACCAGGCAGGCCTGCCATCCTTATCTCTGTCTCTCTGTCTCTCTGTCTCTCTGTCTGTCTGATCCACTGGAACTGGAGATGGCCCACCATAAGGTGCTGGTAGTTTATCCCAGGTTCTCTGAAAAAGGAGACAATGCTGTTAATTGTTGAGCCCTGTCAGTGGCCCCACACATCTTTAAATTTTTAGAAGTATATGTGAGGCTGTGTTTATGTACATCATATGCAGACCATAAGAGGGATTTAGATTCTCCAGAATCTGACACCCTCTTCTGGAGTGTCTGAAGACAGCTACAGTGTACTTATATCTAATAAATACATAAATAAATATATATATAAACATTTTTTAAAAAAGGATAAGAATGAAAGAAATACCAGACAGGCCTGCCATCCTTAGCACTGTCTGTATGTCTGTCTGTCTGATCCCCTGGAACTGGAGATGGGCCACCATATAGTTGCTGGTAGTCGTTCCCTGGTATTCTGGAAGAGGAGACAATGCTGTTAATTGTTGAGCTTTTAGAGTGACCCCACCCTTCTTTAAATTTGTAGAAGTAAATGTGAGGCTGTGTTTATGTACATCATATGCAGACCATAAGAAAGATTTAGATTCTCAAGAATATGACACCCTCTTCTGGAGTGTCTGAACAGCTACAGTGTACTTATATCTAATAAATACATAAATAAATAAATAAATAAATAAATAAATAAATAAATAAATAAACATTTTTTTAAAAGGATAAGACAGAAAGAAAGACCAGGCAGGCCTGCCATCCATATCTCTGTCTGTCTTTCTGTCTGTTTGTCTGTCTATCTGATCCCTGGGAACTGGAGATGGGCCACGAATAATTGCCTGTAGTTGATCCCAGGTTCTCTGGAAGAGGAGACAATGCTGTTAATTGTTGAGCCCTTTCAGTGGCGCCACCCATCTTTAAATATTTAGAAGTATATGTGAGGCTGTGTTTATGTACATCATATGCAGACCATAAGAGGGATTTAGATTCTCCAGAATCTGACACCCTCTTCTGGAGTGTCTGAAGACAGCTACAGTGTACTTATATCTAATAAATAAATAGATAAATAAATAAATATGTAAATAAACATTTTTTAAAAAGGATAAGAAAGAAACAAAGACCAGGCAGGCCTACCATCCATATCTCTGTCTGTCTGTCTGTCTGTCTATCTGATCCCCGGGAAATGGAGATGGACCACCATATATTTGCTGGTAGTTGATCCAAGGTTCTCTGGAAGAGGAGACAATGCTGTTAATTGTTGAGCCCTTTCAGTGGCCCCACACTTCTTTAAATATTTAAAAGTATATGTGAGGCTGTGTTTATGTACATCATATTCAGATTATAAGAGGATTTAGATTCTCCAGAATCTGACACACTATACTGGAGTGTCTGAAGACAGCTACAGTGTACTTATATATAATAAATAAATAAATAAATAAATAAATAAATAAATAAACATTTTTGAAAAAGGAAAAGAAAGAAAGTAAGACCAGGCAGGCCTGCCATCCTTATCTCTGTCTGTCTGTCTGTCTGTCTGATCCCCTGGAACTGGAGATGTGCCACCATATAGTAGCTGGTAGTTAATCCAAGGTTCTCTGGAAGAGGAGACAATGCTGTTAATTGTTGAGCCCTTTCAGTGGCCCCACACTTTTTATATATTTAGAAGTATATGTGAGGCTGTGTTTATGTACATCATATTCAGATTATAAGAGGATTTAGATTCTCCAGAGTCTGACACCCTCTTCTGGAGTGTCTGAAGACAGCTACAGTGTACTTATATCTAATAAATACATAAATAAATAAATATATAAATAAACATTTTTTAAAAAAGGATAAGAAAGAAAGAAAGACCAGGCAGGCCTGCCATCCTTATCTCTGTCTGTCTGTGTGTCTGTCTATCTGATCCCCGGGAACTGGAGATGGGCCACCATATAGTTGCTGGTAGTTGATCCAAGGTTCTCTGGAAGAGGAGACAATGCTGTTAATTGTTGAGCCCTTTCAGAGGCCCCACACTTCTTTAAATATTTAGAAGTATATGTGAGGCTGTGTTTATGTATATCATATTCAGATTATAAGAGGATTTAGATTCTCCAGAATCTGACACCCTATACTGGAGTGTCTGAAGACAACTACAGTGTACTTATATATAATAAATACATAAATAAATAAATAAATAAATAAATAAATAAACAAACATTTTTTTAAAAAGGATAAGAAAGAAAGTAAGACCAGGCAGGCCTGCCATCCTTATCTCTGTCTGTCTGTCTGTCTGTCTGATCCCCTGGAACTGGAGATGGGCTACCATAAAGTTGCTGGTAGTTGATCCCAGGGTTCTGGAAGAGGAGACAATGCTGTTAATTGTTGAGCCCTATCAGAGGCCCTGCTCATCTTTAAATATTTAGAAGTATATGTGAGGCTGTGTTTATGTACATCATATGCAGACCATAAGAGGGATTTAGATTCTCCAGAATCTGACACCCTCTTCTGGAGTGTCTGAAGACAGCTACAGTGTACTTAATTCTAATAAATACATAAATAAATAAATAAATAAACATTTTTTAAAAAGGATAAGAAAGAAAATAAGACCAGGCAGGCCTGCCATCCTTATCTCTGTCTGTCTGTCTGTCTGTCTGCCTGATCCCCTGAACTGGAGATGGGCCACCATATAGTTGCTGGTAGTTGATCCCAGGTTCTCTGGAAGAGGAGACAATGCTGTTAATTGTTGAGCCCTTTCAGTGGCTCCACCCATTTTTAATTTTTAGAAGTATATGTGATGCTGTGTTTATGTACTTCATATTCAGACCATAAGCGGGATTTAGATTCTCTATAATCTGTCACCCTCTTCTGGAGTGTCTGAAGACGGCTACAGTGTACTTATATTTAATAAATACATAAATGAATAAATAAATAAATAAACATTTTTTAAAACGAATAAGAAATAAAGAAAGACCAGGCAGGCCTGCCATCCTTATCTCTGTCTCTCTGTCTGTCTGTCGGTCTGATCCACTGGAACTGGAGATGGGCCACCATAAGGTGCTGGTAGTTTATCCCAGGTTCTCTGAAAGAGGAGACAATGCTGTTAATTGTTGAGCCCTCCCAGTGGCCCCACAAAACTTTAAATTTTTAGAAGTATATGTGAGGCTGTGTTTATGTACATCATATGCAGACCATAAGAGGGATTTAGATTCTCCAGAATCTGACACCCTCTTCTGGAGTGTCTGAAGACAGCTACAGTGTACTTATATCTAATAAATCCATAAATGAATATATAAATAAACATTTTTTTAAAAAGGATAAGAAAGAAAGAAAGACCAGGCAGGCCTGCCATCCTTATCACTGTCTGTATGTCTGTCTGTATGATCCCCTGGAACTGGAGATGGGCCACCATATAGTTGCTGGTAGTTGATCCCAGGTACTCTGTAAGAGGAGACAATGCTGTTAATTGTTGAGCTTTTAGAGTGGCCCCACCCTTCTTTAAATTTTTAGAAGTATATGTGAGGCTGTGTTTATGTACATCATATGCAGACCATAAGAGGGATTTAGATTCTCCAGAATCTGACACCCTCTTCTGGAGTGTCTGAACAGCTACAGTGTACTTATATCTAATAAATAAATAAATAAATAAATAAATAAATAAATAAATAAATAAACAAACATTTTTTTAAAAAAAGGATAAGAAAGTAAGAAAGACCCTGCAGGACTGCCATCCTTATCACTGTCTATCTGTCTGTCTGTCTGATCCCCTGGAACTGGAGATGGGCCACAATATAGTTGCTGATAGTTGATCCCAGGTCCTCTGGAAGAGGAGACAATGCTGTTAATTGTTGAGCCCTTTCTGTGGCCCCACCCATCTTTAAATTTTTAGAAGTATATGTGAGGCTGTGTTTATGTACATCATATGCAGACCATAAGAGGGATATAGATTCCCCAGAATCTGACACCCTCTTCTGGAGAGTCTGAAGACAGCTAGAGTGAATTATATCTAATAAGTACATAAATAAATAAATAAATAAATAAATAAATAAATAAATAAATAAACATTTTTTAAAAGGATAAGAAAGAAAGAAAAATCAGGCAGGCCTGCCATCCTTATCACTGTCTGTCTGTCTGTCTGTCTGATCCCCTGCAAATGAGATGGGCCACCATATAGTTGCTGGTAGTTGATCCCAGGTTCTCTGGAAGAGGAGACAATGGTGTTAATTGTTGAGCCCTTTCAATGGGCCCACCCAACTTTAAATTTTTAGAAGTATATGTGAGGCTGTGTTTATGTACATCATATGCAGACCATAAGAGGGATTTAGATTCTCCAGAATATGACACCCTCTTCTAGAGTGTCTGAAGACAACTACAGTGTACTTATATCTAATAAATACATAAATAAATAAATAAACATTTTTTTAAAAAGAATAAGAAAGAAAGAAAGACCAGGCAGGCCTGCCACCTTGTCTGTCTGTCTGTCTGTCTGTCTGTCTATCTGTCAGATACCCTGGAACTGGATGGGCCACCATGTAGTTGCTGGTAGTTGATCCCAGGATCTCTGGAAGAGGAGACAATGCTGTTAGTTGTTGAGCCCTTTCTGTGGCCCCACCCATCTTTAAATTTTTAGAAGTATATGTGAGGCTGTTTTCATGTACATCATATGCAGACCATAAGAGGGATATTGATTCTCCAGAATCTGCACCGTCTTCTGGAGAGTCTGAAGACAGCTACAGTGTACTTATATCTTAAATACATAAATAAATAAATAAATGAATAAATGAATAAATAAATAAATAAATAAACATTTTTTAAAAGGGATAAGAATGAAAGAAAAACCAGGCAGGCCTGCCCTCCTTATCTCTGTCTGTCTGTCTGTCTGTCTGATCCCCTGGAACTGGAGATGGGCCACCATATAGTTGCTGGTAGTTGATCCCAGGTTCTCTGGAAGAAGAGACAATGCTGTTAATTGTTGAGCCCTTTCAGTGGCCCCACCCATCTAAATTTTTAGAAGTGTATGTGAATCTGTGTTTATGTCCATCATATGCAGACCATAAGAGGGATTTATATTCTCCAGAATCTGACATCCTCTTCTGGAGTGTCTGAAGACAGCTACAGTGTACTTATATCTAATAAATCCATAAATAAATAAATAAACATTTTTTAAAAAGTATAAGAAAGAAAGAAAAACCAGGGAGGCCTGCCACCCTTGTCTGTCTGTCTCTTTGTCTGCCTGATCCCCTGGAACTGGAGATGGGCCACCATATAATTGCTGGTAGTTGATCCCAGGTTCTCTGGTAGAGGAGACAATGCTGTTAATTGTTGAGCCCTTTCAGTGGCCCCACACCTCTTTAAATTTTTAGAAGTATATGTGAGGCTGTGTTTATGTACATCATATGCAGACCATAAGAGGGATTTAGATTCTCCAGAATCTGACACCCTCTTCAGGAGTGTATGAAGACAGCTACAGTGTACTTATATATAATAAATACATAAATAAATAAATAAACATTTTTTGAAAAGTATAAGAAAGAAAGAAAGACCATGCAGGCCTCCATCCTTATCTCTGTCTGTCTGTCTGTCTGTCTGATACCCTGGAACTGGAGATGGGCCACCATATAGTTGCTGGTAGTTTATCCAAGGTGATCTGAAAGAGGAGACAATGCTGTTAATTGTTGAGCCCTTTCTGTGGCCCCACCCATCTTTAAATTTTTAGAAGTATATGTGAGGCTATGCTTATGTACATCATATGCAGACCATAAGAGGGATTTAGATTCTCCAGAGTCTGACACCCTCTTCTGGAGTGTCTAAAGATAGCTACAGTGTACTTATATCTAATAAATAAATAAATAAATAAATAAATAAATAAATAAATAAATAAATAAATAAACAAACATTTTTTAAAAAGGATAAGAAAGAAAGAAAGACCAGGCAGGGCTGCCATCCTTATCTTTGTCTGTCTGTCTGTCTCTCTGTTTGTCTGTCTGTCTGATCTCCTGGAACTGGAGATGGGCCACCATTTTGTTGCTGATAGTTGATCCCAGGTCTTCTGAAGAGGAGACAATGCTGTTAATTGTTCAGCCCTTTCAGTGGCCCCACCCATCTTTAAATTTCTAGAAGTAAATGTGATGCTGTGTTTATGTACATCATATTCAGACCCTTAAAGAGGGATTTATATTCTCCAGAATCTGACACCGTCTTTTGGAGTGTCTATGACGGATACAGGGTACTTATATCTAATAAATACACAAATAAAGAAATAAACATTTTTTTAAAAAGAAAAGAAAGAAAGGAAGACCAGGCAGGCCTGCCATCCTTATCTCTGTCTGTCTGTCTGTCTGTCTGATCCTCTGGACCTGGAGATGGGCCACCATAGAGTTGCTTGTAGTTGATCCCAGGTTCTCTGGAAGAGGAGACAATGCTGTTAATTGTTGAGCCCTTTCAGTGGCCCCACCCATCTTTAAATTTTTAGAAGTATATGCGAGGCTGTGTTTATGTACCGAATATGCAGACCATAAGAGGGATTTAGATTCTCCAGAATCTGACACCCTCTTCTGGAGTGTCTGAAGACAGCTACAGTGTACTTATATCTAATAAATTCATAAATAAACAAATGAACATTTTTAAAAAAGGATAATAAGGAAAGAGAGACCAGGCAAGCCTGCCATCCTTGTCTGTCTGTCTGTCTGATCCCCTGGAAATGGAGATGGGCCACCATATAATTGCTGGTAGTTGATCCCAGGTTCTCTGGAAGAGTAGTCAGTGCTGTTAATTGTTGAGCCCTTTCAGTGGCCCCACCCATCTTTAAATTTTTAGAAGTATATGTGAGGCTGTGTTCATGTACATCATATGCAGACCATAAGAGGGATATAGATTCTCCAGAATCTGACACCCTCTTCGGGAGTGTTTGAAGACAGCTACAGTGTACTTAAATCTAATAAATACATACTTAAATTAATAAACATTTTTTAAAAAGGATAAGAAAGAATGAAAGACCAAGTAGGCCTGCCATCCTTAACTCTATCTGTCTGTATGTCTGTCTGTCTGTCTGATCCCCTGGAACTGGAGATGGGCCACCATATAGTTGCTGGTAGTTGATCCCAGGTTATCTATAAGAGGAGACAATGCTGTTAATTGTTGATCCCTTTCATTGGCCCCACACATGTTTAAATTTTTAGAAGTAAATGTAAGGCTGTGTTTATGTACATCATATGCAGACCGTAAGAGGGATATAGATTCTCAAGAATCTGACACCCTCTTCTGGAGTGTCTGAAGACAGCTACAGTGTACTTATATCTAATAAATACATAAATAAATAAATAAATAAATAAATAAATAAACATTTTTAAAAGGGATAAGAAAGAAAGAAAAACCAGGCAGGACTGCCATCCTTGTCTGTCTTTCTCTCTGTCTGTCTGTCTTGCCTAGCCCCTTGAGTAGCCTAGCCTAGTCCCTTGCCTTGACTAGCCCAGCCCCTTGCCTAGCCTAGCCTAGCCCAGCCCTGCCTTGCCTAGCCCTGCCTATCCCTGTCTTTAACCAGGCTGGCCTCGATCTAAAAAACTGACTGCCTCTGCCTCCAGAGTGCTCTCATTAAGACCTCGAGCCACCACTGATTGTTGTGTTTTCTAAGTCTTACATAGGTATGGTCTGTTTCTCAGCTGTGAAACCCTAATTAACACGTGTAGTCTGTCCTAGGTCAGCCATAGCTCCAGACTGAGGCCTTTTCTAAAACAAAACAAAAGAAAACAAAAAATAGAAATAATAAAATAAATAACTTAAGCAACCACATGATATCTTTTCTTTCTTTCAATGATACTCAGAGCTTGAAGCAGTTCACCCATGAGACCTCAGCTCCGGACATTGAGGCTCTTTCCCTAACAAGTATTATGGCTGAACCTGAGGGGTTCTACTGCTGATTTGGGTCCCCCACTTTAAAAAAATAGTTGTTTTCAAAGGCTGCAGGTTCTTAGCCCTGTTCCTTGTTACAGTTGAGTCACAGCCCTGAAAGTTCAGTGGTAGTTAAAGGCACTGAGAAGGGCTTCCTATAGACATCAAAGACCAAGTCTTTGTTTTTAAAAAGTTAATCTGGATTCCCCCACCCCCTGGCATCCTTAGAATTCCTAGAAAGGAAGGCAGGGACCTGGGCAGAAGGGTGCAAGCCTACTGGTGTTTGTAAGTGGTAACAGAAAGCTTTCTCTTGTTGGTACCCTACCCCAAGTTACACTGTCACTTCTTTTTCCTAGTTGTTGTTTTGTCGGTTTGTATTCTCAACATAGACCCTTTTCCTTCCTAACCTTGGCTGTCCTGAACCTTACTGTCCTTGAACTCAGTGATTTGCCTGTCTTGCTGGGATGAAACTGTGAGCTACCATCCAGAAGGAAGCACCCTGCTGAGGTTAGATTGGGGTCTCTTCCATTTTCCTCTATGAACATGCATATGGCAGGCCTGATCTTTCTTTTTTACTTTTCCTTTTCTTTTTAAAGATTTATTTATTTATTATATTTAAGTATGCTGTAGCTATCTTCAGACAGTCCAGAAGAGGGTGTCAGATTCTGAAGAATCTAAATCATTCTTATTGTCTGCATATGATGTATATAAACACAGCCTCACATATACTCAAAAAAAAAAAAAAGAAAGAAAAAAGATGTGGCTACAGAGAGGGCTCAACAATTAAGAGCATTGTCTCCTCTTCCAGAGAACCTGGGCTCAATTACCAGTATTATATATGGTGGCCCATCTCCAGTTCCAGGGGATCTAATACTCTGTTCTGGAGTCTGTGGGCACAGCATACACATGCAAAACATTCTTACACAATCATTGAGAGAGGAGAGAGAGGGGTTGAGAGAGAGGGGAGGTAATCATACCTCCTGACGAGTTTGAAGACCTGAGCTTCATCACTCACACAAATAAATAAATGCAAAATATTTTTTTATAAATAAACTCTGCCATAGCCCTTTAAAAATTCCTAGAAAACAAGTTTTATAAGCAACAGTTATATTTACTATATCTAAAGGACAGTCATGAGCATATTCAATAAATAGAAAAAGGCCTGTTAGTCTTAGAAATGGAAAAGACAAACCAAGGAAGGTTTGCAATTACATAATGAGGCAGCTCAGCCCAGCTCTAAGGTTGGAAATAAGACTCGAGAATAGGATACACCTGAAGACAGCCAGCCATTGTTTTTTGTTTTGGAGGCTGAAAGGATACACCTGAAGACAGCCAATGCTGTGTGATGGTGATCTGGTATTGTTTTTTTTTAATTTTTAAAAATTTTAACACTTTTTATAAAACTTTTATAAAAACTTTTTCTTTCTTTCTTTCTTTCTTTCCTCACGCTAGCCCTGTCTTTCACCAGGGTGGCCTCGAACTCAGAAACTGACTGCCTCTGCCTACAGAGTGCTCTCATTAAGAGCTTGAGCCACCACTGAATGTAGGGTTTTCTAAGCCTTACCTTGCTCTTGGTGTCTGTTCTCAGCTGTGAAACCCTAATTAACACAAGTAGGCAGTCCTGGGTCAGCCAGAGCTACAGACTGAGGACTTCTCTAAAAACAAATAAAACAAAACAAAACAACAAATAGAAATAATAAAATACATAAATTAAGAAACCACAGCATAGCTTTTCTCTCTCTAGGTGGTACTCAGAAATTCCAGCAGTTGGCCTGTGACACCTGAGCTCAGTATATGTGAGGCTGTGTTTATGTACATCATATGCAGACCATAAGAGAGATTTACATTCTCCAGAATCTGACACCCTCCTCTGGAGTGTCTGAAGAGAGCTACAGTGTACTTATATCTAAGAAATACATAAATAAATAAATAAATAAATAAATAAATAAATAAATAAATAAATAAATATTTTTAAAAAGGATAAGAAAGAAAGAAAGACCAGGCAGGCCTGCCATCATTATATCTGTCTGTCTGTCTGTCTGTCTGTCTGATCCCCTGGAACTGGAGATGGGCCACCTTGTAGGAGCTGGTAGTTGATCCCAGGTTCTCTGGAAGAGGAGACAATGCTGTTAATTTTTGAGCCCTTTCAGTGGCCCCACCCATTTTTAATTTTTAGAAGTATATGTGAGGCTGTGTTTATGTACATCATATTCAGAACATAAGAGGGATTTAGATTCTCCAGAATCTGACAACCTCTTCTGGAGTGTCTGAAACAGATACAGTTTACTTATATCTAATAAATACATATATAAAAAATAAATATTTTTAAAAAGGATAAGAAAGAAAGAAAGACCAGGCAGGCCTCCATCCTTAACTCTGTCTGTCTGTCTGTCTGTTTGATACCCTGGAACTGGAGATGGGCCACCATATAGTTGCTGGAAGTTGATCCCAGGCTCTCTGGAAGAGGAGACAATGCTGTTAATTGTTGAGCCATTTCAGTGGCCCCACCCATCTTTAAATTTTTAGAAGTAAAGTTGAGGCTGTGTTTATGTACATCATATGCAGACCATAAGTGGGATTTAGATTCTCCAGAATCTGACACCCTCTTCTTGATTGCTTGAAGACAGCTACATTGTACTTATATCTAATAAATACATAAATATATGAATAAACATTTTTTAAAAAGGATAAGAAAGAAAGAAAGACCAGGTAGGCCTGCCATCATTATCATTGTCTGTCTGTCTGTCTGTCTGATCACCTGGAACTGGAGATGGGCCACCATATAGTTGCTGGTAGTTGATCCCAGGATCTCTGGTAGAGTTGACAATGCTGTTAATTGTTGAGACCTTTAAGTGGCCCCACACATATTTTAATTTTTAGAAGTATATGTGAGGCTGTGTTTATGTACATAATATGCAGACCATAAGAGGGATATCGATACTCCAGAATCTGACACCCTCTTCTGGAGTGTCTGAAGACAGCTACAGTGTACTTATATCTAATAAATTCATAAATAAACAAATAAACATTTTTAAAAAAGGATAATAAAGAAAGAGAGACCAGGCAAGCCTGCCATCCTTGTCTGTCTGTCTGTCTGTCTGTCTGTCTGTTCCCCTGGAACTAGAGATGGGCCACCATATAAATGCTGGTAGTTGATCCCATGTTCTCTGGAAGAGGAGTCAGTGCTGTTAATTGTTGAGCCCTTTCAGTGGCCCCACCCATCTATAAATTTTTAGAAATATATGTGAGGCTGTGTTCATGTACATCATATGCAGACCATAAGAGGGATATAGATTCTCCAGAATCTGACACCCTCTTCGGGAGTGTTTGAAGAGAGCTACAGTGTACTTATATCTAATAAATACATACTTAAATTAATAAACATTTTTTAAAAAGGATAAGAAAGAATGAAAGACCAGGTAGGCCTTCCATCCTTAACTCTATCTGTCTGTATGTCTGTCTGTCTGTCTGATCCCCTGGAACTGGAGATGGGCCACCATATAGTTGCTGGTAGTTGATCCCAGGTTCTCTGGTAGAGGAGACAATGCTGTTAATTGTTGAGCCCTTTCAGTGGCCCCACCCATCTTTAAATTTTTAGAAGTATATGTGAGGCTGTGTTCATGTACATCATATGCAGACCATAAGAGGGATATTGATTCTCCAGAATCTGACACCCTCTTCTGGAGAGTCTGAAGACTGCTACAGTGTACTTATATCTAATAAATAAATAAATAAATAAATAAATAAATGAATAAATAAATAAATAAATGAACATTTTTTAAAAAGGACAAGAAAGAAAGAAAAATCAGGCAGGCCTGCCATCCTTATCTCTGTCTGTCTGTCAGTCTGTCTTATCCCCTGGAACTTGAGATGGGCCACCATATAGTTGCTTGTAGTTGATCCAAGGATCTCTGGAAGAGGAGACAATGCTGTTAATTGTTGAGCCCTTTCAGTGGGCCCACCCTTCTTTAAATTTTTAGAAGTATATGTGAGGCTGTGTTTATGTACATCATATGCAGACCATAAGAGGGATTTAGATTACCCAGAAGATGACACCCTCTTCTAGAGTGTATGAAGACAGCTAAAGTGTACTTATATCTAATAAATACATACTTAAATTAATAAACATTTTTTAAAGTATAAGAAAGAAAGAAAGACCAGGCAGGCCTCCATCCTTATCTCTGTCAGTCTGTCTGTCTGTCTGATCCATTGGAACTGGAGATGGGCCACTATATAGTTGCTGTTAGTTGATCCCAGGTTCTCTGGAAGAAGAGACAATGCTGTTAATTGTTGAGCCCTTTCAGTGGCTCCACCTATCTTTAAATTTTTAGAAGTATATGTTAGGCTGTGTTTATGTACATCACATGCAGACCATAAGAGGGATTTAGATTCTCCAGAATCTGACACCCTCTTCTGGAGTGTCTGAAGCAACTACAGTGTACTTATATCTAATAAATACATAAATAAATAAATAAATAAATAAACATTATTTTAAAAGGATAAGAAAGAAAGAAAAACCAGGCAGGCCTGCCCTCCTTATCTCTGTCTGTCTGTCTGTCTGTCTGATCCCCTGGAACTGGAGATGGGCCACCATATAGTTGCTGGTAGTTGATCCCAGGTTTTCTGGAAGAAGAGACAATGCTGTTAATTGTTGAGCCCCTTTAGTGGCCCCACCCATCTTAAATTTTTAGAAGTGTATGTGAATCTGTGTTTATGTCCATCATATGCAGGCCATAAGAGGGATTTATATTCTCCATAATCTGACACCCTCTTCTGGAGTGTCTGAAGACAGCTACAGTGTACTTATATCTTATAAATACATAAATAAATAAATAAACATTTTTTAAAAAGGATAAGAAAGAAAGAAAAACAAGGGAGGACTGCCACCCTTGTCTGTCTGTCTCTTTGTCTGCCTGATCCCCTGGAATTGGAGATGGGCCACCATATAGTTGCTGGTAGTTGATCCCAGGTTCTCTGTTAGAGGAGACAATGCTGTTAATTTTTGGGCCTTTTCAGTGGCCCCACACATCTTTAAATTTTTAGAAGTATATGTGAGGCTGTGTTTATGTACATCATATGCAGACCATAAGAGGGATTTAGATTCTCCAGAATCTGACACCCTCTTCTGGAGTGTCTGAAGACAGCTACAGTGTACTTATATGTAATAAATACATAAATAAATAAATAAATAAATAAATAAACATTTTTTTTAAAAGTATAAGAAAGAAAGAAAGACCAGGCAGGCCTCCATTCTTATCTCTCTCTGTCTGTCTGTCTGTCTGATACCCTGGAACTGGAGATGGGCCACCATATATTTGCTGGTAGTTTATCCAAGGTTCTCTGGAAGAGGAGACAATGCTGTTAATTGTTGATCCCTTTCTGTGGCCCCACCCATCTTTAAATTTTTAGAAGTATATGTGAGGCTGTGTTTATGTACATCATATGCAGACCATAAGAGGGATTTAGATTCTCCAGAATCTGACCCCCTCTTTTGGAGTATCTGAAGATAGCTACAGTGTACTTATATCTAATAAATAAATAAATAAATAAATAAATAAATAAATAAATAAATAAACATTTTTTAAAAAGGATAAGAAAGAAAGAAAGACCAGGCAGGGCTGCCATCCTTATCTTTGTCTGTCTGTCTGTCTCTCTGTTTGTCTGTCTGTCTGATCTGCTGGAACTGGAGAAGGGCCACCATTTTGTTGCTGGTAGTTGATCCCAGGTCTTCTGAAGAGGAGACAATGCTGTTAATTGTTCAGCCCTTTCAGTGGCCCAACCCATCTTTAAATTTCTAGAAGTAAATGTGATGCTGTGTTTATGTATATCATATTCAGACCCTTAAAGAGGGATTTATATTCTTCAGAATCTGACACCGTCTTTTGGAGTGTCTATGACGGATACAGGGTACTTATATCTAATAAATACATAAATAAAGAAATAAACATTTTTTAAAAACGATAAGAAAGAAAGAAAGACCAGGCAGGCCTGCCATACTTATCTCTGTCTGTCTGTCTGTCTGTCTGATCCTCTTGAACTGGAGATGGGCCACCATAGAGTTTCTTGTAGTTGATCCCAGGTTCTCTGGAAGAGGAGACAATGCTGTTAATTGTTGAGCCCTTTCAGTGGCCCCACCCATCTTTAAATTTTTAGAAGTATATGCGAGGCTGTGTTTATGTACGCAATATGCAGACCATAAGAGGGATTTAGATTCTCCAGAATCTGACACCCTCTTCTGGAGTGTCTGAAGACAGCTACAGTGTACTTATATCTAATAAATTCATAAATAAACAAATAAACATTTTTTAAAAAGGATAATAAAGAAAGAGAGACCAGGCAGGCCTGATATCCTTGTCTGTCTGTCTGTCTGTCTGATCCCCTGGAACTGGAGATGGGCCACCATATAGTTGCTGGTAGTTGATCCCAGGTTCTCTGGTAGAGGAGACAATGCTGTTAATTGTTGAGCCCTTTCAGTGGCCCCACCCATCTTTAAATTTTTAGAAGTATATGTGAGGCTGTGTTCATGTACATCATATGCAGACCATAAGAGGGATATTGATTCTCCAGAATCTGACACCCTCTTCTGGAGAGTCTGAAGACTGCTACAGTGTACTTATATCTAATAAATACATAAATAAATAAATAAATAAATAAATAAATGAATAAATAAATAAATAAATAAACATTTTTTAAAAAGGATAAGAAAGAAAGAAAAATCAGGCAGGCCTGCCATCCTTATCTCTGTCTGTCTGTCTGTCTGTCTTATCCCCTGGAACTTGAGATGGGCCACCATATAGTTGCTTGTAGTTGATCCAAGGATCTCTGGAAGAGGAGACAATGCTGTTAATTGTTGAGCCCTTTCAGTGGGCCCACCCTTCTTTAAATTTTTAGAAGTATATGTGAGGCTGTGTTTATGTACATCATATGCAGACCATAAGAGGGATTTAGATTACCCAGAAGATGACACCCTCTTCTAGAGTGTATGAAGACAGCTAAAGTGTACTTATATCTAATAAATAAATACTTAAATTAATAAACATTTTTTTAAAGTATAAGAAAGAAAGAAAGACCAGGCAGGCCTCCATCCTTATCTCTGTCAGTCTGTCTGTCTGTCTGATCCATTGGAACTGGAGATGGGCCACTATATAGTTGCTGTTAGTTGATCCCAGGTTCTCTGGAAGAAGAGACAATGCTGTTAATTGTTGAGCCCTTTCAGTGGCTCCACCTATCTTTAAATTTTTAGAAGTATATGTTAGGCTGTGTTTATGTACATCATATGCAGACCATAAGAGAGATTTAGATTCTCCAGAATCTGACACCCTCTTCTGGAGTGTCTGAAGACAACTACAGTGTACTTATATCTAATAAATAAATAAATAAATAAATAAATAAATAAATAAATAAATAAACATTATTTTAAAAGGATAAGAAAGAAAGAAAAACCAGGCAGGCCTGCCCTCCTTATCTCTGTCTGTCTGTCTGTCTGTCTGATCCCCTGGAACTGGAGATGGGCCACCATATAGTTGCTGGTAGTTGATCCCAGGTTTTCTGGAAGAAGAGACAATGCTGTTAATTGTTGAGCCCTTTCAGTGGCCCCACCCATCTTAAATTTTTAGAAGTGTATGTGAATCTGTGTTTATGTCCATCATATGCAGACCATAAGAGGGATTTATATTCTCCAGAATCTGACACCCTCTTCTGGAGTGTCTGAATACAGCTACAGTGTACTTATATCTTATAAATACATAAATAAATAAATAAATATTTTTTAAAAAGGATAAGAAAGAAAGAAAAACCAGGGAGGACTGCCACCCTTGTCTGTCTGTCTCTTTGTCTGCCTGATCCCCTGGAACTGGAGATGGGCCACCATATAGTTGCTGGTAGTTGATCCCAGGTTCTCTGTTAGAGGAGACAATGCTGTTAATTTTTGAGCCCTTTCAGTGGCCCCACACATCTTTAAATTTTTAGAAGTATATGTGAGGCTGTGTTTATGTACATCATATGCAGACCATAAGAGGGATTTAGATTCTCCAGAATCTGGCACCCTCTTCTGGAGTGTCTGAAGACAGCTTCAGTGTACTTATATGTAATAAATACAAAAATAAATAAATAAATAAGAAGACATTTTTTTTAAAAGTATAAGAAAGAAAGGAAGACCAGGCAGGCCTCCATTCTTATCTCTGTCTGTCTGTCTGTCTGTCTGTCTGATACCCTGGAACTGGAGATGGGCAACCATATAGTTGCTGGTAGTTTATCCAAGGTTCTCTGGAAGAGGAGACAATGCTGTTAATTGTTGATCCCTTTCTGTGGCCCCACCCATCTTTAAATTTTTAGAAGTATATGTGAGGCTGTGTTTATGTACATCATATGCAGACCATAAGAGGGATTTAGATTCTCCAGAATCTGACATCCTCTTTTGGAGTATCTGAAGATAGCTACAGTGTACTTATATCTAATAAATAAATAAATAAATAAATAAACATTTTTTAAAAAGGATAAGAAAGAAAGAAAGACCAGGCAGGGCTGCCATCCTTATCTTTGTCTGTCTGTCTGTCTCTCTGTTTGTCTGTCTGTCTGATCTCCTGGAACTGGAGATGGGCCACCATTTTGTTGCTGGTAGTTGATCCCAGGTCTTCTGAAGAGGAGACAATGCTGTTAATTGTTCAGCCCTTTCAGTGGCCCCACCCATCTTTAAATTTCTAGAAGTAAATGTGATGCTGTGTTTATGTACATCATATTCAGACCCTTAAAGAGGGATTTATATTCTCCAGAATCTGACACCGTCTTTTGGAGTGTCTATGACGGATACAGGGTACTTATATCTAATAAATACATAAATAAAGAAATAAACATTTTTTAAAAACGATAAGAAAGAAAGACCAGGCAGGCCTGCCATCCTTATCACTGTCTGTCTGTCTGTCTGATCCCCTGGAACTGGAGATGGGCCACCATATAATTGCTGGTAGTTGATCCCAGGTTCTCTGGAAGATGAGTCAGTGCTGTTAATTGTTGAGCCCTTTCAGTGGCCCCACCCATCTTTAAATTTTTAGAAGTATATGTGAGGCTGTGTTCATGTACATCATATGCAGACCATAAGAGGGATATAGATTCTCCAGAATCTGACACCCTCTTCGGGAGTGTTTGAAGACAGCTACAATGTACTTAAATCTAATAAATACATACTTAAATTAATAAACATTTTTTAAAAAGGATAAGAAAGAATGAAAGACCAGGTAGGCCTGCCATTCTTAACTCTATCTGTCTGTATGTCTGTCTGTCTGTCTGATCCCCTGGAACTGGAGATGGGCCACCATATCGTTGCTGGTAGTTGATCCCTGGTTCTCTATAAGAGGAGACAATGTTGTTAATTGTTGATTTCTTTCATTGGCCCCACACATCTTTAAATTTTTAGAAGTAAATGTGAGGCTGTGTTTATGTACATCATATGCAGACCATAATAGGGATATAGATTCTCCAGAATCTGACACCCTCTTCTGGAGTGTCTGAAGACAGCTACAGTGTACTTATATCTAATAAATACATAAATAAATAAATAAATAAATAAATAAATAAATAAATAAATAAACATTTTTTAAAAGGGATAAGAAAGAAAGAAAAACCAGGCAGGCCTGCCATTCTTGTCTGTCTTTCTCTCTGTCTGTCTGTCTTGCCTAGCCCCTTGAGTAGCCTAGCCTAGTCCCTTGCCTTGACTAGCCCAGCCCCTTGCCTAGCCTAGCCTAGCCCAGCCCAGCCCTGCCTTGCCTAGCCCTGCCTATCCCTGTCTTTAACCAGGCTGGCCTCGAACTCAGAAACTGACTGCCTCTGCCTCCAGAGTGCTCTCATTAAGAGCTCGAGCCACCACTGACTGTTGGGTTTTCTAAGTCTTACATAGGTATGGTCTGTTTCTCAGCTGTGAAACCCTAATTAACACATGTAGTCTGTCCTAGGTCAGCCATAGCTACAGACTGAGGCCTTTTCTAAAACAAAACAAAAGAAAACAAAAAATAGAAATAATAAAATAAATAAATTAAGCAACCACATGATATCTTTTCTTTCTTTCAATGATACTCAGAGCTTGAAGCAGTTCACCCATGAGACCTCAGCTCCGGACATTGAGGCTCTTTCCCTAACAAGTATTATGGCTGAACCTGAGGGGTTTTACTGCTGATTTGGGTCCCCCACTTTAAAAAAATAGTTGTTTTCAAAGGCTGCAGGTTCTTAGCCCTGTTCCTTGTTACAGTTGAGTCACAGCCCTGAAAGTTCAGTGGTAGTTAAAGGCACTGAGAAGGGCTTCCTATAGACATCAAAGACCAAGTCTTTGTTTTTAAAAAGTTAATCTGGATTCCCCCACCCCCTGGCATCCTTAGAATGCCTAGAAAGGAAGGCAGGGACCTGGGCAGAAGGGTGCAAGGCTACTGGTGTTTGTAAGTGGTAACAGAAAGCTTTCTCTTGTTGGTACCCTACCCCAAGTTACACTGTCACTTCTTTTTCCTAGTTGTTGTTTTGTCGGTTTGTATTCTCAACATAGACCCTTTTCCTTCCTAACCTTGGCTGTCCTGAACCTTACTGTCCTTGAACTCAGTGATTTGCCTGTCTTGCTGGGATGAAACTGTGAGCTACCATCCAGAAGGAAGCACCCTGCTGAGGTTAGATTGGGGTCTCTTCCATTTTCCTCTATGAACATGCATATGAGAGGCCTGTTCTTTCTTTTTTACTTTTCCTTTTCTTTTTAAAGATTTATTTATTTATTATATTTAAGTATGCTGTAGCTATCTTCAGACAGTCCAGAAGAGGGTGTCAGATTCTGAAGAATCTAAATCATTCTTATTGTCTGCATATGATGTATATAAACACAGCCTCACATAAACTCAAAAAAAAAAAAAAGAAAGAAAGATGTGGCTACAGAGAGGGCTCAACAATTAAGAGCATTGTCTCCTCTTCCAGAGAACCTGGGCTCAATTACCAGTATTATATATGGTGGCCCATCTCCAGTTCCAGGGGATCTAATACTCTGTTCTGGAGTCTGTGGGCACAGCATACACATGCAAAACATTCTTACACAATCATTGAGAGAGGAGAGAGAGGGGTTGAGAGAGAGGGGAGGTAATCATACCTCCTGACGAGTTTGAAGACCTGAGCTTCATCACTCACACAAATAAATAAATGCAAAATATTTTTTTATAAATAAACTCTGCCATTGCCCTTTAAAAATTCCTAGAAAACAAGTTTTATAAGCAACAGTTATATTTACTATATCTAAAGGACAGTCATGAGCATATTCAATAAATAGAAAAAGGCCTGTTAGTCTTAGAAATGGAAAAGACAAACCAAGGAAGGTTTGCAATTACATAATGAGGCATCTCAGCCCAGCTCTAAGGTTGGAAATAAGACTCGAGAATAGGATACACCTGAAGACAGCCAGCCATTGTTTTTTGTTTTGGAGGCTGAAAGGATACACCTGAAGACAGCCAATGCTGTGTGATGGTGATCTGGTATTTTTTTTTTTTAATTTTTAAAAACTTTAACACTTTTTATAAAACTTTTATAAAAACTTTTTCTTTCTTTCTTTCTTTCTTCCTTTCTTTCCTCACCCTAGCCCTGTCTTTCACCAGGGTGGCCTCGAACTCAGAAACTGACTGCCTCTATCTACTGAGTGCTCTCATTAAGAGCTTGAGCCACCACTGAATGTAGGGTTTTCTAAGCCTTACCTTGCTCTTGGTGTCTATTCTCAGCTGTGAAACCCTAATTAACACAAGTAGGCAGTCCTGGATCAGCCAGAGCTACAGACTGAGGACATCTCTAAAAACAAATAAAACAAAACAAAACAACAAATAGAAATAATAAAATACATAAATTAAGCAAACACAGCATAGCTTTTCTCTCTCTAGGTGGTACTCAGAAATTCCAGCAGTTGGCCTGTGACACCTCAGCTCAGTATATGTGAGGCTGTGTTTATGTACACCCTATGCAGACCATAAGAGGGATTTACATTCTCCAGAATCTGACACCCTCCTCTGGAGTGTCTAAAGAAAGCTATAGTGTACTTATATCTAAGAAATACATAAATAAATAAATAAATAAATAAATAAATAAATAAATAAATAAATATTTTTTAAAAAGGATAAGAAAGAAAGAAAGACCAGGCAGGCCTGCCATCCTTATCTCTGTCTGTCTGTCTGTCTGTCTGATCCCCTGGAACTGGAGATGGGCCACCTTGTAAGTGCTGGTAGTTGATCCCAGGTTCTCTGGAAGAGGAGACAATGCTGTTAATTGTTGAACCATTTCAGTGGCCCCACCCATTTTTAATTTTTAGAAGTATATGTGAGGCTGTGTTTATGTACATCATATGCAGACCATAAGAGGGATTTAGATTCTCCAGAATCTGACACCCTCTTCTGGAGTGTCTGAAGATGGCTACAGTGTACTTATATCTAATAAATACATAAATAAATAAATAAATAAAGATTTTTTAAAAAGTATAAGAAATAAAGAAAGACCAGGCAGGCCTGCCATCCTTATCTCTGTCTCTCTGTCTGTCTGTCTGTCTGATCCACTGGAACTGGAGATGGGCCACCATAAGGTGCTGGTAGTTTATCCCAGGTTCTCTGAAAGAGGAGACAATGCTGTTAATTGTTGAGCCCTCTCAGTGGCCCCACACATCTTTAAATTTTTAGAAGTATATGTGAGGCTGTGTTTATGTACATCATATGCAGACCATAAGAGGGATTTTGATTCTCCAGAATCTGACACCCTCTTCTGGAGTGTCTGAAGACAGCTACAGTGTACTTATATCTAATAAATACATAAATAAATATATAAATAAACATTTTTTAAAAAGGATAAGAAAGAAAGAAAGACCAGGCAGGCCTGCCATCCTTAGCACTGTCTGTATGTCTGTCTGTCTGATCCCCTGGAACTGGAGATGGGCCACCATATAGTTGCAGGTAGTTGATCCCAGGTACTCTGGAAGAGGAGACAATGCTGTTAATTGTTGAGCTTTTAGAGTGGCCCCACCCTTCTTTAAATTTTTAGAAGTATATGTGAGGCTGTGTTTATGTACATCATATGCAGACCATAAGAGGGATTTAGATTTTCCAGAATCTGACACCCTCTTCTGTAGTGTCTGAACAGCTACAGTGTACTTATATCTACTAAATACATAAATAAATAAATAAATAAACATTTTTTAAAAAGGATAAGAAAGAAAGAAAGACCAGGCAGGCCTGCCATCCATATCTCTGCCTGTCTGTCTGTTTGTCTATCTGATCCCCGGGAACTGGAGATGGGCCACCATATAGTTGCTGGTAGTTGATCCAAGGTTCTCTGGAAGAGGAGACAATGCTCTTAATTGTTGAGCCCTTTCAGTGGCCCCACACTTCTTTAAATATTTAGAAGTATATGTGAGGCTGTGTTTATGTACATCATATTCAGATTATAAGAGGATTTAGATTCTCCAGAATCTGACACCCTCTACTGGAGTGTCTGAAGACAGCTACAGTGTACTTATATGTAATAAATAAATAAATAAATAAACATTTTTTAAAAAGGATAAAAAACAAAGTAAGACCAGGCAGGCCTGCCATCCTTATCTCTGTCTTTCTGTCTGTCTGTCTGATCCCCTGGAACTGGAGATGTGCCACCATATAGTAGCTGGTAGTTGATCCAAGGTTCTCTGGAAGAGGAGACAATGCTGTTAATTGTTGAGCCCTTTCAGTGGCCCCACACTTTTTAAATATTTAGAAGTATATGTGAGGCTGTGTTTATGTACATCATATTCAGATTATAAGAGGATTTAGATTCTCCAGAGTCTGACACCCTCTTCTGGAGTGTCTGAAGACAGCTACAGTGTACTTATATCGAATAAATACATAAATAAATATATAAATAAACATTTTTTTAAAAAGGATAAGAAAGAAAGAAAGACCAGGCAGGCCTGCCATCCTTATCACTGTCTGTATGTCTGTCTGTCTGATCCCCTGGAACTGGAGATGGGCCACCATATAGTTGCTGGTAGTTGATCCCAGGTACTCTGGAAGAGGAGACAATGCTGTTAATTGTTGAGCTTTTAGAGTAGCCCCACACTTCTTTAAATTTTTAAAAGTATATGTGAGGCTGTGTTTATGTACATCATATGCAGACCATAAGAGGGATTTAGATTCTCCAGAATCTGACACCCTCTTCTGGAGTGTCTGAACAGCTACAGTGTATTTATATCTACTAAATACATAAATAAATAAATAAATAAATAAATAAATAAATAAATAAATAAATAAATAAATAAACATTTTTTAAAAAGGATAAGACAGAAAGAAAGACCAGGCAGGCCTGCCATCCATATCTCTGTCTGTCTATCTGTCTGTCTATCTGATCCCTGGAAACTGGAGATGGGCCAGGAATAGTTGCTGGTAGTTGATCCCAGGTTCTCTGGAAGAGGAGACAATGCTGTTAATTGTTGAGCCCTTTCAGTGGCGCCACCCATCTTTAAATATTTAGAAGTATATGTGAGGTTGTGTTTATGTACATCATATGCAGACCATAAGAGGGATTTAGATTTTCCAGAATCTGACACCCTCTTCTGTAGTGTCTGAACAGCTACAGTGTACTTATATCTACTAAATACATAAATAAATAAATAACTAAACATTTTTTAAAAAGGATAAGAAAGAAAGACCAGGCAGGCCTGCCATCCATATCTCTGCCTGTCTGTCTGTCTTTCTATCTGATCCCCGGGAACTGGAGATGGGCCACCATATAGTTGCTGGTAGTTGATCCAAGGTTCACTGGAAGAGGAGACAATGCTCTTAATTGTTGAGCCCTTTCAGTGGCCCCACACTTCTTTAAATATTTAGAAGTATATGTGAGGCTGTGTTTATGTACATCATATTCAGATTATAAGAGGATTTAGATTCTCCAGAATCTGACACCCTCTACTGGAGTGTCTGAAGACAGCTACAGTGTACTTATATGTAATAAATAAATAAATAAATAAACATTTTTTAAAAAGGATAAGAAACAAAGTAAGACCAGGCAGGCCTGCCATCCTTATCTCTGTCTGTCTGTCTGTCTGTCTGTCTGATCCCCTGGAACTGGAGATGGGCTACCATATAGTTGCTGGTAGTTGATCCAAGGTTCTCTGGAAGAGGAGACAATGCTGTTAATTGTTGAGCCCTTTCAGTGGCCCCACACTTCTTTAAATATTTAAAAGTATATGTGAGGCTGTGTTTATGTACATCATATTCAGATTATAAGAGGATTTAGATTCTCCAGAATCTGACACCCTATACTGGAGTGTCTGAAGACAGCTACAGTGTACTTATATATAATAAATAAATAAATAAATAAATAAATAAACATTTTTGAAAAAGGAAAAGAAAGTAAGTAAGACCAGGCAGGCCTGCCATCCTTATCTCTGTCTGTCTGTCTGTCTGATCCCCTGGAACTGGAGATGTGCCACCATATAGTAGCTGGTAGTTGATCCAAGGTTCTCTGGAAGAGGAGACAATGCTCTTAATTGTTGAGCCCTATCAGTGGCCCCACCCATCTTTAAATTTTTAGAAGTATATGTGAGTCTGTGTTTATGTACATCATATGCAGACCATAAGAGGGATTTAGATACTCCAGAATCTGACACCGTCTTCTGGAGTGTCTGAAGACAGCTACAGTGTACTTATATAATAAATAAATAAATAAATAAATAAATAAATTAATAAATAAATAAACATTATTTAAACCGGATAAGAAAAAAAGAAAGACCAGGCAGGCCTACCATCCCTATCTCTGTCTGTCTGTCTATCAGTCGTTCTGATCCCCTGGAACTGGAGATGGGCCACCATATAGGTGCTGGTAGTTGATCCCAGGTTCTCTGGAAGAGGAGGCAATGCTGTTAATTGTTGAGCGATTTCAGTGGCCCCACCCATCGTTAAATTTTTAGTAGTATATGTGAGGCTGTGTTTATGTACATCATATGCAGACCATAAGAGGGATTTAGATTCTCCAGAATCTGACACCCTCTTCTGGAGTGTCTGAAGACAACTACAATGTACTTATATCTAATAAATACATGAATAAATAAACATTTTTTAAAAAGGATAATAAAGAAAGAAAGACCAGGCAGGCCTGCCATCCTAATCTCTGTCAGTCTGTCTGTCTGTCAGACTGTCTGATACCTTGGAACTGCAGATGGGCCACCATATAGTTGCTGTTAGTTGATCCCAGCTTCTCTGGAAGAGGAGACAATGCTATTAATTGTTGAGCCCTTTCAGTGGCTCCACCTATCTTTAAATTTTTAGAAGTATGTGTTAGGCTGTGTTTATGTACATCATATGCAGACCATAAGAGGGATTTAGTTTCTCCAGAATCTGACACCCTCTTCTGGAGTGTCTGAAGACAACTACAGTGTACTTATATCTAATAAATACATACATATATAAATAAATAAATAAATAAATAAATAAATAAATAAACATTATTTTAAAAGGATAAGAAAGAAAGAAAGACCAGGCAGGCCTGCCATACTTATCTCAGTCTGTCTGTCTGTCTGTCTGATCACCTGGAACTGGAGATGGGCCACCTTGTAGGTGCTGGTAGTTGATCCCAGGTTCTCTGGAAGAGGAGACAATGCTGTTAATTGTTGAGCCCTTTCAGTGGCCCCACCCATTTTTAATTTTTACAAGTATATGTGAGGCTGTGTTTATGTACATCATATTCAGACCATAAGAGGGATTTAGATTCTCCAGAATCTGACACCCTCTTCTGGAGTGTCTGAAGACAGCTACAGTGTACATATATCTAATAAATACATATATAAATATATAAATAAACATTTTTTAAAATTATAAGAAAGAAAGAAAGACCAGGCAGGACTGCCATCCTTATCACTGTCTGTATGTCTGTCTGTCTGATCCACTGGAACTGGAGATGGGCCACCATAAGGTGCCTGTAGTTTATCCCAGGTTCTCTGAAAGAGGAGACAATGCTGTTAATTGTTGAGCCCTCTCAGTGGCCCCACACGTCTTTAAATTTTTAGAAGTATATGTGAGTCTGTGTTTATGTACATCATATGCAGACCATAAGAGGGATTTAGATACTCCAGAATCTGACACCCTCTTCTGGAGTGTCTGAAGACAGCTACAGTGTACTTATATAATAAATAAATAAATAAATAAATAAATAAACATTATTTAAACCGGATAAGAAAAAAAGAAAGACCAGGCAGGCCTACCATCCCTATCTCTGTCTGTCTGTCTATCAGTCGTTCTGATCCCCTGGAACTGGAGATGGGCCACCATATAGGTGCTGGTAGTTGATCCCAGGTTCTCTGGAAGAGGAGACAATGCTGTTAATTGTTGAGCGATTTCAGTGGCCCCACCCATCGTTAAATTTTTAGTAGTATATGTGAGGCTGTGTTTATGTACATCATATGCAGACCATAAGAGGGATTTAGATTCTCCAGAATCTGACACCCTCTTCTGGAGTGTCTGAAGACAGCTACAGTGTACTTATATCTAATAAATACATGAATAAATAAACATTTTTTAAAAAGGATAATAAAGAAAGAAAGACCAGGCAGGCCTGCCATCCTAATCTCTGTCAGTCTGTCTGTCTGTCAGACTGTCTGATACCTTGGAACTGCAAATGGGCCACCATATAGTTGCTGTTAGTTGATCCCAGCTTCTCTGGAAGAGGAGACAATGCTATTAATTGTTGAGCCCTTTCAGTGGCTCCACCTATCTTTAAATTTTTAGAAGTATATGTTAGGCTGTGTTTATGTACATCATATGCAGACCATAAGAGGGATTTAGTTTCTCCAGAATCTGACACCCTCTTCTGGAGTGTCTGAAGACAACTACAGTGTACTTATATCTAATAAATACATACATATATAAATAAATAAATAAATAAATAAATAAATAAATAAACATTATTTTAAAAGGATAGGAAAGAAAGAAAGACCAGGCAGGCCTGTCATACTTATCTCAGTCTGTCTGTCTGTCTGTCTGATCCCCTGGAACTGGAGATGGGCCACCTTGTAGGTGCTGGTAGTTGATCCCAGGTTCTCTGGAAGAGGAGACAATGCTGTTAATTGTTGAGCCCTTTCAGTGGCCCCACCCATTTTTAATTTTTAGAAGTATATGTGAGGCTGTGTTTATGTACATCATATTCAGACCATAAGAGGGATTTAGATTCTCCAGAATCTGACACCATCTTCTGGAGTGTCTGAAGACGGCTACAGTGTACTTATATCTAATAAATACATAAATAAATAAATAAATAAATAAATAAATAAATAAATAAAAGAATAAATAAACATTTTTTAAAAAGTATAAGAAATAAAGAAAGACCAGTCAGGCCTGCCATCCCTATCTCTGTCTCTCTGTCTGTCTGTCTGTCTGATCCACTGGAACTGGAGATGGGCCACCATAAGGTGCCTGTAGTTTATCCCAGGTTCTCTGAAAGAGGAGACAATGCTGTTAATTGTTGAGCCCTCTCAGTGGCCCCACATGTCTTTAAATTTTTAGAAGTATATGTGAGGCTGTGTTTATGTACATCATATGCAGACCATAAAAGGGATTTAGATTCTCCAGAATCTGACACCCTCTTCTGGAGTGTCTGAAGACAGCTACAGTGTACTTATATCTAATAAATACATAAATAAATATATAAATAAACATTTTTTTAAAAAGGATAAGAAAGAAAGAAAGACCAGGCAGGCCTGCCATCCTTATCACTGTCTGTATGTCTGTCTGTCTGATCCCCTGGAACTGGAGATGGGCCACCATATAGTTGCTGGTAGTTGATCCCAGGTACTCTGGAAGAGGAGACAATGCTGTTAATTGTTGAGCTTTTAGAGTGGCCCCACCCTTCTTTAAATTTTTAGAAGTATATGTGAGGCTGTGTTTATGTACATCATATGCAGACCAGAAGAGGGATTTAGATTCTCCAGAATCTGACACCCTCTTCTGGAGTGTCTGAACAGCTACAGGGAACTTATATCTAATAATAAATAAATAAATAAATAAACAAACATTTTTTTAAAAAAAGGATAAGAAAGAAAGAAAGACCAGGCAGGCCTGCCATCCTTATCACTGTCTGTCTGTCTGTCTGTCTGATCCCCTGGAACTGGAGATGGGCCACCTTTTAGGTGCTGGTAGTTGATCCCAGGTTCTCTGGAAGAGGAGACAATGCTGTTAATTGTTGAGTCCTTTCAGTGGCCCCACCTATTTATAATTTTTAGAAGTATATGTGAGGCTGTGTTTATGTACATCATATTCAGACCATAAGAGGGATTTAGATTCTCTAGAAACTGACACCCTCTTCTGGAGTGTCTGAAGACGGCTACAGTGTACTTATATCTAATATATACATAAATAAATAAATAAATAAATAAATAAATAAATAAATAAACATTTTTTAAAAAGTATAAGAAATAAAGAAAGACCAGGCAGGCCTGCCATCCTTATCTCTGTCTCTCTGTCTGTCTGTCTGTCTGATCCACTGGAACTGGAGTTGGGCCACCATAAGGTGCTGGTAGTTTATCCCAGGTTCTCTGAAAGAGGAGACAATGCTGTTAATTGTTGAGCCCTCTCAGTGGCCCCACCCATCTTTAAATTTTTAGAAGTATATGCAAGGCTGTGTTTATGTACCGAATATGCAGACCATAAGAGGGATTTAGATTCTCCAGAATCTGACACCCTCTTCTGGAGTGTCTGAAGACAGCTACAGTGTACATATATCTAATAAATACATAAATAAATATATAAATAAACATTTTTTTAAAAAGGATAATAAAGAAAGAAAGACCAGGCAGGCCTGCCATCCTTATCACTCTCTGTATGTCTGTCTGTCTGATCCCCTGGAACTGGAGATGGGCCACCATATAGTTGCTGGTAGTTGATCCCAGGTACTCTGGAAGAGGAGACAATGCTGTTAATTGTTGAGCTTTTAGAGTGGCCCCACCCTTCTTTAAATTTTTAGAAGTATATATGAGGCTGTGTTTATGTACATCATATGCAGACCATAAGAGGGATTTAGATTCTCCAGAATCTGACACCCTCTTCTGGAGTGTCTGAACAGCTACAGTGTACTTATATCTAATAATAAATAAATAAATAAATAAATAAATAAATAAATAAATAAATAAATAAACAAATATTTTTTTGAAAAAAGGATAAGAAAGAAAGAAAGACCAGGCAGGCCTGCCATCCTTATCACTGTCTGTCTGTCTGTCTGTCTGATCCCCTGGAACTGGAGATGGGCCACGTTTTAGGTGCTGGTAGTTGATCCCTGGTTCTCTGGAAGTGGAGACAATGCTGTTAATTGTTGAGTCCTTTCAGTGGCCCCACCTATTTATAATTTTTAGAAGTATATATGAGGCTGTGTTTATGTACATCATATTCAGACCATAAGAGGGATTTAGATTCTCTAGAATCTGACACCCTCTTATGGAGTGTCTGAAGACGGCTACAGTGTACTTATATCTAATAAATACATAAATAAATAAATAAATAAATAAATAAATAAATAAATAAATAAACAGTTTTTAAAATGTATAAGAAATAAAGAAAGACCAGGCAGGCCTGCCATCCTCATCTCTGTCTCTCTGTCTGTCTGTCTGTCTGTCTGATCCTCTGGAACTGGGGATGGGCCACCATAAGGTGCTGGTAGTTTATCCCAGGTTCTCTGGAAGAGGAGACAATGCTGTTAATTGTTGAGCCCTCTCAGTGGCCCCACCCTTCTTTAAATTTTTAGAAGTATATATGAGGCTGTGTTAATGTACATCATATGCAGACCATAAGAGGGATTTAGATTCTCCAGAATCTGACACCCTCTTCTGGAGTGTCTGAAAGCAGCTACAGTGTACATATATTTAATAAATACATAAATAAATATATAAATAAACATTTTTTTAAAAAGGATAAGACAGAAAGAAAGACCAGGCAGGCCTGCCATCCTTATCACTGTCTGTATGTCTGTCTGTCTGATCCCCTGGAATTGGAGATGGGCCACCATATAGTTGCTGGTAGTTGATCCCAGGTACTCTGGAAGAGGAGACAATGCTGTTAATTGTTGAGCTTTTAGAGTGGCCCCACCCTTCTTTAAATTTTTAGAAGTATGTGTGAGGCTGTGTTTATGTACATCATATGCAGACCATAAGAGGGATTTAGATTCTCCAGAATCTGACACCCTCTTCTGGAGTGTCTGAACAGCTAAAGTGTACTTATATCTAATAATAAATAAATAAATAAATAAATAAATAAACAAACATTTTTTTAAAAAATGGATAAGAAAGAAAGAAAGACCAGGAAGGCCTGCCATCCTTATCACTGCCTGTCTGTCTGTCTGTCTGATCCCCTGGAACTGGAGATGGGCCACCTTTTAGGTGCTGGTAGTTGATCCCAGGTTCTCTGGAAGAGGAGACAATGCTGTTAATTGTTGAGTCCTTTCAGTGGCCCCACCTATTTATAATTTTTAGAAATATATGTGAGGCTGTATTTATGTACATCATATTCAGACCATAAGAGGGATTTAGATTCTCTAGAATCTGACACCCTCTTCTGGAGTGTCTGAAGACGGCTACAGTGTACTTATATCTAATAAATAAATAAATAAATAAATAAATAAATAAATAAATAAATAAACATATTTTAAAAAGTATAAGAAATAAAGAAAGACCAGGCAGGCCTGCCATCCTTATCTCTGTCTTTCTGTCTATCTGTCTGTCTGTCTAATCCCCTGGAACTGGAGATGGGCCACCATAAGGTGCTGGTAGTTTATCCCAGGTTCTCTGAAAGAGGAGACAATGCTGTTAATTGTTGAGCCCTCTCAGTGGCCCCACACATCTTTAAATTTTTAGAAGTATATGCGAGGCTGTGTTTATGTACATCATATGCAGACCATAAGAGGGATTTAGATTCTCCAGAATATGACACCCTCTTCTGGAGTGTCTGAAAGCAGCTACAGTGTACATATATCTAATAAATACATAAATAAATATATAAATAAACATTTTTTTTAAAAGGATAAGACAGAAAGAAAGACCAGGCAGGCCTGCCATCCTTATCACTGTCTGTATGTCTGTCTGTCTGATCCCCTGGAACTGGAGATGGGCCACCATATAGTTGCTGGTAGTTGATTCCAGGTACTCTGGAAGAGGAGACGATGCTGTTAATTGTTGAGCTTTTAGAGTGGCCCCACCCTTCTTTAAATTTTTAGAAGTATATGTGAGGCTGTGTTTATGTACATCATATGCAGACCATAAGAGGGATTTAGATTCTCCAGAATATGACACCCTCTTCTGGAGTGTCTGAACAGCTACAGTGTACTTATATCTAATAATAAATAAATAAATAAATAAATAAATAAATAAATAAATAAATAAACAATTTTTTAAAAAAAGGATAAGAAACAAAGAAAGACCAGGCAGGCCTGCCATCCTTATCACTGTCTGTCTGTCTGTCTGTCTGATCCCCTGGAACTGGAGATGGGCCACCTTTTAGGTGCTGGTAGTTGATCCCAGGTTCTCTGGAAGAGGAGACAATGCTGTTAATTGTTGAGTCCTTTCAGTGGCCCCACCTATTTATAATTATTAGAAGTATATGTGAGGCTGTGTTTAAGTACATCATATTCAGACCATAAGAGGGATTTAGATTCTCTAGAATCTGACACCCTCTTCTGGAGTGTCTGAAGACGGCGACAGTGTACTTATATCTAATAAATACATAAATAAATAAATAAATAAATAAATTAATTAATTAATTAACATTTTTTAAAAAGTATAAGAAATAAAGAAAGACCAGGCAGGCCTGCCATCCTTATCTCTGTCTCTCTGTCTGTCTGTCTGTCTGTCTGATCCACTGGAACTGGAGATGGGCCACCATAAGGTGCTGGTAGTTTATCCCAGATTCTCTGAAAGAGGAGACAATGCTGTTAATTGTTGAGCCCTCTCAGTGGTCCCACACATCTTTAAAATTTTAGAAGTATATGTGAGGCTGTGTTTATGTACATCATATGCAGACCATAAGAGGGATTTAGATTCTCCAGAATCTGACACCCTTTTCTGGAGTGTCTGAAGACAGCTACAGTGTACATATATCTAATAAATACATAAATAAATATATAAATAAACATTTTTTTAAAAAGGATAATAAAGAAAGAAAGACCAGGCAGGCCTGCCATCCTTATCACTCTCTGTATGTCTGTCTGTCTGATCCCCTGGAACTGGAGATGGGCCACCATATAGTTGCTGGTAGTTGATCCCAGGTACTCTGGAAGAGGAGACAATGCTGTTAATTGTTGAGCTTTTAGAGTGGCCCCACCCTTCTTTAAATTTTTAGAAGTATATATGAGGCTGTGTTTATGTACATCATATGCAGACCATAAGAGGGATTTAGATTCTCCAGAATCTGACACCCTCTTCTGGAGTGTCTGAACAGCTACAGTGTACTTATATCTAATAATAAATAAATAAATAAATAAATAAATAAATAAATAAATAAACAAATATTTTTTTGAAAAAAGGATAAGAAAGAAAGAAAGACCAGGCAGGCCTGCCATCCTTATCACTGTCTGTCTGTCTGTCTGTCTGATCCCCTGGAACTGGAGATGGGCCACGTTTTAGGTGCTGGTAGTTGATCCCTGGTTCTCTGGAAGTGGAGACAATGCTGTTAATTGTTGAGTCCTTTCAGTGGCCCCACCTATTTATAATTTTTAGAAGTATATATGAGGCTGTGTTTATGTACATCATATTCAGACCATAAGAGGGATTTAGATTCTCTAGAATCTGACACCCTCTTATGGAGTGTCTGAAGACGGCTACAGTGTACTTATATCTAATAAATACATAAATAAATAAATAAATAAATAAATAAATAAATAAATAAATAAATAAACAGTTTTTAAAATGTATAAGAAATAAAGAAAGACCAGGCAGGCCTGCCATCCTCATCTCTGTCTCTCTGTCTGTCTGTCTGTCTGTCTGATCCTCTGGAACTGGGGATGGGCCACCATAAGGTGCTGGTAGTTTATCCCAGGTTCTCTGGAAGAGGAGACAATGCTGTTAATTGTTGAGCCCTCTCAGTGGCCCCACCCTTCTTTAAATTTTTAGAAGTATATATGAGGCTGTGTTAATGTACATCATATGCAGACCATAAGAGGGATTTAGATTCTCCAGAATCTGACACCCTCTTCTGGAGTGTCTGAAAGCAGCTACAGTGTACATATATTTAATAAATACATAAATAAATATATAAATAAACATTTTTTTAAAAAGGATAAGACAGAAAGAAAGACCAGGCAGGCCTGCCATCCTTATCACTGTCTGTATGTCTGTCTGTCTGATCCCCTGGAATTGGAGATGGGCCACCATATAGTTGCTGGTAGTTGATCCCAGGTACTCTGGAAGAGGAGACAATGCTGTTAATTGTTGAGCTTTTAGAGTGGCCCCACCCTTCTTTAAATTTTTAGAAGTATGTGTGAGGCTGTGTTTATGTACATCATATGCAGACCATAAGAGGGATTTAGATTCTCCAGAATCTGACACCCTCTTCTGGAGTGTCTGAACAGCTAAAGTGTACTTATATCTAATAATAAATAAATAAATAAATAAATAAATAAACAAACATTTTTTTAAAAAATGGATAAGAAAGAAAGAAAGACCAGGAAGGCCTGCCATCCTTATCACTGCCTGTCTGTCTGTCTGTCTGATCCCCTGCAACTGGAGATGGGCCACCTTTTAGGTGCTGGTAGTTGATCCCAGGTTCTCTGGAAGAGGAGACAATGCTGTTAATTGTTGAGTCCTTTCAGTGGCCCCACCTATTTATAATTTTTAGAAATATATGTGAGGCTGTATTTATGTACATCATATTCAGACCATAAGAGGGATTTAGATTCTCTAGAATCTGACACCCTCTTCTGGAGTGTCTGAAGACGGCTACAGTGTACTTATATCTAATAAATAAATAAATAAATAAATAAATAAATAAACATATTTTAAAAAGTATAAGAAATAAAGAAAGACCAGGCAGGCCTGCCATCCTTATCTCTGTCTTTCTGTCTATCTGTCTGTCTGTCTAATCCCCTGGAACTGGAGATGGGCCACCATAAGGTGCTGGTAGTTTATCCCAGGTTCTCTGAAAGAGGAGACAATGCTGTTAATTGTTGAGCCCTCTCAGTGGCCCCACACATCTTTAAATTTTTAGAAGTATATGCGAGGCTGTGTTTATGTACATCATATGCAGACCATAAGAGGGATTTAGATTCTCCAGAATATGACACCCTCTTCTGGAGTGTCTGAAAGCAGCTACAGTGTACATATATCTAATAAATACATAAATAAATATATAAATAAACATTTTTTTAAAAGGATAAGACAGAAAGAAAGACCAGGCAGGCCTGCCATCCTTATCACTGTCTGTATGTCTGTCTGTCTGATCCCCTGGAACTGGAGATGGGCCACCATATAGTTGCTGGTAGTTGATTCCAGGTACTCTGGAAGAGGAGACGATGCTGTTAATTGTTGAGCTTTTAGAGTGGCCCCACCCTTCTTTAAATTTTTAGAAGTATATGTGAGGCTGTGTTTATGTACATCATATGCAGACCATAAGAGGGATTTAGATTCTCCAGAATATGACACCCTCTTCTGGAGTGTCTGAACAGCTACAGTGTACTTATATCTAATAATAAATAAATAAATAAATAAATAAATAAACAATTTTTTAAAAAAAGGATAAGAAACAAAGAAAGACCAGGCAGGCCTGCCATCCTTATCACTGTCTGTCTGTCTGTCTGTCTGATCCCCTGGAACTGGAGATGGGCCACCTTTTAGGTGCTGGTAGTTGATCCCAGGTTCTCTGGAAGAGGAGACAATGCTGTTAATTTTTGAGTCCTTTCAGTGGCCCCACCTATTTATAATTATTAGAAGTATATGTGAGGCTGTGTTTAAGTACATCATATTCAGACCATAAGAGGGATTTAGATTCTCTAGAATCTGACACCCTCTTCTGGAGTGTCTGAAGACGGCGACAGTGTACTTATATCTAATAAATACATAAATAAATAAATAAATAAATTAATTAATTAATTAACATTTTTTAAAAAGTATAAGAAATAAAGAAAGACCAGGCAGGCCTGCCATCCTTATCTCTGTCTCTCTGTCTGTCTGTCTGTCTGTCTGATCCACTGGAACTGGAGATGGGCCACCATAAGGTGCTGGTAGTTTATCCCAGATTCTCTGAAAGAGGAGACAATGCTGTTAATTGTTGAGCCCTCTCAGTGGTCCCACACATCTTTAAAATTTTAGAAGTATATGTGAGGCTGTGTTTATGTACATCATGTGCAGACCATAAGAGGGATTTAGATTCTCCAGAATCTGACACCCTCTTCTGGAGTGTCTGAAGACAGCTACAGTGTACTTATATCTAATAAATACATAAATAAATATATAAATAAACATTTTTTGAAAAGGATAAGAAAGAAAGAATGACCAGGCAGGCCTGCCATCCTTATCACTGTCTGTATGTCTGTCTGTCTGATCCCCTGGAACTGGAGATGGGCCACCTTATAGTTGCTGGTAGTTGATCCCAGGTACTCTGGAAGAGGAGACAATGCTGTTAATTGTTGAGCTTTTAGAGTGGCCCCACCCTTCTTTAAATTTTTAGAAGTATATATGAGGCTGTGTTTATGTACATCATATGCAGACCATAAGAGGGATTTAGATTCTCCAGAATCTGACACCCTCTTCTGGAGTGTCTGAACAGCTACAGTGTACTTATATCTAATAATAAATAAATAAATAAATAAATAAATAAATAAATAAATAAACAAATATTTTTTTGAAAAAAGGATAAGAAAGAAAGAAAGACCAGGCAGGCCTGCCATCCTTATCACTGTCTGTCTGTCTGTCTGTCTGATCCCCTGGAACTGGAGATGGGCCACGTTTTAGGTGCTGGTAGTTGATCCCTGGTTCTCTGGAAGTGGAGACAATGCTGTTAATTGTTGAGTCCTTTCAGTGGCCCCACCTATTTATAATTTTTAGAAGTATATATGAGGCTGTGTTTATGTACATCATATTCAGACCATAAGAGGGATTTAGATTCTCTAGAATCTGACACCCTCTTATGGAGTGTCTGAAGACAGCTACAGTGTACTTATATCTAATAAATACATAAATAAATAAATAAATAAATAAATAAATAAATAAATAAATAAATAAACAGTTTTTAAAATGTATAAGAAATAAAGAAAGACCAGGCAGGCCTGCCATCCTCATCTCTGTCTCTCTGTCTGTCTGTCTGTCTGTCTGATCCTCTGGAACTGGGGATGGGCCACCATAAGGTGCTGGTAGTTTATCCCAGGTTCTCTGGAAGAGGAGACAATGCTGTTAATTGTTGAGCCCTCTCAGTGGCCCCACCCTTCTTTAAATTTTTAGAAGTATATATGAGGCTGTGTTAATGTACATCATATGCAGACCATAAGAGGGATTTAGATTCTCCAGAATCTGACACCCTCTTCTGGAGTGTCTGAAAGCAGCTACAGTGTACATATATTTAATAAATACATAAATAAATATATAAATAAACATTTTTTTAAAAAGGATAAGACAGAAAGAAAGACCAGGCAGGCCTGCCATCCTTATCACTGTCTGTATGTCTGTCTGTCTGATCCCCTGGAATTGGAGATGGGCCACCATATAGTTGCTGGTAGTTGATCCCAGGTACTCTGGAAGAGGAGACAATGCTGTTAATTGTTGAGCTTTTAGAGTGGCCCCACCCTTCTTTAAATTTTTAGAAGTATGTGTGAGGCTGTGTTTATGTACATCATATGCAGACCATAAGAGGGATTTAGATTCTCCAGAATCTGACACCCTCTTCTGGAGTGTCTGAACAGCTAAAGTGTACTTATATCTAATAATAAATAAATAAATAAATAAATAAATAAATAAATAAACAAACATTTTTTTAAAAAATGGATAAGAAAGAAAGAAAGACCAGGAAGGCCTGCCATCCTTATCACTGCCTGTCTGTCTGTCTGTCTGATCCCCTGCAACTGGAGATGGGCCACCTTTTAGGTGCTGGTAGTTGATCCCAGGTTCTCTGGAAGAGGAGACAATGCTGTTAATTGTTGAGTCCTTTCAGTGGCCCCACCTATTTATAATTTTTAGAAATATATGTGAGGCTGTATTTATGTACATCATATTCAGACCATAAGAGGGATTTAGATTCTCTAGAATCTGACACCCTCTTCTGGAGTGTCTGAAGACGGCTACAGTGTACTTATATCTAATAAATAAATAAATAAATAAATAAATAAATAAATAAATAAACATATTTTAAAAAGTATAAGAAATAAAGAAAGACCAGGCAGGCCTGCCATCCTTATCTCTGTCTTTCTGTCTATCTGTCTGTCTGTCTAATCCCCTGGAACTGGAGATGGGCCACCATAAGGTGCTGGTAGTTTATCCCAGGTTCTCTGAAAGAGGAGACAATGCTGTTAATTGTTGAGCCCTCTCAGTGGCCCCACACATCTTTAAATTTTTAGAAGTATATGCGAGGCTGTGTTTATGTACATCATATGCAGACCATAAGAGGGATTTAGATTCTCCAGAATATGACACCCTCTTCTGGAGTGTCTGAAAGCAGCTACAGTGTACATATATCTAATAAATACATAAATAAATATATAAATAAACATTTTTTTTAAAAGGATAAGACAGAAAGAAAGACCAGGCAGGCCTGCCATCCTTATCACTGTCTGTATGTCTGTCTGTCTGATCCCCTGGAACTGGAGATGGGCCACCATATAGTTGCTGGTAGTTGATTCCAGGTACTCTGAAAGAGGAGACAATGCTGTTAATTGTTGAGCTTTTAGAGTGGCCCCACCCTTCTTTAAATTTTTAGAAGTATATGTGAGGCTGTGTTTATGTACATCATATGCAGACCATAAGAGGGATTTAGATTCTCCAGAATATGACACCCTCTTCTGGAGTGTCTGAACAGCTACAGTGTACTTATATCTAATAATAAATAAATAAATAAATAAATAAATAAACAATTTTTTAAAAAAAGGATAAGAAACAAAGAAAGACCAGGCAGGCCTGCCATCCTTATCACTGTCTGTCTGTCTGTCTGTCTGATCCCCTGGAACTGGAGATGGGCCACCTTTTAGGTGCTGGTAGTTGATCCCAGGTTCTCTGGAAGAGGAGACAATGCTGTTAATTGTTGAGTCCTTTCAGTGGCCCCACCTATTTATAATTATTAGAAGTATATGTGAGGCTGTGTTTAAGTACATCATATTCAGACCATAAGAGGGATTTAGATTCTCTAGAATCTGACACCCTCTTCTGGAGTGTCTGAAGACGGCGACAGTGTACTTATATCTAATAAATACATAAATAAATAAATAAATTAATTAATTAATTAATTAACATTTTTTAAAAAGTATAAGAAATAAAGAAAGACCAGGCAGGCCTGCCATCCTTATCTCTGTCTCTCTGTCTGTCTGTCTGTCTGTCTGATCCACTGGAACTGGAGATGGGCCACCATAAGGTGCTGGTAGTTTATCCCAGATTCTCTGAAAGAGGAGACAATGCTGTTAATTGTTGAGCCCTCTCAGTGGCCCCACACATCTTTAAATTTTTAGAAGTATATGTGAGGCTGTGTTTATGTACATCATATGCAGACCATAAGAGGGATTTAGATTCTCCAGAATCTGACACCCTCTTCTGGAGTGTCTGAAGACAGCTACAGTGTACTTATATCTAATAAATACATAAATAAATATATAAATAAACATTTTTTGAAAAGGATAAGAAAGAAAGAATGACCAGGCAGGCCTGCCATCCTTATCACTGTCTGTATGTCTGTCTGTCTGATCCCCTGGAACTGGAGATGGGCCACCTTATAGTTGCTGGTAGTTGATCCCAGGTACTCTGGAAGAGGAGACAATGCTGTTAATTGTTGAGCTTTTAGAGTGGCCCCACCCTTCTTTAAATTTTTAGAAGTATATATGAGGCTGTGTTTATGTACATCATATGCAGACCATAAGAGGGATTTAGATTCTCCAGAATCTGACACCCTCTTCTGGAGTGTCTGAACAGCTACAGTGTACTTATATCTAATAATAAATAAATAAATAAATAAATAAATAAATAAATAAATAAATAAATAAACAAATATTTTTTTGAAAAAAGGATAAGAAAGAAAGACCAGGCAGGCCTGCCATCCTTATCACTGTCTGTCTGTCTGTCTGTCTGATCCCCTGGAACTGGAGATGGGCCACGTTTTAGGTGCTGGTAGTTGATCCCTGGTTCTCTGGAAGTGGAGACAATGCTGTTAATTGTTGAGTCCTTTCAGTGGCCCCACCTATTTATAATTTTTAGAAGTATATATGAGGCTGTGTTTATGTACATCATATTCAGACCATAAGAGGGATTTAGATTCTCTAGAATCTGACACCCTCTTATGGAGTGTCTGAAGACGGCTACAGTGTACTTATATCTAATAAATACATACATAAATAAATAAATAAATAAATAAATAAATAAATAAATAAATAAACAGTTTTTAAAATGTATAAGAAATAAAGAAAGACCAGGCAGGCCTGCCATCCTCATCTCTGTCTCTCTGTCTGTCTGTCTGTCTGTCTGATCCTCTGGAACTGGGGATGGGCCACCATAAGGTGCTGGTAGTTTATCCCAGGTTCTCTGGAAGAGGAGACAATGCTGTTAATTGTTGAGCCCTCTCAGTGGCCCCACCCTTCTTTAAATTTTTAGAAGTATATATGAGGCTGTGTTAATGTACATCATATGCAGACCATAAGAGGGATTTAGATTCTCCAGAATCTGACACCCTCTTCTGGAGTGTCTGAAAGCAGCTACAGTGTACATATATTTAATAAATACATAAATAAATATATAAATAAACATTTTTTTAAAAAGGATAAGACAGAAAGAAAGACCAGGCAGGCCTGCCATCCTTATCACTGTCTGTATGTCTGTCTGTCTGATCCCCTGGAATTGGAGATGGGCCACCATATAGTTGCTGGTAGTTGATCCCAGGTACTCTGGAAGAGGAGACAATGCTGTTAATTGTTGAGCTTTTAGAGTGGCCCCACCCTTCTTTAAATTTTTAGAAGTATGTGTGAGGCTGTGTTTATGTACATCATATGCAGACCATAAGAGGGATTTAGATTCTCCAGAATCTGACACCCTCTTCTGGAGTGTCTGAACAGCTAAAGTGTACTTATATCTAATAATAAATAAATAAATAAATAAATAAATAAACAAACATTTTTTTAAAAAATGGATAAGAAAGAAAGAAAGACCAGGAAGGCCTGCCATCCTTATCACTGCCTGTCTGTCTGTCTGTCTGATCCCCTGGAACTGGAGATGGGCCACCTTTTAGGTGCTGGTAGTTGATCCCAGGTTCTCTGGAAGAGGAGACAATGCTGTTAATTGTTGAGTCCTTTCAGTGGCCCCACCTATTTATAATTTTTAGAAATATATGTGAGGCTGTATTTATGTACATCATATTCAGACCATAAGAGGGATTTAGATTCTCTAGAATCTGACACCCTCTTCTGGAGTGTCTGAAGACGGCTACAGTGTACTTATATCTAATAAATAAATAAATAAATAAATAAATAAATAAATAAATAAATAAACATATTTTAAAAAGTATAAGAAATAAAGAAAGACCAGGCAGGCCTGCCATCCTTATCTCTGTCTTTCTGTCTATCTGTCTGTCTGTCTAATCCCCTGGAACTGGAGATGGGCCACCATAAGGTGCTGGTAGTTTATCCCAGGTTCTCTGAAAGAGGAGACAATGCTGTTAATTGTTGAGCCCTCTCAGTGGCCCCACACATCTTTAAATTTTTAGAAGTATATGCGAGGCTGTGTTTATGTACATCATATGCAGACCATAAGAGGGATTTAGATTCTCCAGAATATGACACCCTCTTCTGGAGTGTCTGAAAGCAGCTACAGTGTACATATATCTAATAAATACATAAATAAATATATAAATAAACATTTTTTTAAAAGGATAAGACAGAAAGAAAGACCAGGCAGGCCTGCCATCCTTATCACTGTCTGTATGTCTGTCTGTCTGATCCCCTGGAACTGGAGATGGGCCACCATATAGTTGCTGGTAGTTGATTCCAGGTACTCTGGAAGAGGAGACGATGCTGTTAATTGTTGAGCTTTTAGAGTGGCCCCACCCTTCTTAAAATTTTTAGAAGTATATGTGAGGCTGTGTTTATGTACATCATATGCAGACCATAAGAGGGATTTAGATTCTCCAGAATATGACACCCTCTTCTGGAGTGTCTGAACAGCTACAGTGTACTTATATCTAATAATAAATAAATAAATAAATAAATAAACAATTTTTTAAAAAAAGGATAAGAAACAAAGAAAGACCAGGCAGGCCTGCCATCCTTATCACTGTCTATCTGTCTGTCTGTCTGATCCCCTGGAACTGGAGATGGGCCACCTTTTAGGTGCTGGTAGTTGATCCCAGGTTCTCTGGAAGAGGAGACAATGCTGTTAATTGTTGAGTCCTTTCAGTGGCCCCAACTATTTATAATTATTAGAAGTATATGTGAGGCTGTGTTTAAGTACATCATATTCAGACCATAAGAGGGATTTAGATTCTCTAGAATCTGACACCCTCTTCTGGAGTGTCTGAAGACGGCGACAGTGTACTTATATCTAATAAATACATAAATAAATAAATAAATTAATTAATTAATTAATTAACATTTTTTAAAAAGTATAAGAAATAAAGAAAGACCAGGCAGGCCTGCCATCCTTATCTCTGTCTCTCTGTCTGTCTGTCTGTCTGTCTGATCCACTGGAACTGGAGATGGGCCACCATAAGGTGCTGGTAGTTTATCCCAGATTCTCTGAAAGAGGAGACAATGCTGTTAATTGTTGAGCCCTCTCAGTGGTCCCACACATCTTTAAAATTTTAGAAGTATATGTGAGGCTGTGTTTATGTACATCATATGCAGACCATAAGAGGGATTTAGATTCTCCAGAATCTGACACCCTCTTCTGGAGTGTCTGAAGACAGCTACAGTGTACTTATATCTAATAAATACATAAATAAATATATAAATAAACATTTTTTGAAAAGGATAAGAAAGAAAGAATGACCAGGCAGGCCTGCCATCCTTATCACTGTCTGTATGTCTGTCTGTCTGATCCCCTGGAACTGGAGATGGGCCACCTTATAGTTGCTGGTAGTTGATCCCAGGTACTCTGGAAGAGGAGACAATGCTGTTAATTGTTGAGCTTTTAGAGTGGCCCCACCCTTCTTTAAATTTTTAGAAGTATATATGAGGCTGTGTTTATGTACATCATATGCAGACCATAAGAGGGATTTAGATTCTCCAGAATCTGACACCCTCTTCTGGAGTGTCTGAACAGCTACAGTGTACTTATATCTAATAATAAATAAATAAATAAATAAATAAATAAATAAATAAATAAATAAATAAACAAATATTTTTTTGAAAAAAGGATAAGAAAGAAAGAAAGACCAGGCAGGCCTGCCATCCTTATCACTGTCTGTCTGTCTGTCTGTCTGATCCCCTGGAACTGGAGATGGGCCACGTTTTAGGTGCTGGTAGTTGATCCCTGGTTCTCTGGAAGTGGAGACAATGCTGTTAATTGTTGAGTCCTTTCAGTGGCCCCACCTATTTATAATTTTTAGAAGTATATATGAGGCTGTGTTTATGTACATCATATTCAGACCATAAGAGGGATTTAGATTCTCTAGAATCTGACACCCTCTTATGGAGTGTCTGAAGACGGCTACAGTGTACTTATATCTAATAAATACATAAATAAATAAATAAATAAATAAATAAATAAATAAATAAATAAATAAACAGTTTTTAAAATGTATAAGAAATAAAGAAAGACCAGGCAGGCCTGCCATCCTCATCTCTGTCTCTCTGTCTGTCTGTCTGTCTGTCTGATCCTCTGGAACTGGGGATGGGCCACCATAAGGTGCTGGTAGTTTATCCCAGGTTCTCTGGAAGAGGAGACAATGCTGTTAATTGTTGAGCCCTCTCAGTGGCCCCACCCTTCTTTAAATTTTTAGAAGTATATATGAGGCTGTGTTAATGTACATCATATGCAGACCATAAGAGGGATTTAGATTCTCCAGAATCTGACACCCTCTTCTGGAGTGTCTGAAAGCAGCTACAGTGTACATATATTTAATAAATACATAAATAAATATATAAATAAACATTTTTTTAAAAAGGATAAGACAGAAAGAAAGACCAGGCAGGCCTGCCATCCTTATCACTGTCTGTATGTCTGTCTGTCTGATCCCCTGGAATTGGAGATGGGCCACCATATAGTTGCTGGTAGTTGATCCCAGGTACTCTGGAAGAGGAGACAATGCTGTTAATTGTTGAGCTTTTAGAGTGGCCCCACCCTTCTTTAAATTTTTAGAAGTATGTGTGAGGCTGTGTTTATGTACATCATATGCAGACCATAAGAGGGATTTAGATTCTCCAGAATCTGACACCCTCTTCTGGAGTGTCTGAACAGCTAAAGTGTACTTATATCTAATAATAAATAAATAAATAAATAAATAAATAAATAAATAAACAAACATTTTTTTAAAAAATGGATAAGAAAGAAAGAAAGACCAGGAAGGCCTGCCATCCTTATAACTGCCTGTCTGTCTGTCTGTCTGATCCCCTGGAACTGGAGATGGGCCACCTTTTAGGTGCTGGTAGTTGATCCCAGGTTCTCTGGAAGAGGAGACAATGCTGTTAATTGTTGAGTCCTTTCAGTGGCCCCACCTATTTATAATTTTTAGAAATATATGTGAGGCTGTATTTATGTACATCATATTCAGACCATAAGAGGGATTTAGATTCTCTAGAATCTGACACCCTCTTCTGGAGTGTCTGAAGACGGCTACAGTGTACTTATATCTAATAAATAAATAAATAAATAAATAAATAAATAAATAAACATATTTTAAAAAGTATAAGAAATAAAGAAAGACCAGGCAGGCCTGCCATCCTTATCTCTGTCTTTCTGTCTATCTGTCTGTCTGTCTAATCCCCTGGAACTGGAGATGGGCCACCATAAGGTGCTGGTAGTTTATCCCAGGTTCTCTGAAAGAGGACACAATGCTGTTAATTGTTGAGCCCTCTCAGTGACCCCACACATCTTTAAATTTTTAGAAGTATATGCGAGGCTGTGTTTATGTACATCATATGCAGACCATAAGAGGGATTTAGATTCTCCAGAATATGACACCCTCTTCTGGAGTGTCTGAAAGCAGCTACAGTGTACATATATCTAATAAATACATAAATAAATATATAAATAAACATTTTTTTAAAAGGATAAGACAGAAAGAAAGACCAGGCAGGCCTGCCATCCTTATCACTGTCTGTATGTCTGTCTGTCTGATCCCCTGGAACTGGAGATGGGCCACCATATAGTTGCTGGTAGTTGATTCCAGGTACTCTGGAAGAGGAGACGATGCTGTTAATTGTTGAGCTTTTAGAGTGGCCCCACCCTTCTTTAAATTTTTAGAAGTATATGTGAGGCTGTGTTTATGTACATCATATGCAGACCATAAGAGGGATTTAGATTCTCCAGAATATGACACCCTCTTCTGGAGTGTCTGAACAGCTACAGTGTACTTATATCTAATAATAAATAAATAAATAAATAAATAAACAATTTTTTAAAAAAAGGATAAGAAACAAAGAAAGACCAGGCAGGCCTGCCATCCTTATCACTGTCTGTCTGTCTGTCTGTCTGATCCCCTGGAACTGGAGATGGGCCACCTTTTAGGTGCTGGTAGTTGATCCCAGGTCCTCTGGAAGAGGAGACAATGCTGTTAATTGTTGAGTCCTTTCAGTGGCCCCACCTATTTATAATTATTAGAAGTATATGTGAGGCTGTGTTTAAGTACATCATATTCAGACCATAAGAGGGATTTAGATTCTCTAGAATCTGACACCCTCTTCTGGAGTGTCTGAAGACGGCGACAGTGTACTTATATCTAATAAATACATAAATAAATAAATAAATAAATTAATTAATTAATTAACATTTTTTAAAAAGTATAAGAAATAAAGAAAGACCAGGCAGGCCTGCCATCCTTATCTCTGTCTCTCTGTCTGTCTGTCTGTCTGTCTGATCCACTGGAACTGGAGATGGGCCACCATAAGGTGCTGGTAGTTTATCCCAGATTCTCTGAAAGAGGAGACAATGCTGTTAATTGTTGAGCCCTCTCAGTGGTCCCACACATCTTTAAAATTTTAGAAGTATATGTGAGGCTGTGTTTATGTACATCATATGCAGACCATAAGAGGGATTTAGATTCTCCAGAATCTGACACCCTCTTCTGGAGTGTCTGAAGACAGCTACAGTGTACTTATATCTAATAAATACATAAATAAATATATAAATAAACATTTTTTGAAAAGGATAAGAAAGAAAGAATGACCAGGCAGGCCTGCCATCCTTATCACTGTCTGTATGTCTGTCTGTCTGATCCCCTGGAACTGGAGATGGGCCACCTTATAGTTGCTGGTAGTTGATCCCAGGTACTCTGGAAGAGGAGACAATGCTGTTAATTGTTGAGCTTTTAGAGTGGCCCCACCCTTCTTTAATTTTTTAGAAGTATATGTGAGGCTGTGTTTATGTACATCATATGCAGACCATAAGAGTGATTTAGATTCTCCAGAATCTGACACCCTCTTCTGGAGTGTCTGAACAGCTACAGTGTACTTATATCTAATAATAAATAAATAAATAAATAAATAAATAAACATTTTTTTAAAAAAAGAATGAGAAAGAAAGAAAGACCAGGCAGGCCTGCCATCCTTATCACTATCTGTCTGTCTGTCTGTCTGATCCCCTGGAACTGGAGATGGGCCACCTTTTAGGTGCTGGTATTTGTTCCCAGGTTCTCTGGAAGAGGAGACAATGCTGTTAATTGTTGAGTCCTTTCAGTGGCCCCACCTATTTTTAATTTTTAGAAGTATATGTGAGGCTGTGTTTATGTACATCATATTCAGACCATAAGAGGGATTTAGATTCTCCAGAATCTGACACCCTCTTCTGGAGTGTCTGAAGACGGCTACAGTGTACTTATATCTAATAAATAAATAAATAAATAAATAAATAAACATTTTTTAAAAAGTATAAGAAATAAAGAAAGACCAGGCAGACCTGCCATCCTTATCTCTGTCTCTCTGTCTGTCTGTCTGTCTGATCCACTGGAACTGGAGATGGGCCACCATAAGGTGCTGGTAGTTTATCCCAGGTTCTCTGAAAGAGGAGACAATGCTGTTAATTGTTGAGCCCTCTCAGTGGCCCCACACATCTTTAATTTTTTAGAAGTATATGTGAGGCTGTGTTTATGTACATCATATGCAGACCATAAGAGGGATTTAGATTCTCCAGAATCTGACACCCTCTTCTGGAGTGTCTGAAGACAGCTACAGTGTACTTATATCTAATAAATACATAAATAAATATATAAATAAACATTTTTTTAAAAGGATAAGAAAGAAAGAAAGACCAGGCAGGCCTGCCATCCTTATCACTGTCTGTATGTCTGTCTGTCTGATCCTCTGGAACTGGAGATGGGCCACCATATAGTTGCTGGTAGTTGATCCCAGGTACTCTGGAAGAGGAGACAATGCTGTTAATTGTTGAGCTTTTAGAGTGGCCCCACACTTCTTTAAATTTTTAGAAGTATATGTGAGGCTGTGTTTATGTACATCATATGCAGTCCATAAGAGGGATTTAGATTCTCCAGAATATGACACCCTCTTCTGAAGTGTCTGAAGACAGCTACAATGTACTTATATCTAATAAATATATATATAAATAAATAAACATTTTTAAAATGTATAAGAAGAAAGAAAAACCAGGCAGGCCTGCAATCCTTGTCTGTCTGTCTGTATGTATGTCTGTCTGATCCCCTGGAACTGGAGATGGGCCACAATATATTTGCTGGAAGTTGATCCCAGGTCCTCTGGAAGAGGAGACAATGCTGTTAATTGTTGAGCTTTTTCAGTGGCCCCAACCATCTTTAAATTTTTAGAAGTATATGTGAGGCTGTGTTTATGTACATCATATGCAGACTATAAGAGGGATATAGATTCTCCAGAATCTGACACCCTCTTCTGGAGAGTCTGAAGACAGCTACAGTGTACTTATATCTAATAAATACATAAATAAATATATAAATAAACTTTTTTTAAAAAAGGATAAGAAAGAATGAAAGACCAGGCAGGCCTGCCATCCTTATCTCTGTCTGTCTGTCTGTCTGTCTGATCCCCTGCAACTTGAGATGGGCCACCACATAGTTGCTGGTAGTTGATCCCACTTTCTCTGGAAGAGGAGACAATGGTGTTAATTGTTGAGCCCTTTCAGTGGGCCCACCCATCTTTAAATTTTTAGAAGTATATATGAGGCTGTGTTTATGTACATCATATGCAGACCATAAGAGCGATTTAGATTCTCCAAAAGATGACACCCTCTTCTATTGTGTCTGAAGACAGCTACAGTGTACTTATATCTAATAAATAAATAAATAAATAAATAAATAAATAAATAAATAAATAAACATTATTTTAAAAGTATAAGAAAGAAAGAAAGACCACGCAGGCCTCCATCCTTACCTCTGTCAGTCTGTCTGTCTGATCCCTTGGAACTGGAGATGGGCCACCATATAGTTGCTGTTAGTTGATCCCAGGTTCTCTGGAAGAAGAGACAATGCTGTTAATTGTTGAGCCCTTTCAGTGGCTCCACCTATCTTTAAATTTTTAGAAGTATATGTTAGGCTGTGTTTACGTATATCATATGTAGACCATAAGAGGGATTTTGATTCTCCAGAATCTGACACCCTCTTCTGGAGTGTCTGAAGACAACTACAGTGTACTTATATCTAATAAATACATAAATAAATAAATAAATAAATAAATAAATAAACAAACATTATTTTAAAAGGATAAGAAAGAAAGAAAAACCAGGCATGCCTGCCCTCCTTATCTCTGTCTGTCAGTCTGTCTGTCTGATCCCCTGGAACTGGAGATGGGCCACCTTTTAGGTGCTGGTAGTTGATTCCAGGTTCTCTGGAAGAGGAGACAATGCTGTTAATTGTTGAGTCCTTTCAGTGGCCCCACCTATTTATAATTTTTAGAAGTATATGTGAGGCTGTGTTTATGTACATCATATTCAGACCATAAGAGGAATTTAGATTCTCTAGAATCTGACACCCTCTTCTGGAATGTCTGAAGACAGCTACAGAGTACTTATATCTAATACATACATAGATAAATAAATAAATAAATAAATAAATAAACATTTTTTAAAAAGTATAAGAAATAAAGAAAGACCAGGCAGGCCTGCCATCCATATCTCTGTCTCTCTGTCTGTAAGTCTGTCTGATCCTCTGGAACTGGAGATGGGCCACCATAAGGTGCTGGTAGTTTATCCCAGGTTCTCTGAAAGAGGAGACAATGCTGTTAATTGTTGAGCCCTCTCAGTGGACCCACCCATCTTTAAATTTTTATAAGTATATGCGAGGCTGTGTTTATGTACCGAATATGCAGACCATAAGAGGGAATTAGATTCTCCAGAATCTGACACTCACTTCTGGAGTGTCTGAAGACAGCTACAGTGTACATATATCTAATAAATACATAAATAAATAAATAAATAAATATATAAACATTATTTTAAAAGGATAAGAAAGAAAGAAAAACCAGGCAGACCTGCCCTTTTTATCTCTGTCTGTCTATCTGTCTGATCCCCTGGAACTGGAGATGGGCCACCATATAGTTGCTGGTAGTTGATCCCAGGTTCTCTGGAAGAAGAGACAATGCTGTTAATTGTTGAGCCCTTTCAGTGGGCCCACCCATCTTAAATTTTTAGAAGTGTATGTGAATCTGTGTTTATGTCCATCATATGCAGACCATAAGAGGGATTTATATTCTCCCGAATCTGACACCCTCTTCTGGAGTGTCTGAAGACAGCTACGGTGTACTTATATCTAATAAATACATAAATAAATAAATAAACATTTTTTAAAAAGGATAAGAAAGAAAGAAATGCCAGGGAGGCCTGCCACCCTTGTCTGTCTGTCTCTTTGTCTGCCTGATCCCCTGGAACGGGAGATGGGCCACCATATAGTTGCTCGTAGTTGATCCCAGGTTCTCTGGAAGAGGAGTCAGTGCTGTTAATTGTTGAGCCCTTTCAGTGGCCCCACCCATCTTTAAATTTTTAGAAGTATATGTGAGGCTGTGTTTATGTACATCATATGCAGACCATAAGAGGGATTTAGATTCTCCAGAATCTGACACCCTCTTCTGGAGTGTCTGAAAGCAGCTACAGTGTACTTATATCTAATAAATACATACTTAAATTAATAAACATTTTTTAAAAGGATAAGAAAGAAGGAAAGACAAGGTAGGCCTGCCATCCTTAACTCTATCTGTCTGTATGTCTGTCTGTCTGTCTGAACCCCTGTAACTGGAGATGGGCCACCATATAGTTGCTGGTACTTGATCCCAGGTTCTCTATAAGAGGAGACAATGCTGTTAATTGTTGATCCCTTTCATTGGACCAACACATCTTTAAATTTTTAGATGTAAATGTGAGGCTGTGTGTATGTACATCATATGCAGACCATAAGAGGGATATAGATTCTCCAGAATCTGACACCCTCTTCTGGAGTGTCTGAAGACAGCTACAGTGTAAGTATATCTAATAAATACATAAATAAATAAATGAATAAATAAATAAACAAACATTTTTTAAAAGGGATAAGAAAGAAAGAAAAACCAGGCAGGCCTGCCATCCTTGTCTGTCTTTCTCTCTGTCTGTCTGTCTGTCTTGCCTAGCCCCTTGAGTAGCCTAGCCTAGTCCCTTGCCTTGACTAGCCCAGCCCCTTGCCTAGCCTAGCCTAGCCCAGCCCTGCCTTGCCTAGCCCTGCCTATCCCTGTCTTTAACCAGGCTGGCCTCGAACTCAGAAACTGACTGCCTCTGCCTCCAGAGTGCTCTCATTAAGAGCTGGAGCCACCACTGACTGTTGGGTTTTCTAAGTCTTACATAGGTATGGTCTGTTTCTCAGCTGTGAAACCCTAATTAACACATGTAGTCTGTCCTAGGTCAGCCATAGCTACAGATTGAGGCCTTTGCTAAAACAAAACAAAAGAAAACAAAAAATAGAAATAATAAAATAAATAAATTAAGCAACCACATGATATCTTTTTTTCTTTCAATGATACTCAGAGCTTGAAGCAGTTCACCCATGAGACCTCAGCTCCGGACATTGAGGCTCTTTCCCTAACAAGTATTATGGCTGAACCTGAGGGGTTCTACTGCTGATTTGTGTCCCCCACTTTAAAAAAATAGTTGTTTTCAAAGGCTGCAGGTTCTTAGCCCTGTTCCTTGTTACAGTTGAGTCACAGCCCTGAAAGTTCAGTGGTAGTTAAAGGCACTGAGAAGGGCTTCCTATAGACATCAAAGACCAAGTCTTTGTTTTTAAAAAGTTAATCTGGATTCCCCCACACCCTGGCATCCTTAGAATTCCTAGAAAGGAAGGCAGGGACCTGGGCAGAAGGGTGCAAGGCTACTGGTGTTTGTAAGTGGTAACAGAAAGCTTTCTCTTGTTGGTACCCTACCCCAAGTTACACTGTCACTTCTTTTTCCTAGTTGTTGTTTTGTCGGTTTGTATTCTCAACATAGACCCTTTTCCTTCCTAACCTTGGCTGTCCTGAACCTTACTGTCCTTGAACTCAGTGATTTGCCTGTCTTGCTGGGATGAAACTGTGAGCTACCATCCAGAAGGAAGCACCCTGCTGAGGTTAGATTGGGGTCTCTTCCATTTTCCTCTATGAACATGCATATGGCAGGCCTGTTCTTTCTTTTTTACTTTTCCTTTTTTTTTAAAGATTTATTTATTTATTATATTTAAGTATGCTGTAGCTATCTTCAGACAGTCCAGAAGAGGGTGTCAGATTCTGAAGAATCTAAATCATTCTTATTGTCTGCATATGATGTATATAAACACAGCCTCACATATACTCAAAAAAAAAAAAAGAAAAAGAAAGATGTGGCTACAGAGAGGGCTCAACAATTAAGAGCATTGTCTCCTCTTCCAGAGAACCTGGGCTCAATTACCAGTATTATATATGGTGGCCCATCTCCAGTTCCAGGGGATCTAATACTCTGTTCTGGAGTCTGTGGGCACAGCATACACATGCAAAACATTCTTACACAATCATTGAGAGAGGAGAGAGAGGGGTTGAGAGAGAGGGGAGGTAATCATACCTCCTGACAAGTTTGAAGACCTGAGCTTCATCACTCACACAAATAAATAAATGCAAAATATTTTTTTATAAATAAACTCTGCCATTGCCCTTTAAAAATTCCTAGAAAACAAGTTTTATAAGCAACAGTTATATTTACTATATCTAAAGGACAGTCATGAGCATATTCAATAAATAGAAAAAGGCCTGTTAGTCTTAGAAATGGAAAAGACAAACCAAGGAAGGTTTGCAATTACATAATGAGGCATCTCAGCCCAGCTCTAAGGTTGGAAATAAGACTCGAGAATAGGATACACCTGAAGACAACCAGCCATTGTTTTTTGTTTTGGAGGCTGAAAGGATACACCTGAAGACAGCCAATGCTGTGTGATGGTGATCTGGTATTTTTTTTTTAATTTTTAAAAACTTTAACACTTTTTATAAAACTTTTATAAAAACTTTTTCTTTCTTTCTTTTCTTCTTTCCTTTCTTTCTTTCCTTCTTTCCTTTCTTCCTTTCCTCACCCTAGCCCCTACCCTAGCCCTGTCTTTCACCAGGGTGGCCTCGAACTCAGAAACTGACTGCCTCTGCCTACAGAGTGCTCTCATTAAGAGCTTGAGCCACCACTGAATGTAGGGTTTTCTAAGCCTTACCTTGCTCTTGGTGTCTGTTCTCAGCTGTGAAACCCTAATTAACACAAGTAGGCAGTCCTGGGTCAGCCAGAGCTACAGACAGAGGACTTCTCTAAAAACAAATAAAACAAAACAAAACAACAAATAGAAATAATAAAATACATAAATTAAGCAACCACAGCATAGCTTTTCTCTATCTAGGTGGTACTCAGAAATTCCAGCAGTTGGCCTGTGACACCACAGCTCAGTATATGTGAGGCTGTGTTTATGTACATCATATGCAGACCATAAGAGGGATTTACATTCTCCAGAATCTGACACCCTCCTCTGGAGTGTCTAAAGAAAACTACAGTGTACTTATATCTAAGAAATACATAAATAAATAAATAAATAAATAAATAAATAAATAAATAAATATTTTTTAAAAAGGATAAGAAAGAAAGAAAGACCAGGCAGGCCTGCCATCTTTATCTCTGCCTGTCTGTCTGTCTGTCTGATCCCCTGGAACTGGAGATGGGCCACCTTGTAGGTGCTGGTAGTTGATCCGAGGTTCTCTGGAAGAGGAGACAATGCTGTTAATTGTTGAGCCCTTTCAGTGGCCCCACCCATTTTTAATTTTTAGAAGTATATGTGAGGCTGTGTTTATGTACATCATATTCAGACCATAAGAGGGATTTAGATTCTCCAGAATCTGACACCATCTTCTGGAGTGTCTGAAGACGGCTACAGTGTACTTATATCTAATAAATAAATAAATAAATAAATAAATGAATAAATAAACATTTTTAAAAAAGTATAAGAAATAAAGAAAGACCAGTCAGGCCTGCCATATTTATCTCTGTCTCTCTGTCTGTCTGTCTGTCTGATCCCTTGGAACTGGAGATGGGCCACCATAAGGTGCTGGTAGTTTATCCCAGGTTCCCTGAAAGAGGAGACAATGCTGTTAATTGTTGAGCCCTCTCAGTGGCCCCACACATCTTTAAATTTTTAGAAGTATATGTGAGGCTGTGTTTATGTACATCATATGCAGTCCATAAGAGGGATTTAGATTCTCCAGAATCTGACACCCTCTTCTGGAGTGTCTGAAGACAGCTACAGTGTACTTATATCTAATAAATACATAAATAAATATATAAATAAACATTTTTTTAAAAAGGATAAGAAAGAAAGAAAGACCAGGCAGGCCTGCCATCCTTATCACTGTCTGTATGTCTGTCTGTCTGATCCCCTGGAACTGGAGATGGGCCACCATATAGTTGCTGTTAGTTGATCCCATGTACTCTGGAAGAGGAGACAATGCTGTTAATTGTTGAGCCCTTTCAATGGCCCCACACTTCTTTAAATATTTAGAAGTATAAGTGAGGCTGTGTTTATGTACATCATATTCAGATTATAAGAGGATTTAGATTCTCCAGAATCTGACACCCTCTACTGGAGTGACTGAAGACAGCTACAGTGTACTTATATATAATAAATACATAAGTAAATAAATAAATAAATAAACATTTTTTAAAAAGGATAAGATAGAAAGTAAGACCAGGCAGGCCTGCCATCCTTATCTCTGTCTGTCTGTCTGTCTGTCTGTCTGATCCCCTGGAACTGGAGATGGGCTACCATAAAGTTGCTGGTAGTTGATCCCAGGTTCTCTGAAAGAGGAGACAATGCTGTTAATTGTTGAGCCCTCTCAGTGGCCCCACACATCTTTAAATTTTTAGAAGTATATGTGAGGCTGTGTTTATGTACATCATATGCAGACCATAAGAGGGATTTAGATTCTCCAGAATCTGACACCCTCTTCTGGAGTGTCTGAAGACAGCTACAGTGTACTTATATCTAATAAATACATAAATAAATATATAAATAAACATTTTTTAAAAAGGATAAGAAAGAAAGAAAGACCAGGCAGGCCTGCCATTTTTATCACTGTCTGTATGTCTGTCTGTCTGATCCCCTGGAACTGGAGATGGGCCACCATATAGTTGCTGGTAGTTGATCCCAGGTACTCTGGAAGAGGAGACAATGCTGTTAATTGTTGAGCTTTTAGAGTGGCCACACCCTTCTTTAAATTTTTAGAAGTATATGTGAGGCTGTGTGGGGCCACTGACAGTCACATAGAGAGACAGAGAGAGACAGAGAGAGACAAAGAAAGACAGAGAGAGACATAGAGAGACAGAGAGATACATTGAGAGAGACAGAGAGACAGAGAGAGACACAGAGAGAGACACAGAGAGACACAGAGAGAGACACACAGAGAGACAGAGACAGACAGAGAGAGACAGAGAGAGACAGAGAGAGACAGAGATAGAGACAGAGAGAGACAAAGAGAGACAGAGAGACAGAGAGAGAGACAGAGAGAGACAGAGAAAGACAGAGTGAGACAGAGAGAGACACACAGAGAGACAGAGATACACAGAGTGAGAAAGAGAGAGAGAGACAGAGAGAGACAGAGAGAGAGACAGAGAGAGACAGAGTGAGACAGAAAGAGACACAGAGAGAGACAGAGAGAGACAAAGAAAAACACAGAGAGACAGAGAGAGACAGAGAGAGACAGAGAGAGAGACAGAGAAAGACAGAGAGAGACAAAGAAAAACACAGAGAGAGACAGAGGGAGACAGAGAGATACAGAGAGAGTCAGAGAGACAGAGAGAGACAGAGTTAGAGACAGAGAGAGACAGAGAGAGAAACAGAGAGAGACAGAGACACACAGAGAGAGACACAGAGAGAGACAGAGAGAGAGACACAGAGAGACAGAGACAGACAGAGAGAGACAGAGAGAGACAGAGATAGAGACAGAGAGAGACAGAGAGAGATAGAGAGAGACACAAAGAGACAGAGAGAGACAGAGAGAGACAAAGAAAGACACAGAGAGAGACAGAGAGAGACAGAGAGATACAGAGAGAGAGACAGAGAGAGACAGAAAGATACAGAAGGACAGAGAGAGACAGAGAGAGACAGAGAGACAGAGATAGAGACAGAGAAAGACAGAGAGAGACACAGAGAGAGACTGAGGGAGACAGAGAGAGAGACAGAGAGAGACATAGAAGAGACAAAGAAAGACACAAGAGAGACAGAGAGAGTCAGACATAGAGACAAAGAAAGACAGAGGGAGACACTGAGAGAGAGAGACAGAGAGAGACAGAGAGATACAGACAGAGAGACAAAGAGAGACAGAGAGAGACAGAGAGAAAGAGAGAGACAGAGAAAGTCAGAGAGAGACAGAGATAGAGACAGAGAGAGACAGAGAGAGGGACAGAGAGAGACAGAGACAGAGTGAGAAATACAGAGAGAGACAGAGTTAGAGAGAGAGACAGAGAGAGAGACAGAGACAGAGACAGAGAGAGAGACAGAGAGAGACAGAGTGAGACACAGAAAGAGAGAGACAGAGAGAGACAAAGAAAGACACAGAGAGAGACATAGAGAGACAGAGAGATACATTGAGAGAGACAGAGAGAGACAGAGAGAGACAGAGATAGAGACAGAGAGAGACAGAGAGAGACACAGAGAGAGACAGAGAGACACAGAGAGACACAGAGAGAGACACAGAGAGACACAGAGAGAGACAGGGATAGACATAGACAGACAGAGACAGACAGAGAGAGACAGAGAGAGACAGAGATAGAGACAGAGAGAGACAGAGAGTGAGACAGAGAGAGACAGAGAGAGAGACACCGAAAGACAGAGAGAGACAGAGAGAGACAATGAAAGACACAGAGAGAGACTAAGAGAGACAGAGAGAGACAGAGAGAGACAGAGAGAGACAAAAAAAGACACAGAGAGAGACAGAGAGCGATATAGATAGAGAAAAAGAAAGACAGAGAGACACAGAGAAAGAGACAGAGAGAGACAGAGAGAGACAGAGAGATACAGAGAGAGAGACAAAGAGAGACAGAGAGAGAGACAGAGTGAGACAGAGAGAGAGAGAGAGACTGAGAGAGACAAAGAAAGACACAGAGAGAGACATAGAGAGACAGAGAGATACATTGAGAGAGACAGAGAGAGACAGAGATAGACAGAGAGAGACAGAGAGAGACACAGAGAGAGACAGAGAGACACAGAGAGACACAGAGAGACACAGAGAGAGACAGAGAGAGACACAGAGAGACACAGAGAGAGACACAGAGAGACACAGAGAGACACAGAGAGAGACAGAGAGAGAGACAGAGAGAGACAGAGAGAGACAGAGACAGACAGAGAGAGACAGAGATAGAGACAGAGAGAGACAGAGAGAGAGAGAGAGAGACAGAGAGAGACAGAGAGAGTCAGAGAGAGACAATGAAAGACACAGAGAGAGACAGAGAGAGACAGAGAGATACAGAGAGAGAGACAGAGAGAGACATAAAGAGTCAGAAGGACAGAGAGAGACAGAGAGAGACAGAGATAGAGACAGAGAAAGACAGAGAGAGACAGAGAAAGACAGAGAGAGACAGAGAGTGAGACAGAGAGAGACAGAGAGAGACAAAGAAAGACACAGAGAGAGACAGAGCGAGACAGAGATAGAGACAGAGAAAGAAAGAGAGAGACACACAGAGAGAGACAGAGAGAGACAGAGAGATACAGAGAGAGAGACAGAGAGAGACAGAGAGAAAGAGAGAGACAGAGAGAGACAGAGCGAGACAGAGATAGAGACAGAGAAAGAAAGAGAGAGACACAGAGAGAGAGACAGAGAGAGACAGAGAGATACAGAGAGAGAGACAGAGAGAGACAGAGTTAGAGACAGAGAGAGACAGAGAGAGAAACAGAGAGAGACAGAGACACACAGAGAGAGACACAGAGAGAGACAGAGAGAGAGACAGAGAGAGACAGAGAGACAGAGAGAGACAGAGAGAGACAGAGATAGAGACAGAGAGAGACAGAGAGAGATAGAGAGAGACACAAAGAGACAGAGAGAGACAGAGAGAGACAAAGAAAGACACAGAGAGAGACAGAGAGAGACAGAGAGATACAGAGAGAGAGACAGAGAGAGACAGAAAGATACAGAAGGACAGAGAGAGACAGAGAGAGACAGAGAGACAGAGATAGAGACAGAGAAAGACAGAGAGAGACACAGAGAGAGACTGAGGGAGACAGAGAGAGAGACAGAGAGAGACATAGAAGAGACAAAGAAAGACACAAGAGAGACAGAGAGAGTCAGACATAGAGACAAAGAAAGACAGAGGGAGACACTGAGAGAGAGAGACAGAGAGAGACAGAGAGAGACAGAGAGATACAGACAGAGAGACAAAGAGAGACAGAGAGAGACAGAGAGAAAGAGAGAGACAGAGAGAGTCAGAGAGAGACAGAGATAGAGACAGAGAGAGACAGAGAGAGGGACAGAGAGAGACAGAGACAGAGTGAGAAATACAGAGAGAGACAGAGTTAGAGAGAGAGACAGAGAGAGACAGAGAGAGAGACAGAGACAGAGACAGAGAGAGAGACAGAGAGAGACAGAGTGAGACACAGAAAGAGAGAGACAGAGAGAGACAAAGAAAGACACAGAGAGAGACATAGAGAGACAGAGAGATACATTGAGAGAGACATAGAGAGACAGAGAGAGACAGAGATAGAGACAGAGAGAGACAGAGAGAGACACAGAGAGAGACAGAGAGACACAGAGAGACACAGAGAGAGACACAGAGAGACACAGAGAGAGACAGAGATAGACATAGACAGACAGAGACAGACAGAGAGAGACAGAGAGAGACAGAGATAGAGACAGAGAGAGACAGAGAGTGAGACAGAGAGAGACAGATAGAGAGACACCGAAAGACAGAGAGAGACAGAGAGAGACAATGAAAGACACAGAGAGAGACTAAGAGAGACAGAGAGAGACAGAGAGAGACAAAAAAAGACACAGAGAGAGACAGAGAGCGATATAGATAGAGAAAAAGAAAGACAGAGAGACACAGAGGGAGAGACAGAGAGAAACAGAGAGAGACAGAGAGATACAGAGAGAGAGACAAAGAGAGACAGAGAGAGAGACAGAGTGAGACAGAGAGAGAGAGAGAGACTGAGAGAGACAAAGAAAGACACAGAGAGAGACATAGAGAGACAGAGAGATACATTGAGAGAGACAGAGAGAGACAGAGATAGACAGAGAGAGACAGAGAGAGACACAGAGAGAGACAGAGAGACACAGAGAGACACAGAGAGACACAGAGAGAGACAGAGAGAGACACAGAGAGACACAGAGAGAGACACAGAGAGACAAAGAAAGACACAGAGAGATACAGAGAGAGAGACAAAGAGAGACAGAGAGAGACAGAGAGAAAGAGAGAGACAGAGAGAGTCAGAGAGAGACAGAGATAGAGACAGAGAGAGACAGAGAGAGGGACAGAGAGAGACAGAGACAGAGTGAGAAATACAGAGAGAGACAGATTTAGAGAGAGAGACAGAGAGAGACAGAGAGAGAGACAGAGACAGAGACAGAGAGAGAGACAGAGAGAGACAGAGTGAGACACAGAGAGAGAGAGAGACAGAGAGAGACAAAGAAAGACACAGAGAGAGACATAGAGAGACAGAGAGATACATTAAGAGAGACATAGAGAGACAGAGAGAGACAGAGAGAGACAGAGATAGAGATAGAGAGAGACAGAGAGAGACAGAGAGAGACAGAGAGATAGACAGAGAGAGACAGAGAGACAATGAAAGACATAGAGAGAGACAGAGAGACACAGAGAGACACAGAGAGAGAGACAGAGAGAGACAGAAAGAGTCAGAAGGACAGAGAGAGACAGAGAGAGATAGAGATAGAGACAGAGAAAGACAGAGAGAGACACAGAGAGAGACAGAGAAAGACAGAGAGTGAGACAGAGACAGACAGAGAGAGACAAAGGAAGACCCAGAGAAAGACAGAGAGAGACAGAGATAGAGACAGAGAAAGACAGAGAGAGACACAGAGAGAGAGAGACAGAGAGAGACAGAGAGAGACAGAGAGATAAAGAGAGAGAGACAGAGAGAAAGAGAGAGACAGAGAGAGTCAGAGAGAGACAGAGATAGAGACAGAGAGAGACAGAGAGAGGGACAGAGAGAGACAGAGACAGAGTGAGAAAGACAGAGAGAGACAGAGATAGAGAGATAGAGACAGAGAGAGACACAGAGAGAGACAGAAAGAGACAGAGAGAGACAAAGAAAGACACAGAGAGAGACATAGTGAGACAGAGAGATACATTGAGAGAGACAGAGAGAGACAGAGACACAGAGAGAGACAGAGAGACAGAGAGACAGAGAGAGAGACAGAGAGATACAGAGATAGAGACAGAAGGGACAGAGAGAGACAGAGAGAGACCGACAGAGTGACAGATGGAGACAGAGAGAGACAGAGACAGATAGAGTTAGACAGAGAGAGACAGAGAGAGACAGAGAGAGATAGAGATAGAGAGAGAGACAGAGAGAGACAGAGAGGGACAGAGTGACAGAGAGATACAGAGAGAGACAGAGATAGAGACAGAGAGATACAGAGTGAGGGACAGAGAGAGACAGAGAGAGACAGATAGAGACAGAGAGACAGATAGAGACAGAGAGAAACAGAGAGAGACAGAGTGACAGAGAGAGACAGAGAGAGACAGAGACAGAGAAAGAGAGAGAGACAGAGAGAGACAGAGAGAGTCAGATAGACAGAGAGAGACAGAGAGAGACAGTGAGAGACAGAGAGAGACAGAGTGACAGAGAGAGACAGAGAGAGACAGAGATAGAGACAGAGAGAGACAGAGAGAGGGAAAGAGAGAGACAGAGAGAGACAGAGAGAGACAGAGAGAGACAGAGAGAGAGACAGAGACAGAGAGAAACAGAGAGAGACAGAGATAGAGAAAGAGAGAGTCAAAGAGAGACAGAGAGAGAGAGACAGAGAGAGACAGAGCGAGACAAAGAAAGACACAGAGAAAGACAGAGACAGAGAGATACAGAGATAAAGACAGAGAGTGACAGATAGACAGAGAGAGACAGAGAGAGACAGAGAGAGACAGAGTTACAGAGAGAGACAGAGAGAGACAGAGATAGAGACAGAGAGAGACAGAGAGAGGGAAAGAGAGAGACAGAGAGAGAGAAGGAGAGAGACAGAGAGAGACAGAGAGAGAGACAGAGAGAGACAGAAAGAGTCAGAAGGACAGAGAGAGACAGAGATAGAGACAGAGAGAGACAGAGAGAAAGAGAGAGACAGAGAGAGTCAGAGAGAGACAGAGACAGAGTGAAAAAGACAGAGAGAGACAGAGATAGAGAGAGAGACAGAGAGAGACACACAGAGAGACAGAGAGAGACAGAGAGAGACAAAGAAAGACACAGAGAGAGACATAGAGAGAGAGATACATTGAGAGAGACAGAGAGAGACAGAGAGAGACAGAGAGAGAGATAGAGAGAGACACAGAGAGAGACAGAGAGAGACAGAGAGACAGAGAGAGACAAAGAAAGACACAGAGAAAGACAGAGAGAGACAGAGAGAGAGACAGAGAGAGACAGATAGACAGAGAGAGACAGAGAGAGACAGAGAGAGACAGAGTGACAGAGAGAGACATAGAGAGAAAGAGATAGAGACAGAGAGAAGGAAAGAAAGAGACACACAGAGAGATAGAGACAGAGAGAAACAGAGAGAGACAGAGATAGAGAAAGAGAGAGACAGAGAGAGACAGAGAGAGTTACAGAGAGAGACAAAGAGAGACAGAGAGAGACAAAGAAAGACACAGAGAGAGACAAAGAGAGACAGAGAGATACAGAGAGAGAGAAAGAGAGAGACAGAGAGAGACATAAAGAGAGAGACAGGGAGAGACAGAGAGAGACAAAGAAAGACACAGAGAGAGACAGAGAGGGACAGAGAGAGACAGAGAGAGACAGAGTGACAGAGAGAGACAGAGAGAGACAGAGATAGAGACAGAGAGAGACAGAGAGAGGGAAAGAGAGAGACAGAGAGAGAGAGACAGAGAGAGACAGAGAGAGAGACAGATAGAGACAGAGAGAAATAGAGAGAGACAGAGATAGAGAAAGAGAGAGACAGAGAGAGACATAGAGAGAGAGACAGAGAGAGACTTTCCACTTTTTCAGGTTTTCTTGCCATATTCCGGTTCCTTCAGTGTGAGTTTTTAATTTTCTAATTCTTTCAGGGTTTTTTGCCATATTCTGGGTCCTACAGCGTGTATTTTTAATTTTCCAAGTTTTTCAGGGTTACTCAGCATATTTTGGGTCCTACAGTGTGATTTTTTTCATTTTTCACCTTTTTCAGGTTTTCTTGCCAATTTCGGGGTACTTCAGTGTGAGTTTTTAATATTCCACTTTTTACAGGGTTAATCGCCATATTCTGCGTCCTACAGTGTGATTTTTAAATTTTCCACGATTCTCAGGGTTTCTCGCCATATTCAGGTCCTACAGTTTGATTTTTTAATTTTAAACGTTTTTAAGTTTTTTTCGTCATGTTCTGGGTCCTACAGTTTGATATTCTCATTATCCAACTTTTTCAGATTTTCTCAGCATATTCTGGGTCCTACATTGTGAATTTTTAATTTTCCACGTTTTTCAAGGTTTCTTGCCATATTCTGGTCCTATAGTGTGATTTTCGCATTTTCCTCCTTTTTCAGTGTTTCTCGCCATATTCTGGGTCCTACAGTGTGAATATTTAATTTTCCATGTTTTTCATGTTTTCTCGCCATATTCTGGGTCCTTCAGTTTGTGTTTTTAATTTTCCTCGTTTTTCAGGTTTTCTCACCATATTCCCGGACCTTCAGTGTGAATTTTTAATTTTCCATGTTTTTCAGGTTTTTTCGTCATATTCTGGGTCCTAGAGTGTGATTTTCTCATTTCCACGTTTTTTAGGATTTCTCCCCATATTCGGGGTCCTTCAGTGTGAGTTTTTGATTTCCTACTTTTTCAGGGTTTCTCAATATATTCTGGTTCCTACAGCGTGTATTTTATTTTTCCAAGTTTTTCAAGGGTTTCTAGGCATATTCTGGGTCCTACAGTGTGAACATTTAATTTTCCATGATTATCAGGGTTTCTCAGCATATTCTGGGTCCTGCAGTGTGATTTTCTCATTTTTCACCTTTTTCAAGTTTTTTCGCTATTCTGGGTTCTACATGTGATTTTCTCATTTTCCACCTTTTTCAGGTTTTCTCGCTATATTCCGGGTCCTTCAGTGTGAATTTTTAATTTTCCACGTTTTTCAGGGTTTCTCAGCATATTCTGTTTCCTGCAGTGTGATTTTCTCATTTTCCAAGTTTTTCAGGTTTTTTCGTAATTCTGGGTCTTACAGTGTGATTTTCTCATTTTTCACCTTTTGCAGGGTTTCTTGCCATATTCTGGGTCCAACAGAGTGTATTTTTAATTTACCACGTTTTTCCGGTTTCTCACCATATTCTGGGTCCAACAGCGCATATTTTCAATTTTCCACGTTTTTCAGGGTTTCTCGGCATATTCTGGGTCCTAAAGTGTGATTTTCTCATTTTCGAAGTTTTTCAAGTTTTTTCGCAATTCTGGGTCCTACAGTCATTTATTCTCATTTTCCACCTTTTTCAGGTTTTCTCGCCATATTCGGGGTCTTTCAGTGTGAATTTTTAGTTTTTTACTTTTTTCAGGTTTTCTTGCCATATTCTGGGTCATTCAGTGTGAGTTTTTAATTTTACACGTTTTTCAGGTTTTTTCGTCATATTCTGGGTACTACAGTGTGATTTTTCTCATTTTCTCGTTTTTCAGGTTTTCTTGCCATATTCCAGGTCCTTCAGGGTGAATTTTTAATTTTCCATGTTTTTCAGTATTTCTCGCCATATTCTGGGTAATACAGTGTGAATTTTTAATTTTCCACTTTTTTCATGGTTTCTCGCCATATTCTGTGTCCGACAGTGTGAATTTTTAATTTTCATGTTTTTCAGGGTTACTCAGCATATTCTAGGTCCTGCAGTGTGATTTATTCATTTTCCACGTTTTATAAATTTTTTCGTAATTCTGGGTCCTACAGTGTGATTTTCTCATTTTCTACGTTTTTCATGTTTTTTCGCAATTCTGTGTCCTACAGTGTGATTATTCTCTATTTCCACCTTTTTCAGGTATTCTTGCCATATTCAGGGTCCTTCCGTGTAAGTTTTTAATTTTCTACTTTTTTCAGGGTTTCCTGTCATAATCTGGCTCCTTCAAAGCATATTTTTATTTTTCCTCGTTTTTCTGGGTTTCTCAGCATATTCTGGGTCCTACAGTGTATTTTTCTCATTTTTAAACATTTTCAGATTTTCTCACCATATTCGGGGTCCTACAGTGTGAATTTTTAATTTTAATCGTTTTTAAGTTTTTTTCATCATATTCTGGGTCCTACAGTTGATTTTGTCATTAACCACCTTTTTCATGTTTTCTCACCATATTCGTGGTCCTTCAGTGTGAGTTTTTAGTTTTTTAGTTTTTTCATGGTTTGTTGCCATATTCTGGGTCCTACAGCGTGTATGTTTAATTTTGCACATTTTTCAGGGTTTCTCGGCATATTCTGGGTCCTACAGTGTGATTTTCTCATTTTCAACGTTTTTCAATTTTTTTTTCGCAATTCTGGGTCCTATAGTGTGATTTTCTCATTTTCCACCTTTTTCAGGTTTTCTCGACATATTCAGGGTCCTTCAGTGTGAGATTTAAATTTTTTACTTTTTTCAGTGTTTCTCGCCATATTCTGCATCCTACAGTGTGAATTTTAAATTTTTCACGTTTTTCAGGTTTTCTTGCCATGTTCTGTGTCCTACAGTATGAATTTTTAATTTTAAACCTTTTCAAGTTTTTTTCGTCATATTCTGGGTCCTTCAGTGTGATTTTCTCATTTTCCAACTTTTTCAGGTCTTCTCGGCATATTCTGAGTCCTACAGTGTGAATTTTCGATTTTCCACGTTTTTCAAGTTTTCTTGCCATATTCTGTTCCTAGAGTGTGAATTTTTAATTTTCCACTTTTTTCAGTGTTTCTCTCCCTATCCTGGGTTCTACTTTGTGAATATTTAATTTTCCATGTTTTTCAGGTTTGCTTGCCATATTCTGGGTCCTTCAGTGTGAGTTTCTAATTTTCCTCGTTTTTCAGGTTTTCTCGCCATATTCAAGGTCATACAGTGTGATTTTCTCATTTCCACGTTTTTCTTATTTTCTTGCCATATTCCAGGTTCTTCAGTGTGAATTTTTAATTTTCCACGTTTTTCAAGGTTTCTTGCCATATTCTGGTCCTTTAGAGTGAATTTTTAATTTTCAAGATTTTACAGTTTCTCAAAATATTCTGTGTCCTCCAGTGTGAATATTTAATTTTCTAGGTTTTACAGGTTTTCTTGCCATATTCTGGGTCCTTCAGTGTGAGATTTTAATTTTCCTCATTTTTCAGTTTTGCTCGCTATATCCGGGTCCTTGAGTGTGAATTTTTATTTTTCCACATTTTTCAGGTTTCTTCGTCATAATCTGGTTCTACAGTGTGATTTTTTTCATTTCCATGTGTTTCAGGTTTTCTCGCCATATTTGGGGTCCTTCAGTGTGAGTTTTTTAATTTCTAGTTTTTAAGGTTTTCTTGCCATATTCTGGGTACTACAGTGTGAATTTTAAATTTTCCACGTTTTTAAGTTATTTCGTCATATTCTGATTATTACAGTCTGATTTTCTCGTTTTTTTCCTTTTTCAGTGTTTCTCGCCATATTCAGGGTCCTATAGTGTGAATATTTAATTTTCAATGTTTTTCAGGTTTTCTCAGCATATTCTGGCTCCTGCAGTGTTATTTTCTCGTTTTCAACCTTTTTCAGGTTTTCTCACAATTCTGGGTCCTACATGTGATTTTCTCATTTTCCACCTTTTTCAGGTTATCTCGCCATAATCTAGGTCCTACAGTGTGAGTTTTTAATTTTCCTCGTTTTTTCAGGTTTTCTCGCCATATTCTGATTCCTTCAGTGTGAATTTTTAATTTTCCACGTTTTCCAGGTTTTTTCATCATATTCTGGGTCCTACAGTGTGATATTCTCGTTTCCAAGTTTTTCAGGATTTCTTGCCATATTCCAGGTCCTGCAGTGTGAATTTTTAATTTTCCACGTTTTTCAGTATTTCTCCCCATATTTTGGGTAATACAGTGTGAATTTTTAATTTTCCTCGTTTTTCAGGTTTTCTCGCCAAATTCCGGGTCCTTCAGTGTGAATTTTTAATTTTCCACGATTTTCAGGGATTCTCAGCATATTCTGGGTCCTGCAGTGTGATTTTCTCATTTTCCACCTTTTTCATGTTTTCTAGCCATATCCTCGTCCATCAGTGTGAGTTTATAGTTATCTACTTTTTTCAGGGTTGCTGGCCGTATTCTGGGTAATACAGTGTGAATTTTTATTGTCCAATTTTTTTCAAGGTTTCTCGCCATAATGTGGGTCTGACAGTGTGAATTTTTAATTTTCACGTTTTTCACGGTTTCTTGGCATATTTTGGGTCCTGAAGAGTGATTTTCTCATTTTCCACGTTTTTAAAGTTTTTTCGTAATTCTGGGTCCTACAGTGTGATTTTCTCATTTTCCACCTTTTTCAGGTTTTCTCGCCATATTCCGGGTCCTTCAGTGTGAGTTTTTAATTTTCTAATTCTTTCAGGGTTTCTTGCCATATTCTGGGTCCTACAGCGTGTATTTTTAATTTTCCACGTTTTTCAGGGTTACTCGGCCTATTCTGGGTCCTACAGTGTGATTTTCTCATTTTTGACATTTTTCAAGTTTTTTGTTTTGCAATTCTGGTCCTACAGTGTGATTTTCTCATTTTCCACCTTTTTCAGGTTTTCTCGCCATATTCCGGGTCCATCAGTGTGAGTTTATAGTTATCTACTTTTTTCAGGGTTGATTGCCATATTCTGGGTAATACAGTGAGAATTTTCATTGTCCAATTTTTTCATGGTTTCTCGCCATAATCTGGTTCCCCCAGCGTATATTTTTAATTTTCCACGTTTTCAGGGTTTCTCGGCATATTCTGGGTCCTACAGTGTGATTTTCTCATTTTTGATATTTTTCAAGTTTTTTGTTTTGCAATTCTGGTCCTACAGTGTGATTTTCTCATTTTCCACCTTTTTCAGGTTTTCTCGCCATATTCCGGGTCCTTCAGTGTGAGTTTTTAATTTTCTAATTCTTTCAGGGTTTCTTGCCATATTCTGGGTCCTACAGCGTGTATTTTTAATTTTCCACGTTTTTCAGGGTTACTCGGCCTATTCTGGGTCCTACAGTGTGATTTTCTCATTTTTGACATTTTTCAAGTTTTTTGTTTCGCAATTCTGGATCCTACAGTGTGATTTTCTCATTTTCCACCTTTTTCAGGTGTTCTTGCCATTTTCGGGGTACTTCAGTGTGAGTTTTTAATATTCTACTTTTTACAGGGTTAATCGCCATATTCTGTGTCCTACAGTGTGATTTTTAAATTTTCCACGTTTCTCTGGGTTTCTCGCCATATTCTGGTCCTACAGTGTGAATTTTTAATTTTAAACGTTTTTAAGTTTTTTTTCGTCATGTTCTGTGTCCTACACTGTGAAATGCTCATTATCCAACTTTTTCAGGTTTTCTCAGCATATTCTGGGTCCTTCAGTGTGAATATTTAATTTTCCATGTTTTTCATGTTTTCTCGCCATATTCCGGGTCCTTCAGTTTGTGTTTTTAATTTTCCTCGTTTTTCAGGTTTTCTTGCCATATTCCCGGTCCTTCAGTGTGAATTTTTAATTTTCCTGGTTTTTCAGATTTTTTCGTCATATTCTTGGTCCTAGAGTGTGATTTTCTCATTTCCACGTTTTTCAGGATTTCTCCCCGTATTTGGGGTCCTTCAGTGTGAGTTTTTGATTTTCTACTTTTTCAGGGTTTCTCAATATATTCTGGTTCCTACAGCGTGTATTTTATTTTTCCACGTTTTTCAAGGGTTTCTCCGCATATTCTGGGTCCTACAGTGTGATTTTTTTTTATTTTCGACGGTTTTCAAGTTTTTTCGCAATTCTGGGTCCTACAGTGTGATTTTCTCATTTTCCACCTTTTTTCAGGTTTTCTCGCCATATTCGGGGTCCTTCAGTGTGAGTTTCTAATTTCCTAGTTTTTCAAGTTTTTTCGTAATTCTAGGACCTACAGTGTGGTTTTCTCATTTTCCACCTTTTTCAGGTTTTTTTCGCCATATTTGGGGTCCTTCAGTGTGAGCTTTTAATTTTCTACATTTTTCAGGGTTTTTCGCCATATTCTGGGTCCTTCAGTGTGAATTTTTAATGTTCCTTGTTTTTCTGGTTTTCTTGCCATATTCCAGGTCCTTCAGTGTGAATTTTTACTTTTCCACGTTTTTTAGTATTTCTTGCCATATTCTGGGAAATACAGTGTGAATTTTTAATTTTCATGTATTCAGTGTTTCTAGGCATATTCTGGGTCCTCCACTGTGATTTTCTCATTTTCGACGTTTTTCAAGTTTTTTCGTTAATCACTGTGATTTCTCATTTTCCACCTTTCAGGGTTCCTCGCCATATTTTGGGTCCTTCAGTGTGAGTTTTTAATTTTCTAATTTTTTCAGGTTTTCTTGCCATATTCTGGGTCCTATTGTGTATATTTTTAATTTTCCACGTTTTTCAGGGTTTCGTGGCATATTCTTGGTTCTACACTGTGATTATCTCATTTTCCACCTTTTCCAGGTTTTCTCTCCATATTCGGCGTCCTTCAGTGGGAGTTTTTAATTTTCTACTTTTTTCAGGGTTTCTCGCCATATTCTGGGTCCTACACTGTGATTTTCTCATTTAGGACTTTTTACAAATTTTTTCGCAATTCTGGATCCTACAGTGTGATTATTATCATTTTTAAACTTTTTCAGGTTTTCTCGCCATATTCGGGATCCTTCAGTGTGAGGTTTTAATTTTCCTCGTTTTTCAGGTTTTCTCGACATATTCTGGGTCCTTCAGTGTGAATTTTTAATTTTCACGTTTTTCAGGGTTTCTCGACATATTCCGGGTCCTTCAGTGTGAATTTTTTATTTTCCACGTTTTTCAGGTTTTTTCGTTATATTCTGGGTCTTACAGTGTGATTTTCTCATTTCCATGTTTTTCAGGTTTTCTAGCCATATTCCACGTCCTTCAGTGTGAATTTTTAATTTTCCAGGTTTTTCAGTATTTCTTGCCATATTCTGGGTAATACAGTGTGATTTTCTCATTTTCCACTTTTTTCAGGTTTAATCGCAATATTTGGGGTCCTTCAGTGTGAGTTTTTAATTTTGTACTTTTTCAGGGTTTCTGGCCATATTCTGGGTCCTATAGTGTGTGTTTTTAATTTTCCACGTTTTCATGGTTTCTCAGCATATTCTGGGTCCTACAGTGTGATTTTCTCATTTTCGATATTTTTCATGTTTTTTCCCAATTCTGGGTCCTACAGTGTGATTATTCTCAGTTTCCACCTTTCAGGTTTTCTCGCCATATTCGGGGTCTTTCAGTGTGAATTTTTAATTTTCTACTTTTTTCAGGTTATCTCGCCATATTCTGGGTCCTTCAGTGTGAGTTTTTATTTTTTCTGGTTTTGTAGCCATATTCCGGGTCCTTCAGTGTGAATTTTTAATTTTCCATGTTTTTCAGGTGTTTTCATCATATTCTGGGTCCTACAGTGTGATTTTCTCATTTCCAAGTTTTTCAGGTTTTTGTGCCATATTCCAGGTCCTTCAGTGTAAATTTTTAATTTTCCACATTTTTCAGTGTTTCTCCCCATATTCTGGGTAACACAGTGTGAATTTTTAATTTTCCACTTTTTTCATGGTTTCTCTTCATGTTCTAGGTCTGACCTTGTGAATTTTTACTTTTCACGTTTTTCAGGGTTTTCTCGCATATTCTGGGTCTTACAGTATGTTTTTCTCATTTTCCCCCCTTTTCAAGTTATTTTCGCAATTTTGGGTCCTACAGTGGGAATTTCTGTTTTTCCACTTTTTCAGGGTTTCTTGCCATATTCTATGTCCTTAAGTGGGAATTTTTAATTTTCCACTTTTTTCAGGGTTTTTCATCATATTCCAAGTCCTTCAGTGTGAGTTTTTCATTTTCCACGTTTTTCAGGGTTTCTCAACATATTTTGGGTCCTACAGTGTGAATTTTTAATTTTCTACCTTTTTCAAGATTTCTCGCCATATTCTATGTCCTTCCACGTTTTTCAGGTTTTCTGGCCATATTCCAGGTCTTTCTGAGTGAGTTGATAATTTTCCACATTTTTAAGGTTTTCTCCCTATATTCCAAATCCTTGAGTGTGAGTTATTAATTTTCCATGTTTTTCTGGTTTTGTCGCCATATTCCAGGTCTTTCAGTGTGAGTTTTTAATTATCTACTTTTTACAGGGTTTCTTGCCTTATTCTGGGTCCTACAGCGTTTATATTTAATTTTGCATGTTTTTCGGGGTTTCTCGCCATATTCTGGGACCTACAGTGTGATTTTCTCATTTTACAAGTTTTTCAAGTTTTTTTCCAATTCTGGGTCCTACAGTGTGATTTTCTCATTTCCACGTTTTTCAGGGTTTCTCAGCATTATCTGTGTTCTGCAGTGTGATTTTCTCATTTTCCACGTTTTTCACGTTTTTTTTTTTTTTTTTTAATTCTGGGTGCTACAGTGTGATTTTCTCATTTTCCACCTTTATCAGGTTTTCTACCAAATTTGGAGTCCTTCAGTGTGAGTATGTAATTTTCTACTTTTCTCAGGTTTTCTCGCCATATTCTGGGTTCTACAGCGTGTATTTTTAATTTTCCACGTTTTCAGGGTTTCTCCGCATATTCTCTGTCCTACAGTGTGATTTTCACATTTTCCACGTTTTTCAAGTTTTTTCATAATTCTGGGTCCTACAGTGTGATTTTCTCATTTTCCACCTTTTTCAGGTTTAATCGCCATATTTGGGGTCCTTCAGTGTGAGGTTTTAATTTTCTTCTTTTTTCAGGGTTTCTCACCATATTCTGTGTCCTACAGCGTGTATTTTTAATTTTCCACGTTTTCAGGGTTTCTCGACATATTCTGGGTCCTACAGTGTGATTTTCTCATTTCCACGTTTTCAGGTTTTGTTGACATATTCCAGGTCCTTCGGTGTGAATTTTTAATTTTCCATGTTTTTCAGTATTTCTCGCCATATTCTGTGCCCGAGAGTGTGAATTTTTAATTTTCATGTTTTTCAGGGTTTCTCGACATATTCTGGGTCCTACAGAGTTATTTTCTCATTTTCGACGTTTTTCAATTTTTTTTTTCCAAATCTGGGTCCTACAGTGTGATTATTCTCATTTTCCACCATTTTCAGGGTTTTCCGTCATATTCTGGGTCTTACAGTGTGATTTTCTCTTTTCCACGATTTTCAGTATTTCTCGCCATATTCTGAGTCCAAGAGTGTGAATTTTTAATTTTTACGTTTTTCAGAGTTTCTCGGCATATTCTGGGTCCTGCAGTGTGATTTTCTCATTTTCCAACTTTTTCAGGTTTTCTAGCCATATTTGGGGTCCTTCAGTGTGAATTTGTAATTTTCTACTTTTTTCAGGGTTTCTCGCCATATTCTGGGTCCTACAGCGTGTATTTTTAATTTTCCACGTTTTCAGGGTTTCTCGGCATATTCTTGGTCCTACAGTGTGATTTTCTCATTTTCCACGTTTTTCAAGTTTTTTCGCAATTCTGGGTCCTTCAGTGTGAATTTTTAATTTTCTACTTTTTTCAGGTTCTCTCGCCATATTTGGGGTCCCTAAGTCTGTGGATTTAATTTTCTAATTTTTCAGGGTTTCTCGACATATTCTGTGTCCTACATCGTGTATTTTCAATTTTCCACGTTTTTCAAGTTTTTTCTTCATATTCTGCGTCCTACAGTGTGATTTTCTCATTTTCCACCTTTTTCAGGTTTTTTCGCCATATTCTGGTTCCTACAGTGTGTGTTTTGAATTTTCCTCGTTTTTCAGGTTTTCCTTCAGTGTGAATTTTTAATTTTCCACGTTTTTCAGTTTTTCTCGCCATATTATGGTTCCTACAGTGTGAATTTTTAATTTTCCACATTTTTCATGGTTTCTGGGCATATTCTGGGTCCTGCAGTGTGATTTTCTCATTTTCCACCTTTTTCAGGTTTTCTTGCCATATTCGGGGTCCTTCAGTGTGAATATTCAATTTTCTAGTTTTTTCAGGTTTTCTCTCCATATTCTGGGTCCTTCATTGTGATTTTTAAATTTTCCTTGTTTTTCAGGTTTTCTCACCATATTGTAGGTCCTTCTGTGTGAATTTTTAATTTTCCACGTTTTTCAAATTTTTTTCGTCATATTCTGGGTCCTACACTGAGATTTTCTCATTTCCACGTTTTTCAGGTTTCCCTGCCATATTCTGGGACCTTCAGTGTGAATTTTTAATTATCCACGTTTTTCAGGGTTTCTTGGCATTATCTGTGTTCTGCAGTGTGATTTTCTCATTTCCACGTTTTTCAGGTTTCCTTGCCATATTCCGGGACCTTCAGTGTGAATTTTTAATTTTCCACGTGTTTCAGTATTTCTCGCCATATTCTGGGTAATACAGTGTGAACTTTTAATTTTCAAATTTTTTCATGGTTTCTCGCCATATCCTGTTTCCGACAGTGTGAATTTTTAATTTTCACGATTTTCAGGGTTTCTTGGCATATTCTGGGTCCTGCAGAGTGATTTTCTCTTTTTCCACGTTTTTCGAGTTTTTTTTTCGTAATTCTGAGTCCTACAGTGGGATTTTCTCATTTTACAACTTTTTAAGGTTTTCTCGCCATATTTAGGGTCCTTCAGTGTGATTTTTTATCTTTCTAATTTTTCAGTGTTTCTTGCCATATTCTGTGTCCTTCAGTGTGAGTTTTTAATTATCTACTTTTTTCAGGGTTTCTTGCCATATTCTGGGTCCTACAGCGTGTATTTTTAATTTTCGATGTTTTTCAGGGTTTCTGGTCATATTCTGGGTCCTACAGTGTGATTTTCTCATTTTCCCCTTATTTCAAGTTTTTTCACAATTCTGTGTCCTAAGGTGTGATTTTCTCATTTTCCAACTTTTTCAGGTTTTCTCGCCATATTTGGGGTCCTACAGTGTGAATTTTTAATTTTAATCGTTTTTAAGTTTTTTTCGTCATATACTGGGTGTGATTTTCTCATTTTCAACCTTTTTCAGTTTTTCTCACCATATTCTGGGTCCTTCAGTGTGAGTTTTTAATTTTCTACTTTTTCAGGGTTTGTTGCCATATTCAGGGTCCTACCACGTGTATGTTTAATTTTGCACGTTTTTCAGGGTTTCTCTGCATATGCTGGGTCCTACAGTATGATTTTCTCATTTTCGACGTTTTTCAAGTTTTTTCGCAATTCTGGGTCCTACAGTGTGATTTTCTCATTTTCCACCTTTATCAGATTTTCTCGCCATATTTGGGGTCCTTCTGTGTGAGATTTTAATTTTTTGCTTTTTTCAGTGTTTCTCAACATATTCTGCATCCTACAGTATGAAATTTAAATTTTTCACGTTTTTCTGGTTTTCCCGCCATATTCTGGGTCCTACAGTGTGATTTTCTCATTTCCACGTTTCTCAGGTTTTCTTGCCATATTCTGGGTCCTTCAGTGTGAGTTTTTAATTTTCCTCGTTTTTCAGGTTTTCTCTCCATATTCAAGGTCCTTCAGTGTGAATTTTTAATTTTCCACGTTTTCCAGGGTTTCTTGGCATATTCTGGGTCCTACAGTGTGATTATTCTCATTTTCCACCTTTTTCAGGTTTTCTTGCCATATTCCAGGTCCTTCTATGTGAATTTTAATTTTCCACGTTTTTCAGTATTTCTCGGCATATTCTGGGTAATACAGTGTGAAATTTTAATTTTCCACTTGTTTTTTGGTTTCTCGCCATAATCTGGGTCCGACAGTTAGAATTTTTAATTTTCATGTTTTTCAGGGTTTCTCCGCATATTCTGTGTCCTGCAGTGTGATTTTCTCTTTTTCCACGTTTTTCAAGTTTTTTCATAATTCTGAGTCCTACAGTGTGATTTTCTCATTTTCCACCTTTTTCAGGTTTTCTCGCCATATTTGGGGTCCTTCACTGTGACTTTTTAATTTTCTACTTTTTTCAGTTTTTCTTACCATATTTGGGATCCTCCAGTGTGAGTTTTTAATTTTCTACTTTTTTCAGGGTTTCCTGCCATATTCTGGGTCCTACAGCGTGTATTAATAATTTTCCAAGTTTTTCAGTGTTTCTCGGCATATTCTTGATCCTACAGTGTGATTTTCTCATTTTTGACTTTTTTCATGTTTTTTCTCAATTCTTGATCCTACAGTGTGATTATTCTCATTTTCCACCTTTTTCAGGTTTTCTCCCCATATTCGGGGTCCTTCAGTGTGAATTTTTAATTTTCTACTTTTTTCAGGTTCTCTCGCCATATTTGGGGTCCCTAAGTGTGAGGATTTAATTTTCTAATTTTTCAGGGTTTCTCGACACATTCTGTGTCCTACATCGTGTATTTTCAATTTTCCACGTTTTTCAAGTTTTTTCTTCATATTCTGCGTCCTACAGTGTGATTTTCTCATTTTCCACCTTTTTCAGGTTTTTTCGCCATATTCTGGTTCCTACAGTGTGTGTTTTGAATTTTTCTCGTTTTTCAGGTTTTCCTTCAGTGTGAATTTTTAATTTTCCACGTTTTTCAGTTTTTCTCGCCATATTATGGTTCCTACAGTGTGAATTTTTAATTTTCCACATTTTTCATGGTTTCTGGGCATATTCTGGGTCCTGCAGTGTGATTTTCTCATTTTCCACCTTTTTCAGGTTTTCTTGCCATATTCGGGGTCCTTCAGTGTGAATATTCAATTTTCTAGTTTTTTCAGGTTTTCTCTCCATATTCTGGGTCCTTCATTGTGATTTTTAAATTTTCCTTGTTTTTCAGGTTTTCTCACCATATTGTAGGTCCTTCTGTGTGAATTTTTAATTTTCCACGTTTTTCAGGTTTTTTTCGTCATATTCTGGGTCCTACACTGAGATTTTCTCATTTCCCACGTTTTTCAGGTTTCCCTGCCATATTCTGGGACCTTCAGTGTGAATTTTTAATTATCCACGTTTTTCAGGGTTTCTTGGCATTATCTGTGTTCTGCAGTGTGATTTTCTCATTTCCACGTTTTTCAGGTTTCCTTGCCATATTCCGGGACCTTCAGTGTGAATTTTTAATTTTCCACGTGTTTCAGTATTTCTCGCCATATTCTGGGTAATACAGTGTGAACTTTTAATTTTCAAATTTTTTCATGGTTTCTCGCCATATCCTGTTTCCGACAGTGTGAATTTTTAATTTTCACGATTTTCAGGGTTTCTTGGCATATTCTGGGTCCTGCAGAGTGATTTTCTCTTTTTCCACGTTTTTCGAGTTTTTTTTCGTAATTCTGAGTCCTACAGTGGGATTTTCTCATTTTACAACTTTTTCAGGTTTTCTCGCCATATTTGGGGTCCTACAGTGTGAATTTTTAATTTTAATCGTTTTTAAGTTTTTTTCGTCATATACTGGGTCCTACAGTGTGATTTTCTCATTTTCAACCTTTTTCAGTTTTTCTCACCATATTCTGGGTCCTTTAGTGTGAGTTTTTAATTTTCTACTTTTTCAGGGTTTGTTGCCATATTCAGGGTCCTACCACGTGTATGTTTAATTTTGCACGTTTTTCAGGGTTTCTCTGCATATGCTGGGTCCTACTGTATGATTTTCTCATTTTCGACGTTTTTCAAGTTTTTTCGCAATTCTGGGTCCTACAGTGTGATTTTCTCATTTTCCACCTTTATCAGATTTTCTCGCCATATTTGGGGTCCTTCTGTGTGAGATTTTAATTTTTTGCTTTTTTCAGTGTTTCTCAACATATTCTGCATCCTACAGTATGAAATTTAAATTTTCACGTTTTTCTGGTTTTCCCGCCATATTCTGGGTCCTACAGTGTGATTTTCTCATTTCCACGTTTCTCAGGTTTTCTTGCCATATTCTGGGTCCTTCAGTGTGAGTTTTTAATTTTCCTCGTTTTTCAGGTTTTCTCTCCATATTCAAGGTCCTTCAGTGTGAATTTTTAATTTTCCACGTTTTCCAGGGTTTCTTGGCATATTCTGGGTCCTACAGTGTGATTATTCTCATTTTCCACCTTTTTCAGGTTTTCTTGCCATATTCCAGGTCCTTCTATGTGAATTTTAATTTTCCACGTTTTTCAGTATTTCTCGGCATATTCTGGGTAATACAGTGTGAAATTTTAATTTTCCACTTGTTTTTTGGTTTCTCGCCATAATCTGGGTCCGACAGTTAGAATTTTTAATTTTCATGTTTTTCAGGGTTTCTCCGCATATTCTGTGTCCTGCAGTGTGATTTTCTCTTTTTCCACGTTTTTCAAGTTTTTTCATAATTCTGAGTCCTACAGTGTGATTTTCTCATTTTCCACCTTTTTCAGGTTTTCTCGCCATATTTGGGGTCCTTCACTGTGACTTTTTAATTTTCTACTTTTTTCAGTTTTTCTTACCATATTTGGGATCCTCCAGTGTGAGTTTTTAATTTTCTACTTTTTTCAGGGTTTCCTGCCATATTCTGGGTCCTACAGCGTGTATTAATAATTTTCCAAGTTTTTCAGTGTTTCTCGGCATATTCTTGATCCTACAGTGTGATTTTCTCATTTTTGACTTTTTTCATGTTTTTTCTCAATTCTTGATCCTACAGTGTGATTATTCTCATTTTCCACCTTTTTCAGGTTTTCTCCCCATATTCGGGGTCCTTCAGTGTGAATTTTTAATTTTCTACTTTTTTCAGGTTTTCTCGCCATATACGGGTCCTTCAGTGTGAATTTTTAATTTTCCACGTTTTCAAGTTTTTTCGTCATATTCTCGGTCCTACAGTGTGATTTTCTCATTTCCACGTTTTTCAGGTTTTTTTCATCATATTCGGGATCCTTCAGTGTGGGTTTTTAATTTTCTAATTTTTCACGGTTTCTCAACATATTCTGGGTCCTAATGCGTATATTTTTAATTTTTCATGTTTTTCAGTGTTTCTAGGCACATTCTGGGTACTACAGTGTGATTTTCACATTTTCCACTTTTTCCGAGTTTTTTCACATTTCTGGGTCTTACCATGTAATTTTCTCATTTTCCACCTTTTTCAGGGTTTCTCGACATATTCCAGGTCCTTCAGTGAGAGTTTTTATTTTTCTACTTATTTCAGGGTTTCTAGCCATATTCTGGGTCCTACAGTGTGAATTTTTCATTTTCTCCATTTTTCAGTGTTTCTGGCCATATTTCCTGGTCTACAGTTTGAGTTTTAAATTTTCCTCGATTTTAGGTTTCATCACCATATTCCGGGTTCTTCATGTTAATTTTTACTTTTCCAGGTTTTTCAAGTTTTTTCATAATTCTGGGTCCTACAGTGTGATTTTCTCATTTTCCTTCTTTTTCAGGTTTTCTCGCCATATTTGGGGTTATTCAGTTTGAGTTTGTAATTTTCTACTTTTTTCAGGGTTTCTCGGCATATTCTGGGTCCTAGAGTGTGATTTTCTCATTTACGAAGATTTTAAAGTTTTTTTTAAGCATTTGGGTCCTAAAGTGTGATTATTCTCATTTTCAACCTTTTTCAGGTTTTCTTGCCATAGTCGGAGTCCTTCATTGTGAATTTTTAATTTTCCACGTTTTTCAGGTTTTTTTTTTTTGTCATATCCTTGGTCCTACAGTGTGATTTTCTCATTTCCACGTTTTTCAGATTTTCCTACCATATTCCAGGTCCTTCAGTGTGAATTTTTAATTTTCCACGTTTTTCAGTATTTCTAGCCATATTCTGGGTAATACAGTGTGAATTTTTAATTTTCCACGTTTTTCAAGGTTTCTTGCCATATTCTGGTCCTATAGTGTGAATTTTTAATTTTCAATATTTTCAGTGTTTCTCGCCATATTCTGGGTCCTACAGTGTGAATATTTAATTTTCCAGGTTTTTCAGGTTTTCTCGTCATATTCTGGGTCCTTCAGTGTGCGATTTTATTTTTCCTCGTTTTTCAGTTTTGCTCTCTATATCCGGGTCATTCAGTGTGAATTTTTAATTTTCCACGTTTTTCAGTTTTCTTCGTCATATTCTGGTTCTACTGTGTAATTTTCTCACTTCCAGGTTTTTCAGGTTTTCTTGCCATATTCCAGGACCTTCATTGTGAATTTATAATTTTTCAAGTGTTTCAGTATTTCATACCATATTCTGGGTAATACAGTCTGAATTTTTAATTTTCACGTTTTTCAGGGTTTGTCAGCATACAGTGCGATTTTCTCATTTTCCACATTTCAGGTTTTCTCACCATATTCGGGGTCCTTCAGTGTGAATTTTTAATTTTCTACTTTTTTTTATGTTTTCTCACCATATTCTGGGTCCTTCAGTGTGAGTTTTTAATTTTCCTCGTTTTTTCAGGTTTTATTGCCATATTCTGTGTCCTTCAGTGTGAATTTTTAATTTTCTACTTTTTTCATGTTTTCTCGCCATATTCACACTGTCAGACACAGAATATGGCGAGAAATACTGAAAAACGTATTCAGTATTCAGTATTTATGGCAAGAAAAGTGTGATTTTCTCATTTTCAACGTTTGTCAATTTTTTTTTTCCAAATCTCGGTCCTAGAGTGTGATTATTCTCATTTTCCACCTTTTTCAGGTTTTCTGGCCATATTCTGGGTTCTACAGTGTGAGTTTTGAGTTTTCCTTCAGTGTGAGTTTTTTATTTTCTAATTTTTCAGTTTTTCTCACCATATTCCAGGTCCTTCACTGTGAATTTTTAATTTTCCACGTTTTTCAGGTTTTCTGGAATACTCTGGGTCTTTAATTGTGAATTTTTAATATTGCACGTTTTTCAGGTTTTTGGGTCATATTCTGTGTCCTACAGAGTAATTTTCTCATTTACACGTTTTCCATGTTTTTTTTGCCATATTGCAGTTTCTTCAGTGTGAATTTTTAATTTTCCACGTTTTTCAGTATTTCTCGCCATATTCTGTGTCTGACAGTGTGAATTTTTAATTTTCACGTTTTTCAGGGTTTCTCTGCATATTCTGGGTCCTGCCGTGTGATTTTCTCATTTTCCACGTTTTTCAAGTTTTTGTGTAATTCTGGGTCAGACAGTGTGATTTTCTCATTTTCCACCTATTTCAGGTTTTCTCGCCATGTTTGGGGTCCTTCAGTATGATTTTTTACTTTTCTAATTTTTCAGGGTTTCTCTCCATATTCTGGGTCCTACAGCGTGTATTTTTAATTTTCCACGTTTTTCAGGGTTTCTCAGCATATTCTGGGTCCTACAGTGTGATTTTCTCATTTTCAACGTTTGTCAATTTTTTTTTTCCAAATCTCGGTCCTAGAGTGTGATTATTCTCATTTTCCACCTTTTTCAGGTTTTCTGGCCATATTCTGGGTTCTACAGTGTGAGTTTTGAGTTTTCCTCCTTTTTCAGGTTTTCTTGCCATATTCTGGGTCCTACATAGTGAGTTTTGATTTTTCCTCATTTTTCAGGTTTTATTGCGATGTTCTGGGTCCTTTAGTGGGAATTTTTAATTTTCTACATTTTTCATGTTCTCTCGCCATATTTGGGTTTCTTCAGTGTGAGTTTTTAATTTTCTAATTTTTCAGGGTTTCTCGACATATTCTGTGTCCTACAGCGTGAGTTTTGAGTTTTCCTCGTTTTTTAGGTTTTCTCGCCATATGCCAGGCACTTTAGTGTTAATTTTTAATTTTCCTCGTTTTTCATGTTTTTCCGTCATATTATGGGTCCTACAGTGTGATTTTTCTCATTTCCACCTTTTTCAGCTTTTCTTGACATATTCCAGGACCTTCAGTGTGAATTTTAAATTTTCCACGTTTTTCAGTATTTCTCGACATATTCTGTGTCCAACAGTGTGAATTTTTAATTTTCACGTTTTTCAGGGTTTCTTGGCATTTTCTGGGTCCTGCAGTGTGATTTTCTCATTTTCCACATTTTTCAGGTTTTCTAGCCATATTTGGGGTCCTTCAGTGTGAGTTTGTAATTTTCTACTTTTTTCAGGGTTTCTCGCCATATTCTGGGTCCTACAGCGTGTATTATTAATTTTCCATGTTTTCAGGGTTTCTCGGCATATTCTGGGTCCTACAGTGTGATTTTCTCATTTTCGACGTTTTTCAATTTTTTTTTTCAAATCTGGATTCTATAGTGTGATTATTCTCATTTTCCATCTTTTTTTTTTAGGATTTCTCGCCATATTCTGGGTCCTTTAGTGTGAGTTTTGAATTTTCCTTGATTTTCAGGTTTTCTTGCCATATAAGGGGTACTTCAGTGTGATTTTTTAATTTTCCACGTTTTCAATATTTCTCGCCATATACTGGGTAATACAGTGTGAATTTTTAATTTTCCACTTTTTTCATGATTCTTGCCATATTCTGTGTCCGACAATGTGAATTTTTAATTTTCACGTTTTTCAGGGTTTATCGGCATATTCTGGGTCCAGCAGTGTGATTTTCTCATTTTCCACGATTTTCAGTTTTTTCGCAATTCTTGGGGTACTTCACTCTGAGATTTTAATTTTCTACTTTTTTCAGGGTTTCTTACCATATTCTGGGTCCTACACCGTGTATTTTTAATTTACCACGTTTTCAGGGTTTCTCGGCACATTATGGGTCCTACAGTGTGATTTTCTCATTTTCTACGCTTTTCAAGTTTTTTCGCAATTCTGGGTCCTACAGTGTGATTATTGTCATTTTCCACCTTTTTCAGTTTTTCTGGCCATATTCGGGGTCCTTCAGTGTGAATTTTTAATTTTCTAATTTTTTCAGGTTTTCTCGCCATATTCTGGGTCCCTCAGTGTGAATTTTTAATTTTCCTCGTTTTTCAGGTTATCTCTACATATTCTGGGTCCTTCAGTGTGAATTTTTAATTTCTACTTTTTTCAGGTTTTTTCGTCATATTCTGGGACTTACAGTGTGATTTTCCCATTTCCACGTTTTTCAGGTTTTCTTGCCATATTCCAGGTCCTTCAGTGTGAATTTTTAATTTTCACGTTTTTCAGTATTTCTTTCCATATTTTGCATAATACAGTTGTGAATTTTTAATTTTCCACTTTTTTCATGGTTTCTCGCCATATTCTTTGTCCGACAGTGTGAATCGTTAATTTTCACGTTATTCAGGGTTTCTAGGCATATTCTGTGTCCTGCAGTGTGATTTTCTCATTTTCGACGTTTTTCAATTTTTTTTCCAAATCTGGTTTATATAGTGTGATTATTCTCATTTTCCATCTTTTTCAGGATTTCTCGCCATATTCTCGGTCCTATAGTGTGAGTTTTGAATTTTCCTTGTTTTTCAGGTTTTCTTGCCATATGAGGGGGTCCTTCAGTGTGAATTTTTAATTTTCCACTTTTTTCATGATTCTTGCCATATTCTGTGTCTGACAGAGTGGATTTTTAATTTTCACGTTTTTCAGGGTTTATCGGAATATTCTGGGTCCAGCAGTGTGATTTTCTCATTTTCCACGATTTTCAAGTTTTTTCGCAATTCTTGTGGTACTTCACTGTGAGTTTTAATTTTCTACTTTTTCAGGGTTTCTCGCCATATTCTGGGTCCTACACCGTGTATTTTTAATTTACCACGTTTTCAGGGTTTCTCGGCACATTATGGGTCCTACAGTGTGATTTTCTCATTTTCGACGCTTTTCAAGTTTTTTCGCAATTCTGGGTCCTACAGTGTGATTATTGTCATTTTCCACCTTTTTCAGTTTTTCTGGCCATATTCGGGGTCCTTCAGTGTGAATTTTTAATTTTCTAATTTTTTCAGGTTTTCTCGCCATATTCTGGGTCCCTCAGTGTGAGTTTTTAATTTTCCTTGTTTTTCAGGTTATCTCTACATATTCTGGGTCCTTCAGTGTGAATTTTTAGTTTTCTACGTTTTTCAGGTTTTTTCGTCATATTCTGGGACCTACAGTGTGATTTTCTCATTGCCCACGTTTTTCAGGTTTTCTTGCCATATTCCAGGTCCTTCAGTGTGAATTTTTAATTTTCACGTTTTTCAGTATTTCTTTCCATATTTTGCGTAATACAGTGTGAATTTTTAATTTTCCACCTTTTTTCATGGTTTCTCGCCATAATCTTTGTCCAACATTGTGAATCGTTAATTTTCACGTTATTCAGGGTTTCTTGGCATATTCTCTGTCCTACAGCGTGTATTTTTAATTTTCCACGTTTTTCAGGGTTTTTTTTGTCATATTCTGGGTCCTACAGTGTGATTTTTCTCATTTACGACATTTTTCAGGTTTTTTCCCAATTCTGGGTCCTACAGAGTGATTTTCTCATTTTCCACCTTTTACAGTATTTCTCAATATATTAGGGGTCTTCAGTGTTAGTTTGTAATTTTCTACTTTTTTCAGGGTTTCTAGCCATATTCTGGGTCCTACAGCATGTATTTTTAATATTCCACGTTTTTCAGGGTTTCTCAGCATATTCTGGGTCCTACAGTGTGATTTTCTCATTTTCGACGTTTTTCAATTTTTTTTCCAAATCTCGGTCCTACAGTGTGATTATTCTCATTTTCCACCTTTTTCAGGTTTTCTCGCCATATTCTGGGTTCTACAGTGTGAGTTTTGAGTTTTCCTCCTTTTTCAGCTTTTCTTGCCATATTCTGGGTCCTACATAGTGAGTTTTGAATTTTCCTCGTTTTTCAGGTTTTTTTGCCATGTTCTGGGTCCTTCAGTGTGAATTTTTAATTTTCTACATTTTTCAAGTTCTCTCGCCATATTTGGGGATCTTCAGTGTGAGTTTTTAATTTTCTAATTTTTCAGGGTTTCTCGACATATTCTGTGTCCTACAGCGTGAGTTTTGAGTTTTCCTCGTTTTTCAGGTTTTCTCGCCATATGCCAGGCACTTTAGAGTTAATTTTTAATTTTCCACGTTTTTCAGGTTTTTCTGTCATATTCTGGGTCCTACAGTGTTATTTTTCTCTTATCAACGTTTTTTAGCTTTTCTTGACATATTCCAGGACCTTCAGTGTGAATTTTAAATTTTCCACGTTTTTCAGTATTTCTCGCCATATTCTGTGTCCAACAGTGTGAATTTTTAATTTTCATGTTTTTCAGGGTTTATCCGCATATTCTGGGTCCTGCCGTGTGATTTTCTCATTTTTCACATTTTTAAGGTTCTCTTGCGATATTTGGGGTCCTTCAGTGTGAGTTTGTAATTTTCTACTTTTTTCAGGGTTTCACGACATATTCTGTGTCCTACAGCGTGAGTTTTGGGTTTTCCTCGTTTTTCAGGGTTTCTCGCCATATTCTGGGTCCTACAGCGTGTATTTTTAATTTTCCATGTTTTCAGGGTTTCTAGGCATATTCTGGGTCCTACAGTGTGATTTTCTCATTTTCGACGTTTTTCAATTTTTTTTTCCAAATCTGGGTTCTGTAGTGTGATTATTCTCATTTTCCATCTTTTTCAGGATTTCTCGCCATATTCTGGGTCCTATAGTGTGAGTTTTGAATTTTCCTTGTTTTTCAGGTTTTCTCGCCATATTCCAGGTCCTTCAGTGAGAGTTTTTATTTTTCTACTTATTTCAGGGTTTCTCGCCATATTCTGGGTCCTACAGAGTGAATTTCTCATTTTCCACATTTTTCAGTGTTTCTCGCCATATTCGGGGTCCTTCAGTGTGAATTTTGAATTTTCAACTTTTTTCAGGTTTTTTCGCCATATTCCAGTTCCTTCAGTGTGAATTTTTAATTTTTATGTCTTTCAGTGTTTCTCGCCATATATTGGGTCCAATAGTGTGAATTCTTAATTTCACGTTTTTCAGGATTTCTAGGCATATTCTGGGTCCTGCAGTGTAATTTTCTCCTTTTCCACGCGTTTCAAGTTTTTTCGTAATTCTGGGTCCTACAGTGTGATTTTCTCAATTTCCACCGTTTTCAGATTTTCTCGCCATATTTGTGCTCCTTCACTGTGAGTTTTTAATTTTCTATTTTTTTCAGGGTCTCTAGCCATATTCTGGGTCCTATAGTGTGAATTTTTAATTTTCACTTTTTTCAGAGTTTCTCAGCATATTCTGTGTCCTATAGTGTGATTTACTCATTTTCTACCTTTTTCAGTTTTTCTCACCATATTCGGGGTCCTTCAGTGTGAGTTTTTAATTTTCCACGTTTTTCATGGTTTCTCTGCATATTCTGCATCCTACAATGTGAATTTTAAATTTTCCACGTTTTTCAGGTTTTCTCGCCACATTCTGAGTCCTACAGTGGGAATTTTTAATTTTCCACGTTTTTAATTTGTTTTCCTCATATTCTGGGTCCTACAGTGTGATTTTCTCATTTTCCACCTTTTTTATGTGTTCTCCACATTTTCTGGGACCTACAATGTGAATTTTAGTTTTCCACGTTTTTCAAGGTTTCTTGTCATATTCTAGTCCTATAGTGTGAATTTTTCATTTTCCACGTTTTTCAACGTTTCTTGCCATATTCTGGTCATAAAGTGTGAATTTTTAATTTTCCACGTTTTTCAGTTTTTCTTGCCTTATTCTGGGTCCTATAGTGTGATTTTTTCATTTTCCACCTTTTTCAGGTTTTCTTGCCATATTCCGGGTCCTTAGTGTGAGTTTTAACTTTCTCCTTTTTTCAGCTTTTCTGTCATATTCGAGGTCCTACAGTGTGAGTTTTTAATTTTCCACATTTTTAAGTGTTTTCATCATATTCCAGGTCCTTCAGTGTGAGATTTTAATTTTTCACTTTTTTAATGGTTTCTCTCCATATTCTGGGTCCGACAGTGTGAATTATGAATTTTCACATTTTTCAGGGTTTCTCGGCATATTCTGGGTCCTACAGTGTGATTTTCTCATTTTCCACCTTTTTCAGGTTTTCTCGCCTTATTCGGGGTCCTTCAGTGTGAGTTTTTAATTTTCTACTTTTTTCAGTGTTTGTTGCCATATTCTGGGTCCTACAACGTGTATGTTTAATTTTACACGTTTTTCATGGTTTCTCGCCTTATTCTGGGTCCTACAGTTTGATTTTGTCATATTCGACGTTTTTCAAGTTTTTTTTTCGCAATTCTGGGTCCTTCAGTGTGAGCTTTTAATTTTCTACTTTTTTCAGGGTTTCTTGCCATATTCTGTGTCCTACAGTGTGAATTTTAAATTTTTCACGTTTTTCAGGGTTTCTCCCCATATTCTGGGTACTACAGTGTGAATTTTTAATTTTAAACCTTTTTAATTTTTTTCATCATATTCTAGGTCCTACAGTATGATTTTCTCATTTTCCACGTTTTTCGGGTTTTCTCGCCATATTCGGGGTCCTTCAGTGTGAGTTTTTAATTTTCTACTTTTTTCAGTGTTTGTTGCCATATTCTGGGTCCTACAGCGTTTATGTTTAATTTTGCACGTTTTTCAGGGTTTCTCGGCATATTCTGGGTCCTACAGTGTGATTTTCTCATTTTCCACTTTTTAAGATTTTCTTGCCTTATTCGGGGTCCTTCAGTGTGAGATTTTAATTTTTTACTTTTTTTCAGGGTTTCTGGTCATATTCTGTGTCCTATAGTGTGAATTTTAAATTTTTCACGTTTTAAAGGGTTTCTCCCTATATTCTGGGTCCTACAGTATGAATTTTTAATTTTAAACCTGTTTAATTTTTTTTTTTTCTTATTCTGGGTCCTACAGTGTGATTTTCTCATTTTCCACCTTTTTCAGGTTTTCTCGCGATATTCTGGGTCCTTAAGTCTAAGATTTTAATTTTTTACTTTTTTCAGGGTTTCTGGCCATATTCTATGTCCTACAGTGTGAATTTTAAATTTTTCACGTTTTACTGGTTTTCTCGCCATTCATTTTCCACATTTTTAAATTTTTCTCACCATATTTGTGTCCTACAGTGTGAATCTTTAATTTTAAACATTTTTAAGTTTTTATCGTTATATTCTGGGTCCTACATCGTGTATGTTTAATTTTGCACGTTTTTCAGGGTTTCTCGTCATATTCTGGGCCCTACAGTGTGATTTTCTCATTTTCCACGTTTTTCAAGTTTTTTCGCAATTCCTGGTCCTACAGGGTGATTTTCTCATTTTCCACCTTTTCAGGTTTTCTTGCCATATCGGGAACTTCAGTGTGAGATTTTAATTTTTTACTTTTTTCAGGGTTTCTCGCCATAGTCTGGTCCTACAGTGTGAATTTTTAATTTTCCACATTTTTCAGTGTTTCTCACCATATCCTGGGTCCTTCAGTGTGAGTTTTTAATTTTCTAATTTTTTCAGTGTTTCTCGCCATATTCTGGGTCCTACAGCATGTATTTTTAATTTTCGACGTTGTTCAGGTTTTCTCGCCATATTCTGGCTCCTACAGTGTGAATTTTTAATTTCCCACTTTTTTCATAGTTTCTCGCCATATTTAGGTACTACAGTGTGAATTTTTAATTTTCACGTTTTTCAGGGTTTCTCGGCATATTCTGGGTCCTGATAGTGTGAATTTCTCATTTTCGACGTTTTTTAATTTTTTTCGCAATTCTGGGTCCTACAGTGTGATTTTCTCATTTTCCACCTTTTTCAAGTTTTCTCGCCATATTCAGGGTCCTTCAGTGTGAGATTTTAATTTTTTCCTTTTTTCAGGGTTTCTCGCCATATTCTGAGTCCTGCAGTGTGAATATTTAATTTTCCATGTTTTTCAGGTTTTCTCACCATATTCTGGGTCCTTCAGTGTGAGTTTTTAATTTTCCTTGTTTTTCAGGTTTTCTCGCCATATTGAAGGTCCTTCAGTGTGAATTTTTAATTTTTCACGTTTTTCAGGTTTTTTCGTCATATTCTGGGTCCTACAGTGAGATTTACTCATTTTCCAACTTTTTTAGGTTTTCTTGGCATATTCTGGGTCCTACAGTGTGAATATTTAATTTTCCATGTTTTTCAGGTTTTCTCGCCATATTCTGGTTCTTTCAGTGTGAGTTTTTAATTTTCCGCGTTTTTCAGGGTTTCTCACCATATTCTGGGTCCTACAGCGTGTATTTTTACTTTTCCACGTTTTTCTGGGTTTCTCGGCATATTCTGGGTCCTACAGTGTGATTTTTCATTTTCAACATTTTTAAAGTTTTTTCGCAATTCTGGGTCCTACACTGTGAATTTCTCATTTTCCACCTTTTTTTTAGGGTTTCTGGCCATATTCCAGTTCTTTCTGATTGAGTTGTTAATTTTCCAAATTTTTCAGGTTTTGTGGCCATATTCCAGGTCCTTCAGTGTGAGTTTTTAATTATCTGCCTTTTTCAGGGTTTTTCGCCATATTCTGGGTCCTTAGTGTGATTTTCTCATTTTCCATCTTTTTCAGTTTTTCTCGCCATATTCAGGGTTTTCAGTGTGAGATTTTAATTTTTTACTTTTTTCAGGGTTTCTCGCCATATTCTGAGTTCTGCAGTGTGAATTTTACATTTTTCACGTTTTTCAGGGTTTCTCGCCATATTCTGGTCCTACAGTGTGAATTTTTAATTTTCCACATTTTTCAGTGTTTCTTGCCATATCCTGGTTCCTACAGTGTGATTATTTAATTTTCCATGTTTTTCAGGTTTTCTCGCCATATTCTGGGTCCTTTAGTGTGAGTTTTTCATTTTCTTCGTTTTTCAGGTATTATTGCCATATTCAAGGTCCTTCTGTGTTAATTTTTAATTTCCCACGTTTTTCATTGTTTCTCGATATATTCTGGGTAATACAGTGTGAATTTATAATTTTCTACTTTTTTCATGTTTTCTCACCATATTCTGGGAACTACAGTGTGAATTTTTAATTTTCAAGTTTTTCAGGGTTTCTCGGCATATTGTGGGTCCTGCAGTGTGATTTTCTCATTTCCACGTTTTTCATGTTTTTTCGTATTCTGGGTCCTATAGTGTGATTTTTTTCATTTTCCATCTTTTTCAGGTTTTCTTGTAATATTTGGGGTCCTTCAGTGTGAATTTTTCATTTTCTACTTTTTTTCATGGATTCTCGCCATATTCTGTGTCCTTCAGTGTGATTTTCTCATTTTCCACCTTTTTCAAGTTTTCTCGCCATATTCAGGGTCCTTCAGTGTGAGATTTTAATTTTTTTTTCAGGGTTTCTCGCCATATTCTGAGTCCTGCAGTGGAGTATTTAATTTTCCATGTTTTTCAGGTTTTCTTGCTATATTCTGGGTCCTTCAGTGTGAGTTTTTAATTTTCTTCGTTTTTCAGGTTTTCTCGCCATATTGAAGGTCCTTCAGTGTGATTTTTTAATTTTTCAAGTTTTTCAGATTTTTTTTTTGTCATATTCTGGGTCCTACAGTGTGATTTTCTCATTTTCCAAATGGTTCAGGTTTTCTTGGCATATTCTGGGTCCGACAGTGTGAATATTTAATTTTCCAAGGTTTTCAGGTTTTCTTGCCATATTCTGGTTCTTTCAGTGTGAGTTTTTAATTTTCCTCGTTTTTCAGGGTTTCTCACCACATTCTGGGTCCTACAGCGTGTATTTTTAATTTTACATATTTTTCTGGATTTCTCGGCATATTCTGGGTCCTACAGTGCGGTTTTTCATTTTTGACATTTTAAAAGTTTTTTCGCAGTTCTGGGTACTACATTGTGATTTTCTCATTTTTCACCTTTTTCAGGTTTTCTCGCCATATTCTAAGTCCTACCATATGAGTATTTAATTTTTTCGCAATTCTGGGTCCTACACTGTGAATTTCTCATTTTCCACCAATTTTAGGGTTTCTGGCCATATTCTAGGTACTTCAGTGGGATTTTTTAATTTTCCACATTTTTCAGAGTTTTTCATCATATTCCAGGTCCTTCAGTGCGAGTTTTTAATGTTCCGGGTTTTTTACGGTTTCTCAACCTATTTTGTGTCCTACAGTGTGAATTTAAATTTTCCCGTTTTTTAGGATTTCTAACCATATTCTGAGTCCTTCCACATTTTTCATGGTTTCTGGCCATATTCCAGTTCTTTCTGATTGAGTTGTTAATTTTTCAAATTTTTCAGGATTTGTGGCCATATTCCAGGTATTTCAGTGTGAGTTTTTAATTATCTACTTTTTTCAGGGTTTTTCGCCATATTCTGGGTCCTACAGTGTGTATTTTTAATTTTGCACCTTTTTCAGGGTTTCTTGGCTTATTCTGGGTCCAACAGTGTGTTTTTCTTATTTTCGAGGTTTTTCAAATTTTTTCGCAATTCTGCATCCTACAGTGTGATTTTCTCATTTTCCAACTTTTTTAGGTTTCTCCCCATATTCGGGGTCCTTCAGTGTGAGTTTTTATTTTTCTACTTTTTTCAGGGTTTCTCGCCATATTCTGCATCCTACAGTGTGAATTTTAAATTTTCCACGTTTTTCATGTTTTCTCGCCATATTCTGGGTCTTATACTGTGAATTTTTAATTTTCCACGTTTTTCAGGGTTTCTTGGCATATTCTGGTTCCTACAGTGTGATTTTCCCATTTTCCATGTTTTTCGAGGTTTCTTGCCATATTCCGGGTCCTTCAGTGTGAGTTTTTAATTTTCTACTTTTTTCATGGTTTCTCCCCATATTTTGGGTCCTACAAGTGTGAATTTTTAATTTTCCTTGTTTTAAAGTTTTTTTCGTCATATTCTGGGTCCTACAGTGTGATTTTCTCATTTTCAGCCTTTTTCAGGTTTTCTTGGCATATTCTGGGTCCTATATATTAAATTTTAATTTTCCACGTTTTTCAGGGTTCCTTGCCATATTCTGGTCCTACAGTGTGAATTTTCAATTTTCCACGTTTTTCAGTGTTTCTCGCCATATTCTGGGTCCTAAAGTGTGAATATTTAATTTTCCTTGTTTTTCAGGTTTTTTTCGTCATATTCTGGGTCCTACAGTGAGATTTTCTCATTTCCACTTTTTCCAGGATTTCATGCCATCTTCCAGGTCCTTCAGTGTGAATTTTTAATTTTCCACTTTTTTCATGGTTTCTCGCAATAGTCTGTGTCCAAAGTTGTGAATTTTTAATTTTCACGTTTTTCACAGTTTCTCGGCATATTCTGGGTCCTGCAGTGTGATTTTATCATTTTTCACTTTTTTCAAGTTTTTTCCTTATTCTGGGTCCTACAGGGTGATTTTCTCATTTTCCACGTTTTTCAGGTTTTCTCGCCATATTTGGGGTCCTTCAGTGTAAGTTTTTAATTTTCTACTTTTTTCAGGGTTTCTTGCCATATTCTGGGTCCTACAGCGTGTATTTTTCATTTTCCACGTTTTCAGGGTTTTTTGGCATATTCTGGGTCCTACAGTGTGATTTTGTCATTTCCACGTTTTTCAGGTTTTCTTGCAATTTTCCAGGTCCTTCAGTGTGAATTTTTAATTTTTCCACAAATTTCAGTATTTCTAACCATATTCTGGGTCGTACAGTGTGATTTTCGCATTTCCACGTTTTTCATGTTTTCTTGCCATATTCCAGGTCCTTCAGTTTGAATTTTTAAGTTTCCACATTTTTCTGAATTTCTCGCCATATTTTGGGTAATACAGTGTGAATTTTTAATTTTCCTCTGTTTTCATGTTTTCTCCTATATTCTCTGTCTGACAGTGTGAATTTTTAATTTTCACGTTTTTCAGTGTTTCTCGGCATATTCTGGGTCCTGCAGTGTGATTTTCTCATTTTCCACGTTTTTCAAGTTTATTCCTAATTTTGGGTCCTACAGTGTGATTTTCTCATTTTCCACCTTTTGCAAGTTTTCTCGCCATATTTGGGGTCCTTCAGTGTGAGTTTGGAATTTTCTACTTTTTTCGTCTTTTCTTGCCATATTCTGGGTCCCACAGCGTGTATTTTTAATTTTCCACGTTTTCAGAGTTTCTCGGCATATTCTGGGTCCTACAGTGTGATTTTCTCATTTTCGAAGTTTTTCAAGTTTTTTCGAAGTCTGGGTTCTACAGTGTGATTATTCTCATTTTCAACCTTTTTCAGGTTTTCTCGCCATATCCCGGGTCCTTCAGTGTGAATTTTTAATTTTTCCACAAATTTCAGTATTTCTAACCATATTCTGGGTCGTACAGTGTGATTTTCGCATTTCCACGTTTTTCATGTTTTCTTGCCATATTCCAGGTCCTTCAGTTTGAATTTTTAAGTTTCCACATTTTTCTGAATTTCTCGCCATATTTTGGGTAATACAGTGTGAATTTTTAATTTTCCTCTGTTTTCATGTTTTCTCCTATATTCTCTGTCTGACAGTGTGAATTTTTAATTTTCACGTTTTTCAGGGTTTCTCAGCATATTCTGGGTCCTGCAGTGTGATTTTCTCATTTTCCACCTTTTTCAGGTTTTCTCGCCATATTCTGGGTACTTCAGTGTGAGTTTTTAATTTTCCTCGTTTATTAGGTTTTCTCGCCATATTTGCAGTCCTTCAGAGTGAATTTTTAACTTTCCGCTTTTTTCAAGTTTTTTCTTCATATTCTGGGTCTTACAGTGTGATTTTCTCATTTTCCACCTTTTTCAGGTTATCTCCTCATAGGGTCCTTCATTGTGGGTTTTTAATTATCTACTTATTTCAGGGTTTCTTGCAATATTCTCGGTCCCTACAGTGTGATTTTCTCATTTTCCACCTTTTCCAGGTATTCTTGGCATATTCTGGGTCCTACAATGTGAATTTTTAATTTTCCATGTTTTTCAAGGTTTCTTGCCATATTCTGGTCCTACAGTGTGAATTTTTAATTTTCCACGTTTTTCTGTATTTCTTGCCATATTCTGGGTCCTATAGTGTGAATATTTAATTTTCCATGTTTCTAAGGTTTTTTGCCATATTCTGGGTCCTTCAGTGTGCATTTTTAATTTTCCACGTTTTTCAGTATTTCTCGCCATATTCTGGGTAATACATTGTGAATTTTTAATTTTCCACTTTTTTCATGGTTTCTCGCCATAATCTGGATCTGACAGTTTGAATTTTTAATTTTCACGTTTTTCAGGGTTTCTCCGAAAATTCTGGGTCCTGCAGTGTGAATTTCTCATTTTCCACGTTTTTCACGTTTGTTCGTAATTCTGGGTCCTACAGTCTGATTTTCTCATATTCCACCTTTTTAATGTTTTCTAGCCATATTCTGGGTCCTTCAGTGTGAGTTTTTAATTTTCGACTCTTTCAGGGTTTCTCACCATGTTCTGGGTCCTACAGAGTGTATTTTTAATTCTCCACGTTTTTCAGGGTTTCTCGGCATATTATGTGTCCTACAGTGTGATTTTCTCATTTTCCACTTTTTTTAAATTTTTTCTCATTTCTGTGTCCTAAAGTGTGATTTTCTCATTTTCCACCCTTTTCAGGTTTTCTCGCCATATTCTGGGTCCTACAGTATGAGTTTTGAATTTTCCTCGTTTTTCAGGTTTTCTGGCCTTATTCTGGGTCCTTCAGTGTGAATTTTTAATTTTCCACGTTTTTCAGGTTTTTTTCGTCATATTCTGGGTCCTACAGTGTGATTTTCTCATTTTCCACCTTTTTCAAGTTTTCTCGCCATATTTGGGGTCCTTCAGTGTGAGTTTGTGTTTTTCTACTTTTTTCGGCTTTTCTCGCCATATTCTGGGTCCCACAGCGTGTATTTTTAATTTTCCACGTTTTCAGAGTTTCTCGGCATATTCTGGGTCCTACAGTGTGATTTTCTCATTTTCGAAGTTTTTCAAGTTTTTTCGTAGTCTGGGTTCTACAGTGTGATTATTCTCATTTTCAACCTTTTTCAGGTTTTCTCGCCATATTCCGGGTCCTTCAGTGTGAATTTTTAATTTTTCCACAAATTTCAGTATTTCTAACCATATTCTGGGTCGTACAGTGTGATTTTCGCATTTCCACGTTTTTCATGTTTTCTTGCCATATTCCAGGTCCTTCAGTTTGAATTTTTAAGTTTCCACATTTTTCTGAATTTCTCGCCATATTTTGGGTAATACAGTGTGAATTTTTAATTTTCCTCTGTTTTCATGTTTTCTCCTATATTCTCTGTCTGACAGTGTGAATTTTTAATTTTCACGTTTTTCAGGGTTTCTCAGCATATTCTGGGTCCTGCAGTGTGATTTTCTCATTTTCCACCTTTTTCAGGTTTTCTCGCCATATTCTGGGTACTTCAGTGTGAGTTTTTAATTTTCCTCGTTTATCAGGTTTTCTCGCCATATTTGCAGTCCTTCAGAGTGAATTTTTAACTTTCCGCTTTTTTCAAGTTTTTTCTTCATATTCTGGGTCTTACAGTGTGATTTTCTCATTTTCCACCTTTTTCAGGTTATCTCCTCATAGGGTCCTTCATTGTGGGTTTTTAATTATCTACTTATTTCAGGGTTTCTTGCAATATTCTCGGTCCTACAGTGTGATTTTCTCATTTTCCACCTTTTCCAGGTATTCTTGGCATATTCTGGGTCCTACAATGTGAATTTTTAATTTTCCATGTTTTTCAAGGTTTCTTGCCATATTCTGGTCCTACAGTGTGAATTTTTAATTTTCCACGTTTTTCTGTATTTCTTGCCATATTCTGGGTCCTATAGTGTGAATATTTAATTTTCCATGTTTCTAAGGTTTTTTGCCATATTCTGGGTCCTTCAGTGTGCATTTTTAATTTTCCACGTTTTTCAGTATTTCTCGCCATATTCTGGGTAATACATTGTGAATTTTTAATTTTCCACTTTTTTCATGGTTTCTCGCCATAATCTGGATCTGACAGTTTGAATTTTTAATTTTCACGTTTTTCAGGGTTTCTCCGAAAATTCTGGGTCCTGCAGTGTGAATTTCTCATTTTCCACGTTTTTCACGTTTGTTCGTAATTCTGGGTCCTACAGTCTGATTTTCTCATATTCCACCTTTTTAATGTTTTCTAGCCATATTCTGGGTCCTTCAGTGTGAGTTTTTAATTTTCGACTCTTTCAGGGTTTCTCACCATGTTCTGGGTCCTACAGAGTGTATTTTTAATTCTCCACGTTTTTCAGGGTTTCTCGGCATATTATGTGTCCTACAGTGTGATTTTCTCATTTTCCACTTTTTTAAAATTTTTTTCTCATTTCTGTGTCCTAAAGTGTGATTTTCTCATTTTCCACCCTTTTCAGGTTTTCTCGCCTTATTCTGGGTCCTACAGTATGAGTTTTGAATTTTCCTCGTTTTTCAGGTTTTCTGGCCTTATTCTGGGTCCTTCAGTGTGAATTTTTAATTTTCCACGTTTTTCAGGTTTTTTTCGTCATATTCTGGGTCCTACAGTGAGATTTTCTCATTTCCACTTTTTCCAGGATTTCATGCCATCTTCCAGGTCCTTCAGTGTGAATTTTTAATTTTCCACTTTTTTCATGGTTTCTCGCAATAGTCTGTGTCCAAAGTTGTGAATTTTTAATTTTCACGTTTTTCACAGTTTCTCGGCATATTCTGGGTCCTGCAGTGTGATTTTATCATTTTTCACTTTTTTCAAGTTTTTTCCTTATTCTGGGTCCTACAGGGTGATTTTCTCATTTTCCACGTTTTTCAGGTTTTCTCGCCATATTTGGGGTCCTTCAGTGTAAGTTTTTAATTTTCTACTTTTTTCAGGGTTTCTTGCCATATTCTGGGTCCTACAGCGTGTATTTTTCATTTTCCACGTTTTCAGGGTTTTTTGGCATATTCTGGGTCCTACAGTGTGATTTTGTCATTTCCACGTTTTTCAGGTTTTCTTGCAATTTTCCAGGTCCTTCAGTGTGAAGTTTTAATTTTTCCACAAATTTCAGTATTTCTAACCATATTCTGGGTCGTACAGTGTGATTTTCGCATTTCCACGTTTTTCATGTTTTCTTGCCATATTCCAGGTCCTTCAGTTTGAATTTTTAAGTTTCCACATTTTTCTGAATTTCTCGCCATATTTTGGGTAATACAGTGTGAATTTTTAATTTTCCTCTGTTTTCATGTTTTCTCCTATATTCTCTGTCTGACAGTGTGAATTTTTAATTTTCACGTTTTTCAGGGTTTCTCAGCATATTCTGGGTCCTGCAGTGTGATTTTCTCATTTTCCACCCTTTTCAGGTTTTCTCGCCATATTCTGGGTCCTACAGTATGAGTTTTGAATTTTCCTCGTTTTTCAGGTTTTCTGGCCTTATTCTGGGTCCTTCAGTGTGAATTTTTAATTTTCCACGTTTTTCAGGTTTTTTTCGTCATATTCTGGGTCCTACAGTGTGATTTTCTCATTTCCACTTTTTCCAGGATTTCATGCCATCTTCCAGGTCCTTCAGTGTGAATTTTTAATTTTCCACTTTTTTCATGGTTTCTCGCAATAGTCTGTGTCCAAAGGTGTGAATTTTTAATTTTCACGTTTTTCACGGTTTCTCGGCATATTCTGGGTCCTGCAGTGTGATTTTATCATTTTTCACTTTTTTCAAGTTTTTTCCTTATTCTGGGTCCTACAGGGTGATTTTCTCATTTTCCACGTTTTTCAGGTTTTCTCGCCATATTTGGGGTCCTTCAGTGTAAGTTTTTAATTTTCTACTTTTTTCAGGGTTTCTTGCCATATTCTGGGTCCTACAGCGTGTATTTTTCATTTTCCACGTTTTCAGGTTTTTTTGGCATATTCTGGGTCCTACAGTGTGATTTTGTCATTTCCACGTTTTTCAGGTTTTCTTGCAATTTTCCAGGTCCTTCAGTGTGAATTTTTTATTTTTCCACAAATTTCAGTATTTCTAACCATATTCTGGGTCGTACAGTGTGATTTTCGCATTTCCACGTTTTTCATGTTTTCTTGCCATATTCCAGGTCCTTCAGTTTGAATTTTTAAGTTTCCACATTTTTCTGAATTTCTCGCCATATTTTGGGTAATACAGTGTGAATTTTTAATTTTCCTCTGTTTTCATGTTTTCTCCTATATTCTCTGTCTGACAGTGTGAATTTTTAATTTTCACGTTTTTCAGTGTTTCTCGGCATATTCTGGGTCCTGCAGTGTGATTTTCTCATTTTCCACGTTTTTCAAGTTTATTCCTAATTTTGGGTCCTACAGTGTGATTTTCTCATTTTCCACCTTTTTCAAGTTTTCTCGCCATATTTGGGGTCCTTCAGTGTGAGTTTGTAATTTTCTACTTTTTTCGGCTTTTCTCGCCATATTCTGGGTCCCACAGCGTGTATTTTTAATTTTCCACGTTTTCAGAGTTTCTCGGCATATTCTGGGTCCTACAGTGTGATTTTCTCATTTTCGAAGTTTTTCAATTTTTTTCGTAGTCTGGGTTCTACAGTGTGATTATTCTCATTTTCAACCTTTTTCAGGTTTTCTCGCCATATTCCGGGTCCTTCAGTGAGAATTTTTAATTTTCTACTTTTTTTTTGGCTTTTCTCGCCATATTCTGGGTCCTTCAGTGTGAGTTGTTAATTTTCCTCGTTTTTCAGGTTTTCTAGTTATATCCTGGGTCCTTCAGTGTGAGTTTTTAATTTTCCTCATTTTTCAGGTTTTCTCTCCATATTCGGGTCCTTCAGTGTGAATTTTTAATTTTCCATGTTTTTCAGGTTTTTTGGTCATAATCTGGGTCTTACACTGTGATTTTCTCATTTCCAACTTTTTCAGGCTTTCTTGCCGTATTCCAGGTCCTTCATTGTTAATTTTTAAGTTTCCACGTTTTTCAGTATTTCTCTCCATATTATGGGTAATACAGTGTGAATTTTTAATTTTCCACTTTTTTCATGGTTTCTCTCCATAATCAAGATTTTTCAGTGTTTTTATCGCCATATTCTAGGTATTACAGTATGATTTTCTCATTTTTCGATCCTTTCATGGTTTGTCACCATATTTCAGGTCCTACAGTGTGATTTTCTCATTTTTCGACTTTTTCAAGGTTTATCACCTTATTTTAGGTCCTATGGTGTGATTTTCTCATTTTCCACATTTTTCAGGATTTCTCGCCATATTCCAGGTCCTTTACTGTGAATTTATAATTTTCCAAGTTTTTCAGGTTTTTTCGTCATATTCAGGGTCCTACAGTGTGATTTTCTCATTTCCACGTTTTTCAGGTTTTCTTGTCATTTTCCAGGTCCTTCAGTGTGAATTTTTAATTTTTCCACGAATTTCAGTATTTCTCACCATATTCTGGGTCCTACAGTGTGATTTTCTCATTTTCGAAGTTTTTCAAGTTTTTTCGTAATCTGGGTTCTACAGTGTGATTATTCTCATTTTCAAACTTTTTCAGGTTTTCCTGCCATATTCCGGGTCCTTCAGTGAGAATTTTTAATTTTCTACTTTTTTCGGCTTTTCTCGCCATATTCTGGGTCCTTAAGTGTGAGTTTTTAATTTTCCTCGTTTTTCAGGTTTTCTAGTCATATTCTGGGTCCTTCAGTGTGAGTTTTTAATATTCCTCGTTTTTCAGGTTTTCTTGCCATTTTCGGGGTCCCTCAGTGTGAATTTTTAATTTTCCATGTTTTTCAGGTTTTTTCGTTATAATCTGGCTCTTACAGTGTGATTTTCTCATTTACACCTTTTTTAGGTTTTCTTGCAGTATTCCAGGTCCTTCATTGTGAATTTTTAAGTTTACACGTTTTTTCAGTATTTCTAGCCAGATTATGGGTAGTACAGTGTGAATTTTTAATTTTCCACTTTTTTCATGGTTTCTCGCCATAATTGAGATTTTTCAGTGTTTATATCACCATATTCTAGGTATTACAGTATGATTTTCTCTTTTTTCGATCCTTTCATGGTTTGTCACCATATTTCAGGTGCTACAGTGTGATTTTCTCATTTTTCCACTTTTTCAAGGTTTATCACCATATTCCAGTTCCTACAGTGTAATTTTCTCATTTTCCACATTTTTCAGGATTTCTCGCCATATTCCAGTTCATCAGTGTGAGTTTTTAATTATCCATGTTTTTCAGGGTTTCTCGCCATATTCCAGGTACTACAGTGTGATTTTCTCTTTATTCAACTATACAGGGTTTCTCACCCTATTCCAAGTCCTACAGTGTTCTTTTCTCATTTTCCCTATTTTTCAGGATTTCTCACCCTATTCCAGGTCCTTCAGTGTGAGTTTTTAATTTTCCAAGATTTTCACTGTTTCGTGCCATATTCCAGGTCCTTCAGTGTGAGTTTTTAATTTTCGACATTTTTCATGGTTAATCGCCATATTCTAGGTACTACAGTACGATTTTCTCATTTTTTGACGTTTTCAGGGTTTCTCACCATATTCCAGGTCCTACAGTGTGATTTTCTCATTATTCGACTATACAGGGTTTCTCACCATATTCCAGGTACTAGATATGATTTTCTCATTTTTCGACTTCTTCAGGGTTTCTCAACATTTTCCAGGTTCTACAGTGTGATTTTCTCATTTTTCGACTTATTCAAGTTTTCTCACCATATTCCAGGTCCTACAGTGTGATTTTCTCATTTTCCACATTTTTCAGGATTTCTTGCCATATTCCAGGCGTTCCCTGTGATATTTTAATTATCCACGTTTTTATAATTACTCGCCATATTCCAGGTCCTACAGTGTGATTTTTCCTTTTCAACGATTTTCAGGTTTTCTTGCCTTATTCTTGGTCCTACAGGGTAAGTTTTTAATTTTCCATATTTTTCGGGTTTCTCGCGGTATTCTAGGTACTTCAGTATGATTTCTCATTTTTTCCCGTCTTTCTGGGTTTCTAGACACATTCCAGGACATTAGTGTGATTTTCTCATTTTCCAACTTTTTCTGGGTTTCTCTCCATTTTCCAGGTCCTAGAGTGTGAGTTTCTCATTTTCCACGTTTTTCAGGGTTTCTCGCCATATTCCAGGTCATTCACTGTTTGATTTTAATTTTCCACATTTTTCATAATTTCTTGTCATATTCCAAGTCCTAGAGTGTGAGTTTTTAAATGTCCAACTTTTTCAGGGTTTCCTGCCATATTCCATATCCTACTGTGCGAGTTTTTAATTTTCCACGTTTTTCATGGATTTCTTCATATTGCAGATCCCAGAGTATGATTTTCTCATTTTTCATGATTTTCAGTTTTCTTCCCATATTCCAGATCCTACAGTGTGAATTTTTTATTTTCCATGTTTTTCAGGGTTTCTTTTCATATTCCAGGTCTTATAGTGTGAGTTTCTCATTTTGAACGTTTTTCAGAGTTTTTGCCATATTATAAGTCCTGCAGTTTGAGTTCCTCATTTTCCACCTTTTTCAGGTCTTTTCAGCATATTCCAGGTTCTGCAGTTTGAATTTCTCATTTTCCATGTTTTTCACTGTTTCTTGCCATATTCCATATCCTACAGTGTGATTTTCTCATTTTTCATGATTTTCAGGTTTTCTTGCCATATTCCAGATCCTAGAGTGTGAGTTTTTAATTGTCCAACTTTTTCAGGTTTTCTTGCCATAAACCATGTCCTAAAATGTGAGTTTCTCATTTTCCACGTTTTTCAGGTATTCTCTCCATATTCCTGTTCCTACACTGTTAGTTTTTAATTTTCCACGTTTTCCAGGGTTTCTTGCCATATTCCAGGTCCTTCAGTTTGAATTTCTTATTTTCCACGTTTTTAAGTGTTTCTTGCCATATTCTAGGTCCTACAGTGAGATTTTTTCATTTTTCATGATTTTCAGGTTTTCTCGCCATATCCCAGGTCCTTCAGTGTGAGTTTTTAATTTTCCACGGTTTTCTGTGTTTCTTGCCATATTCCATATCCTACCATTTGAGTTTCTTATTGTTCACATTGTTCAGGGTTTCTTGCCATATTCTAGGTACTGCAGTTTGATTTTTTCATTTTTCATTATTTTATGTTTTTTATTATCCGATTTTTTCAGGTTTTCTCCCATATTTTAAGTCCTGCAGTGTGATTTTGTCATTTTCCACCTCTTTCTGGGTTTCTTGCCATATTTCAAGTCCTGCAGTTTGATTTTGTCATTTTCCACCTCTTTCAGGGTTTCTTGCCACATTCAAGGTCCTCCAGTTTGAGTTTCTCCTTTTCCACGTTTTATAGGGAATCTTGCCATATTCCAGGTCCTAGAGTGTGAGTTTTTAATTTTCCACGTTTTTCACGATTTTTCACCATATTCCAGGTCCTACAGTGTGATTCTCTCATTTTCCACAATTTTAAGGTTTTCTTTCCATATTCCAGTTCTTATAGTTTGAGTTTCTCATTTTTCACATTTTTCAGTTCTTCTCACCATATTCCAGGTCCTAGATTGTGAGTTTTTAATTTTCCACGTGTTTCAGGGTTTCTTGCCATATTCCAGATTCTAAAGTGTGATTTTCTCATTTTCTGTTATTTTTCAGGTTTTCTTACCATATTCCCAGTCCTATAGTATAAGTTTTCAATTTCCCATGTTTGTCAAGGTTTCTCGACATATTCCAAGTCCCATAGTTTGAGTTTCTCATTTTTCGGTGTTTCTAGCCTTATACCAGGTCCTGCAGTGTTATTTTCTCATTTTCCACCTTTTTCTGGGTTTCTTGCCATATTCCAGGTCCTACAGAGTGAGTTTCTTATTTTCCACCTTTTTCAGGTTTTCTCAACATATTCCAGATCCAACCGTGTGAGTTTTTAATTTTCCACGTTTTTCAGAGTTTCTCAGCATATTCCAGATCCTACAGTTTGGGTTTCTTATTTTCCAAGTCTTTAAGTGTTTCTCTCCATATTCCAGGTCCTACAGTGTGATTTTCTCATTTTTCATAATTTGCAGGTTATTGGGTGTGAGTTTTTTATTTTCAAATTTTTTCAGGTTTTCCTGCCATATTCCACGTCCTACAGTTTGATTTTCTCATTTTTCAGGATTTTGAATTTTTCTAGTCATATTTTAGGTCCTACACTGTTAGTTTTTTTTTATTTTCCACTTTTTAAAGGTTTTCTTACTATATTCCATGTCCTACATTGTCATTTTCTGATTGTCCACGTTTTTCAGGGTTTCTCGCCATATTCCATGTCCTACAGGTTTAATTTTTAATTTTCCACATTTTTCAGAGTTTTTCACCATATCCCAGTTCCTACAGTTTTAATTTCCATTTTCCATGTTTTTTAGAGTTTCTTGCCATATTCCAGGACGTACAGTGTGAGTTTTTAATTTTCCACGTGTTTCAGGGTTTCTTGCCATATTCCAGCTTCTACAGTTTGATTTTCTCATTGTTCATGATTTTCAGGATTTCTTGCCATATTCCCAGTCCTATAGTGTAAGTTATCAATTTTCCATGTTTGTCAAGGATTCTCAACATATTCCAAGTCCTATAGTTTGAGTTTCTCACTTTTCAGTGTTTCTAGCCTTATACCAGGTCCTACAGTGTTATTTTTTAATTTTCTTTTTTTTATAAAGATTTATTTATTTATTATATGTAAGTACACTGTAGCTGTCCTCAGACACTCCAGAAGGGGGAGCCAGATCTCGTTACGGATGGTTGTGAGCCACCATAATTTCTTGCCATGTCCCTGGTCCTACACTGTTATATTTTTATTTTCCACGTTCTTCAGGTTTTCTCGCCATATTCCAGGTCCTACAGTGTGAGTTTTTAATTTCTACGTTTTTCAAGGTTTTTCTCCATATTCCAGGTCCTACACTGTGATTTTCTCATTTTCAATGAATTTCCGTTTTCTTGCCATATTCCAGGTCCTACAGGGTAAGTTTTTAATTTTTCACGTTTTTCAGGGTTTCTTGCGATATTCCAGGTACTGCATTATGATTTTCTCATTTTCCCCTCTTTCTGGGTTTCTAGACACATTCCAGGTCCTACAGTGTGGTTGTCTCATTTTCCACCTTTTTCCGGATTTCTTCCCATATTCCAGTTCCTACAGCATGAGTTTCTCATTTTCCACGTTTTTTTTTTTCAGTGTTTCTTGCCATATTCCAGGTCCTACAGTGTTTGTTTTTAAATTTCCACGTTTTTCAGGGTTTCTCATCATATTTCTGTTCCTACCGTTTGAGTTTATCATTTTTCACATTTTTCAGTATTTGTCACCATATACCTGGTCGTAGAGTGTAAGTTTTTAAATTTCCACTGTTTTTCAAGTTTTCTCACAATATTCCAGGTCCTACATTGTGAGTTTTTAATTTTCGACCTTTTTCAGGGTTTATCGCCATATTCAAGGTCTACAGTGTGATTTTCTCATATTTGATGATTTTCACTTTTTCTTTCCATATTTCAGTTCCTACAGTGTTATTTTTTATGTTTCACGTTTTTTAGGGTTTCTCTGTCACTGTGCTCAACTGTGGTTTTACAATGCTCCACTGTGATGTCCCACTTCTCTACGCTGTTGTCACCCTGCTCTAATGTGATCTCACAGTGCTCCACTGTGGTGTCACAGTGCTCCACTTCGTTGTCACAATGCTCCACTTTTGTGTCACAGTATGCCACTGTGGTATCAGAGTTCTCCTCTCTGGTGTCACAATGCTCCACTGTGGTGTCACATGCTCCACTGTGTTGTCAGAGTTCTCCACTGTAGTTTCATTGTGGTTCACTGTGGGGAGACGGTGCTGCACTGTGGTATCACAGTGGTCCATTGTTGTGTCACAGTGCTCACTGTGGTTTATCAGTGCTCTACTGTGGTATCATATCACAGTGCTCCACTGTCATGTCACAGTGTTCCACTCTACTGTCACCGTGCTGCTCTGTGTTGTCACAGTGCTCCACTGTGGTGTCACACTGCTACATTATTGTGTCACAGTGTTCCACCTTTCTGACACAGTTCTCCACAGTGATGTAAGCGTGCTACCCTCACTGTCACACTGCTACACTGTCGTGTCACAGTGCTCAACTGTCATGTCACAATGCTCCACTCTGATGCCACAGTGGTCCACTGTGCTGTCACAGTGGTCCACTGTGCTGTCACAGTGCTTCATTGTAGTGTCACAGTGCTCCACTCTCGGGTCACAGTACTCCACTCTGCTGTCACAGTGCTCCACTGTGGTGTCACACTGCTACAATATTGTGTCACAGTGTTCCACCTTTCTGACACAGTTCTCCACAATGATGTAAGGGTGCTCCCCTCACTGTCACACTGCTGCACTGTCCTGTCACAGTGCTCAACTGTTATGTCACAATGCTCCACTCTGATGCCACAGTGGTCCACTGTGCTCTCACAGTGGTCACAGTGGTTAATTTTTCACGTTTCACTCTGATGTTGCACTGCTCTACTCTGTTGTCACACTCCTCCACTGTGGTGTCATTGTGCTCCTCTGTGGTGTCACAGTGCTCCTCTTCGTTGTCACAGTGCTCCACGGTGCTGTCACCCTACTCCTCTGTGGTGTCACATTTCTTCACTGTGGTGTCACAATGCTCCACTGTGGTGTCACATTCTCCACTGTGGTTTCACATGCTCCAGTGTGTTGTCATATACTCTAAAGATGCTTCAACATAGAACAAAGATATGTGCACCAATGTGTTCACTGAACCCTAATTTTTAATAACCATGAGGTGGAAACAACCCAGATGTCCCTCTATGGAAGAATTGTTACAGAAACTGTGGTACATTTACACAATGGAATACTACTCAGATATTAAAAAATGATCTCAACATAAACGTTGTAGGCACATGGATGGAACTAGAAAATATTTTCTTGAGTGAGGTAACCCAAATCCAAAAGGCCTTGCATGGTATGTACTCACGGATAAGTGGATTTTAGCCCAAAAGCTCAGAATACCCATGTGACAACTAAAAGTAAAATGAAGTTTTACAAGAAGGGAGACCAAAGTGTCCGTTATTCAAACCTACTTAGAAGAGGTAACAAAATAATCATGGCAGGCAGAGGAAGGGGGTATCAGGGTGGGAGAGAGAAAGGGAGGGGAAGAAAGAAGGAAGGACAGGGTCCGGTATGGGAAGAGACAGTAGAGACATCTAGAGGGCCAGGAGAATGAATAGGAATAAGTAGCAGCGGGGTTTGGGGAACTAGGAGATGCACTAGAAATTCCCAGATGCCAGGAATTCAAGAGGTTCCCAGAACTCAATGGCATAACAACAGCTAAAATACAGGGGAGATGGAGCCTGAAGGGACTACATCCAGAAGATGGACATGGGACTCAGTTGAGGGATGGGGACACCCACCCATTTAAAAAAAATACCGAAAATTGTCTCTGTCTAAAGGAAATTTAGGGACAAAAATGGAGCAGGGACTGAAGGAAAGGCCATCCAGAGACTATAGCACTGTATTCTACCCACAGACACAAAAACCCAACACTACTGCTGATGCCAAGATGTGCTTACAGACAGGAGCCTTGTATGTCTGTGTATCCTCTGAGAGCCTCTGTCAGCAACTGACTAAGACAGATGGAAAAACTCACAGTAACTATTGGACTGAGTGTGGGACCCCAATGGAAAAATTAGGAGAAGGGCTGAAGGAGCTGAAGGGGATGGCAACCCCACAGGACGAACAACAGTATCAATTAAACAGACCCCTCAGAACTCCCAGGGAGTAATCTACCAACTAAAGGAGTATACATGGGTGGGTTCATGACTACAAATACTTATGTAGCAGAGAACTACCTTGTCTGGCATCAGTGGGAGGGGTGGCACTTGGTCCTGTTGAGGCTTGATACCCCAGAGAAGGGGGATACTAGAGGGATTAGGTGGGAGTGGCTGGGTGGGGAGGGGGAAAAGTTGGGCCTCAGGGAGGGGAGAGCAGGAGGGGGATAACACTTGAAATATAAACAAGTGAAATGATTAATACATTTTAAAGGGTGGAGGGGTTGAGATCATCCTTGGTTGTGTATTGGATGTGAAGCCTGCCTGGGAAAATGGGAGGAGAAGTGGAGAGGGAAAGAAAGAGCAAGGGGCAGAGAAATCAAGTCCATCTTGAGCTGTGTGCCAAGATGCTGTCTAGAAGACAATCGATTAAGAAAATAGAACAGAGTCTGTTGGCTCCAGCTTAGACTCTATTGCTGCCTTTGACCTCCTCTCCCTTCCTCCTCCACGTTGATGACTCTGTGGTTTAAAGCCAGCTGAAACTCTAGCCAGAACAAAACACCTGGAGTAGTACTCTTAGGGGTAATTCTTTATAAACCATGCCAATAGCCACTCTGCACTCTTCAGTGCAACAGAAGGAGGGAGGATGGGAGTAAGGAGGAGACAGTGGAAGGAAATAGAAAAAGATGGAAGGACAAAGGAAAGAAAGGAGAGTCACTAACAAGACATACGTTATCAAAGACACAGTGAGTGACCAGTCCATTTCCCAGAATATAGTGAAGTAAAACTAGCTTTACCAAAACAATTATTTGGTGTCAATTTATTGATTTCCTTAGTTTTTTACTAAAGTGTTGCTTGCTCTCTGTTTGCAGAGCCCAGCTTCACTTGCAACCTGAACCAGAGAGGCCTAAAGAGCCAGGTGAGTCAGTGGCCCAGTGCCCTTCCCAGCCTGCTGACTGATGCCAGCACTTAAACACTAGCTTGTCCACCCTACCTTATGGTTTTAAAGTATAAAATGAAATTACAAAGACTTGCAGGAGCTGTCTTGGCTTCGGTCCACCTTTGACATCTCTCTTCCACTCTCAGTTGTTTCCGTGTGCTTATTCCAGGAAGGTTCTCCCAACAATCGCTGTTCTTGGACTCAGAGTATCTGTTTTTTTTTTTTCTTTCTTTCAGAGTGCTCCCTAAATCACAGACCAATTTGCTGGAGCCCAAATCATAGTCCAACAGCAGTCTTTTTCCCACCTTGAAAGAATGTTAGAAGTCACAGAACTGGCTCTTATTCTTAAATAGAAATTCACACCGAAGATCACCCATTAATTAACCGGGTTAATTCACTAAAATTATTATTCTCCCTGGACCCTCCCAGGTCCCCAATCATTATTTCAGTCCACAGTCACTGTCAAACAAGCAACCTCTCTTTTTTGGCCTTCCTGCTCATCCATCTCCTAGTCTGTTTTCTGCCTCCCTCTGGAGTCGAGGGAAGTAAAAGGCTTTCGCACTGATAGGAGCTGATCCATCACAGCTTGTTTTATTTAAAAAACAAAAATAAACCCTCTCCCGGGTTTTATCAGCCATGTAGACCCGAATAGACTAAATTTGCCTTTGTGAGGTTGTTACTAAAAACATGAAGTGACATGGATATCACTAACTCCTGTATGGGCAGTACTTCGGAGGCTAGGTTAAGGAGATTTCAAAGTCAGCCTGGGAACCAGCCAGGGGGCCGGGGTTGTGGGGGCAGTGGACAAAAGAGATAAATGTATTTAGTTCTTCCCTTATTAATGACCTCTTCTTTCAGCTAACACCTACTTTTGCCTCTTCTAAAAGTAGCTAACAGTTACTTTTGCCTATTAGCTAAGCACATGAATATGATTCTGAGAGAGAAGTTGGGGCAGCCTCCTACTGAAAAAGGAAAGAGCTCAGCTGATTCTGTAAGGCTGGATAGAAGAAATCAGGGCCTTCTCTGCATCCCACACGTACAGTCACAGGACTGAATGCCACCTTGGAAGCCTGGCCACTGTTCAGGACCTTGAAGATTTCGCTGGGAGCCTCGAAGTTTAGACACCAGAGCACCAGAGGTATCAGGGTTCGAATCAAGCCTCCCACCCCGGAGAGATGCCCGAAGCAACTCCTTAGAGGAGTCCCTCTCTTCTTTCATGGTATCTGGCAGTTTACCCAGTGGTGAAAATTCGGCAGAATCTGAGGCTTGTTCGGTTAAGTCCACACTGCGCCTTCCAGCTCACAGAACCCTAGAAGGACTCATTCCTCCTACTCGCATCTATTCATTCTCTGCACAGGAATCCACCTTGTGATTTCAAAAAACTGAGCTGGGAGACCCAGGCTCAGTCAGGACTCTACAGAGGCCAGAGGGCTGACTGTGGTTCTTGGAGTATGTTTCCTATCCGAAGTGCAAGGTCTTCTTAAATGTAAAAATCCTTTGCCTTTTTATGGAGATTATGGAAAAAAGGGAAGTTCCAAGGCAGATTCGCAAAGCTGAGACCCTAGCCAGGTTTGGCAGCACCTCTCCTTTCTTAGATCTGCTCACCAGGGGACCTGAAAAATGCTAGTCCAGCAAATCTGAAGAGGTCACAGGCTCTTGACTACTTTTTGGGTCCTGTGGGTTTGACCCAAGCAAACTAGTGATGATTAAAGGCCAGTGATCTGGAACCAGATTTGCACTTAAGGGCTACTGGCAAATTTCAAAGCGGTTTTTATTTGCCAGCCACATGTCTTGCAGCTAGTCTCACAATCCTGTTTTAGCTATTTGTGTTTCTTCTCATGTAGCTCAGGGTATGTCAAATACACTAAAGACCTGACTAGAAGCTGGTGCATCTCAGAGGCCTGCTCCAGTTCTCCCTGATTTGCCAGAGCAGCTGGATTGATTTTTTTTTTAATTCCAACATTTTCCAATATTTGTGTCCTTCAGGCTAATTTGAATAATGCCAGCAATACTTGGTGGACATTTTGAGTTATGAGCTGATGCTGTAGCTCATCTAATTGCTTGCCTAAGCCTGGGTTCAAACCTGAACACCAGATTAATACACATGCCTATCTTTCCAGCACACAAGAAGTGAAAGCATGAAGATTAGAAATGCAGCTATCCTTGACTTTGTCAGGAGCAGCCTAAGGTAAAGGAACAAGACTCTGTCTAAAACAGAAAACAAGGTCCAAAGAAACCAACCAAAAATACCACTTTGGGTACTTACGAATTTCCATTTTCATTTGTTTTGTCATACCTTCTAATGAGCCAAGGTTGACTTTTAATCCTCAGGGTTTGATTGGCAAAAGAAGAGGACTGGTCCAAGATTTGAACCTAGGAAGATCCTCTCAGACCCTAAGCGAGAATCCTCTAGGGGTAGGACCAACAAGCCTTAAAGAGAAGCTCCAGCTAGTCTTTCTAAGAGGGATATCTTGGAATCCTCTGGTTGAATTCAGAAAACACCAAAAGAACTGAGTTTCGAAATTACCTGAAAAGGTTAATCCAAGACTACCCAGTGCCCCAATTGCTCGAGAATATCAAAACTAGTGTAGAGTCTGTAACACTTGCACCCACTGCAATTTAGTACACCCAGTGCTGCTTCAAGCAGAGCAAAAAACCCACCAAATGCTCCCTACCTCCAGTTCTAATGTCAGAGATACAGAAAGCAGAACCCCAACCATGGGGCACTCCTGGGAAGTGCCAGCATTGTCTCCAGTCGAGACCCAACTAAAATAACATCTCGTCCAACTTTGGGCTCAAACCAACGACCCTGAGATTAATAACCTCGTGCTCTAACGACTGTGCTAGATGGGGAACTGTTCTTTAGCTTAGAAGTATACTAATTGTGACCACCACTGGGTAAGCATCCCCAGAGCAAATCCTTGGTGAGTACCTGCTCCTTTGGCATATCATAGAAATACAATGCAGAGAGGCAAAGCCATGGCTGGCACTGGAGGACATGGTTAAACCTGTTTCCATCGCTGTAGCAGGTCTTTGCGCATCTGATCAGTATTTGCTTACTAAACTGTATATTGGCCTCAAACAACGTCTGTGTTGTCCTCTGTTTCCCCCAAACTGAACATAATCTAAATGTAAGAAATGTCTCCTGTGAGTCTGGCACCCTGATTTTTTGTTAACAGACATAGCCTGTCAAGTCTGAGCCTAGGTGGCACAGGATCTGGGAGCTGACTTAGGGTGGCCATAGGGGCCAACAGGTCAGTCAAGGGAATCCAACTAGAGCTCAAATGACTAAACTAGATGTCAGTAGGGTTAAGTTGGGGATAGTAGTGAGGGTCCAAACAATCCAGGGGTACGGATCTGAGCCAAAGGAGGCTCAAGCAATGTTCTATCCACACCCACCCTCGGGGCTTCTCCTAGGTCCTTTTCGGTCAGAGTGCCAGGAACCTGGTTCTTACCTATGCCTCTGGAAAGGGACCTATCACACTGCACACAGAATACCAGATGCTTCCATTGAAGCATCAAGAACACAGAGCAATGGCTGTCTGTCTTCAGGTGTATCCTATCCTCTAGTCCTATTTCCAAATTAAGGGCTTGGCTGAGCTGCCTCATTATGTAATTGCAACCCTTCCTAATCGTGGAATGAAGAGGCACAAAAGAACCAGCATAGGAAGGAACCAATCATCACCTCCCTGCAACCCCAACTTAAAGGGGTTCACGTGTGACTTTCCCAAGGTTGAAAAAATCTCCACCGACATGCCACACTGTAGCCTCTTGTAGTTTTAAATGTTCACTTATTGTATGCTTTTATATGAAGAAATACTTGGTTTCTCTTTTCCATTTCTAAGATTACCAGTCCTTTTTCTGTTTAGAGAATATGCTCATGACTATCCTTTAGATACAGTCAATATAACTGTTGCTCATAGAACTTACTTGTTTTCTTGATATTTTTAAAGGTAAATGGCAGAGTTGGTTTAAAAAATATTTTGCAGTTATATATTTATGTGAGTGATGAAACTCTGATTTTTCAAACCTGTCAAGAGGTACGATGACCTCCCCTCTCTCTCTCTCAAAAGCCCTCTTTCCTCTCTCTCAATGATGTATGTTAATTTTAATGTAAGGGTGTTTTGCATGTGTATACTGTGCCCACAGAAGCCAGAACAGAGTATCAGATCCCCTGGAACTGGAGATGGGCCACCATATAGTTGCTGGTAGTTGATCCTAGGTTCTCTGGAAGAGGAGACAATGCTGTGAATTGTTGAGCCCTTTCAGTGGCTCCACCCATCTTTAAATTTTTAGAAGTATATGTGAGGCTGTGTTTATGTACATCATATGCAGACCATAAGAGGGATTTAGATTCTCCAGAATCTGACACCCTCTTCTGGAGTGTCTGAAGACAGCTACAGTGTATTTATATCTAATAAATACACAATAAATAAATAAACATTTTTTAGAAAGGATAAAAAAAAGAAAGACCAGGCAGGACTGCCATTTGCATGTTCATAGGGGAAACCTGGAGAGAGAGCAGTCTAACCTCAGCAGGTTGCTTCTCTCTGGATGGTAGCTCAGAGTGTAATCCTGGCAAGACAGGAAAATCACTGATTTCAAGGACTGCCTGGTTCAGGACAGCCAATGCTATGAAAAGAAAGGAGCTCTGTAGTGAAAACAAAGCAAGGAAACACTAACCAGGAAAAAGAATAGACAGTGTAGCTTGTGATAGGGTACCAACAAGAGAAAGCCTTCTTTTACCACTTACTAACACAAGAAGCCTTGCACCCTTCCGCCCAGGTTATTACCACTGGTTATGACCACAAGGCTTGGGCTCTTATGTCTATAGGAAGCACCTGTCTTTGCCTTTAAGTACCATTGAAAGTTCAGGGCTATAATTCATCTATAACAAGCAACAGTGGTAAGAACCTGCAGCCTTTGAAAACAACTCTTTTTTAAAAAAATCAGGGGACACAACTGAGCTGTAGAGCTCCTCAAGTTGAGCCCTATTACTTGGTAGGGAAACAGCCTCAGTGTCCAAAGCTGAGGTCTCACAGGCAAACTGCTGCAATTTTTGAGTACCATCTAGAGAGAGAAAAGATATGATGTGGTTGCTTAATTTATGTATTTTATTATTTCTATTTGTTGTTTTGTTTTGTTTTATTTGGTTTTAGATAAGGCCTCAGTCTGTAGCTCTGGATGACCCAGGACTGACTACATGTGTTAATTAGGGTTTCACAGCTGAGAACAGACACCAAGAGCAAGGTAAGACTTAGAAAACCCGACATTCAGGGGTGGCGCAAGCTCTTAATGAGAGCACTCGGGAGGCAGAGGCAGTCAGTTTCTGAGTTCGAGGCCAGCGTGGTGAAAGAAAGACAGACAGATCAGTAAAATAAAAGCCAGAACCTTCTCTGCTTTTGTTTTCTTTTGCCTCGAGGTAGGTTTTCTCTTGGTTTAGCCCAGGCAGTATGTTCTGGAACTATCAGTGTAGGTTGGGTAGCCTCAAACTCACAGAGGTCCTCTCTGCCTACCTGCCTTTGCCACCCACACAGCCTGGCAGAAGCCAGAATCTCTTTTTCCCTCTTATTTATATACTTGTTTGTTTGTTTGTTTGCTTGCTTGCTTGTTTGTTTGTTGTTATTATTACTATTACTTTTCAATGTAAGTGTGTGTGTGTGCTCTATCTGCTGCCTATATGACTACATGCCAGAAGAGGGCACCATAACCTAGGACAAGTCACCATGCAACTCCTGAGAATTAATTAAAAAAAAAAGGAAATTCTAATCACATAGAAGGTAGATTATCTGCGAGGCTGTCAGAGTGCTTTTCAAGGCTTACTGTAAATAATAAAAATTGTGTGTCTTTTACCAAACAACAGAAGGGAAGGGAGGTGGTGTGCCTGCATGTCTGTTGTCTGCATGTCTACTTCCTTGTTCTGTCACTAGGTTGAACATTGGCACATTGACCTCACCATGTTGAAAGGCGACATGTGGATGGCAGCTATCTTGTCTGCTGACTGACTACCCTTCTCAAGATGGAGGTGGCTGGCCGTCATGAGACCTATTGTTCCAGGTTGCTTCTGTTTTTTCCCCTTCTTTCCCAGCTACTAGTGGAATAGAACTTAACTGAATCCAGTGCAGAAGGGTGAGGAGTCACTGAAAAGCCACCAGCAGCCATGGCCACATGTTTTTCTCTCGCTTTTTGTCTATTACTTCTTTATTATTTTTAGGAGGGAGGGGCGTTCAAGACAGTGTTTCTTTGTGTAGCCCTAGGTGTCTTGGAATTCACTCTGTAGACCAGGATGTCCTGGAATGCAGAAATCTGCCGGCCTCTGCCTGCCAAGTGCTGGGATTAAAGGGGTGCTCCACCACACCTGGCTTCCTTTTTTATTTCTAAGAATCCGTGGGAAATATGATTTCTTTAATCTGTGTACCCTAGACTAACACACACATGCACACAAACAGGGAGTGAGAGAGAAAGATAAGGAGGAATGACATGAAGTTTAGGAAAAAGTGATATTAATGGATTAAAAATACTTTTATTCATACATATATACATTCATACATACACAGAATTAGAGTAGAGCTGAGGCAATTGTGGAACACACCTTTAGCCTCAGGCAGATTTCTGCATTCAAGGTCACCCTGGCTTACAGAGGGAGTTCCAAGTCAGCCAGGGCTGCACAGAGAAACCCGTTCTGAGAAAAAAATAATAATTGAAAGAAAGAAAGAAAGAAAGAAAGAAAGAAAGAAAGAAAGAAAGAAAGAAAGAAAGAGGATGAAAAGTTTTTAAAAATTAAGAAAAAAAAATTACCAGATTACCATCAAGCACACACAGCAATGGCTGTCTTCAGGTGTATCCTTTCAGCCTCCAAAACAAAAAGCAATGGCTGTCTGTCTTCAGGTGTATCCTATTCTCGAATCTTATTTCCAACCTAAGAGCTGGGCTGAGCTGCCTCATTATGTAATTGCAAACCTTCCTTGGTTTGTCTTTTCCATTTCTAAGACTAACAGACCTTTTTTCTATTTAGAGAATATGCTCATGACTGTCCTTTAGATATAGTAAATATAACTGTTGCTCATAGAACTTGTTTTCTAGGAATTTTTAAAGGTAAATGGCAGAGTTTATTTATAAAAAATATTTTGCATTTATTTATTTGTGTCAGTAATGAAGCTCAGGTCTTCAAACTGGTCAGGAGGTATGATTACCTCCCCTCTCTCTCACCCCCTCTCTCTCCTCTCTCTCAATGATCTATTTTATTTTTAGTGTAAGGGTGTTTTGCATGTGTATGCTGTGCCCACAGACTCCAGAACAGAGTATTAGATCCCCTGGAACTGGAGATGGACCACCATATATATACTGGTAATTGAGCCCAGGTTCTCTGAAAGAGGAGACAATGCTCTTAATTGTTGAGCCCTCTCTGTAGCCCCATCCTTCATTATTTTTTTTTTGAGTATATGTGAGGCTGTGTTTATATACATCATATGCAGACAATAAGAATGATTTAGATTCTTCAGAATCTGACACCCTCTTCTGGAGTGTCTGACGATAGCTACAGCATACTTAAATATAATAAATAAATCTTTTAAAAGAAAAGGAAAAGAAAAAAAAGAAAGACCAGGCCTGCCATATGCATGTTCATAGAGGAAACTGGAAGAGACTCCAATCTAACCTCAGCAGGGTGCTTCCTTCTGGATGGTAGCTCACAGTTTCATCCCAGCAAGACAGGCAAATCACTGAGTTCAAGGACAGTAAGGTTCAGGACCACCAAGGTTAGGAAGGGAAAGGGGCTATGTAGAGAATACAAACCGACAAAACAACAACAAGGAAAAAGAAGTGACAGTGTAACTTGGGGTAGGGTACCAACAAGAGAAAGCCTTCTGTTACCACTTACAAACACCAGTAGCCTTGCACCCTTCTGCCCAGGTCCCTGTCTTCCTTTCTAGGAATTCTTAGGATGCCAGGGGGTGGGGGAATCCAGATTAACTTTTTAATAACAAAGACTTAGCCTTTTAAGTCTATAGGAAGCCAGTCTCTGTGCCTTTAACTACCACTGAAAGTTCAGGGCTGTGACTCAACTGTAACAAGCAACAGTGCTAAGAACCTGCAGCCTTTGAAAACAACTTTTTTTTAAAGTGGGGGACACAACTCAGCAGTAGAACCCCTCAGGTTCAGCCCTAATACTTGTTAGGGAAACAGCCTCAAAGTTCAGAGCTGAGGTCTCATGGGTGAACTGCTTCAAGCTCTGAGTATCATCTAAAGAAAGAAAAGATATCATGTGGTTGCTTAATTTATTTATTTTATTATTTCTATTTTTTGTTTTGTTTTGTTTTAGATAATGCCTCACTCTGTAGCTATGGCTGACCTAGGACTGACTACATGTCTTAATTAGGGTTTCACAGCTGAGAAACAGACACCATACCAATGTAAGACTTAGAAAACCCAACATTCAGTGGTGGCTCGAGCTCTTAATGAGAGCACTCTGGAGGCAGAGGCAGTCAGTTTCTGAGTTCGAGGCCAGCCTGGTTAAAAACAGGGTCAGGCAGGCAGGGCTAGGCTAGGCAGGGCAGGGCTAGGTTAGGCGGGGCTAAGCTAAGCAGGGCTAGGAAGGGCAGGGCAGGGCAGGGCTAGGCTAGGCTAGACTAGGCTATGCAGGGAAGGGCTGGGCTAGGCAGGGCAGGGCTAGGCAGGGAAGAGTTGGGCTAGGCAGGGCTTGGCAAGGCAGGGCTAGGGAGGGCTGGGCTAGGCAGGGCTATGGAGGGCTGGGCTAGGCAGGCCTAGGCTAGGCTAGGCAAGGCAGGGCCATATTCTGAGTCCCATAGTGTGAATTTTTAAATTTCACGATTTTCAGGGTTTCACGGAATATTCTGGGTCCTGCAGTGTGATTTTCTCATTTTCCAAGATTTTCAAGTTTTTCTATTATTCTGGGTCCTTCAGTGTGATTTTCTCATTTTCCACCTTTTTCAGGTTTTCTCATCATATTCGGGGTCCTTCAGTGTGAGTTCTTAATTTTCTACTTTTTTCAGGGTTTCTCGCCATATTCTGGGTCCTACAGAGTATATTTTAAAATTTCCAAGTTTTTCTGTGTTTCTTGGCATATTCTGGGTCCTACAGTGTGATTTTCTCATTTTCCACTTTTTTCAATTATTTTCGCATTACTGTGTACTACAGTATGATTTTCTCATTTTCCACATTTTTCTGGTTTTCTTGCTATATTTGGGGTCCTTCAGTATGAGTTTTTAATTTTCTACTGCTTTCAGGGTTTCTCGCCATATTCTGGGTCCTAAGAATATATTTTTAATTTTCCACGTTTTTCAGGGTTTCTCGGCATATTCTGGGTCCTACTTTGTGATTTTCACATTTTCCACTTTTTTCAATTTTTTTTCGCATTACTATATCCTACAGTATGATTTTCTCATTTTCCACCTTTTTCAGGTTTTCTCGATATATTTGGGGTCCTTCAGTGTGAGTTTTTAATTTTCTACTTTTGTCAGGGTTTCTCGCCATATTCTGGGTCCTACAGTGTGTATCTTTAATTTTCTACTTTTTTCAGGTTTTCTCGCCATATTCTGGGTCCTTCAGTGTGAGTTTTTAATTTTACTCGTTTTTCAGAATTTCTCGCAATATTCCAGGTCCTTCGGTGTGAATTTTTAATTTTCTACGTTTCCATGATTTTTAGTCATATTCTGGGTCCTACAGTATGATTTTCTCATTTCCACGTTTTTAGGTTTTCTTGCCATATTCCAGGTCCTTCAGTGTGAATTTTTAATTTTCCACGTTTTTCAGTATTTCTCCCAATATTCTGCGTAATACAATGTGATTTTTTAATTTTCCACTTTTTTCATGGATTCTCACCATAATCGAGATTTTTCAGTGTTTTTATTGCCATATTCTAGGTATTACAGTATGATTTTCTCATTTTTCGATCCTTTCATGCTTTGTCACCATATTTCAGGTCCTACAGTGTGATTTTCACATTTTTTGACTTTTTCAAGATTTGTCACCATATTCCAGGTCCTACAGTGTGATTTTCTCATTTTCCACATTTTTCAGGATTTCTCGCCATATTCCAGTTCTTCAGTGTGAATTTTTAATTTTCCATGTTTTTCAGTATTTCTTGCCATATTCTGCGTAATACAGTGTGAGTTTTTAATTTTCCACTTTTTTTCATGGAATCTCGCCATATTCTGTGCCCGACAGTGTGAATTTTTAATTTTCACGTTTTTCAGGGTTTCTCGGCATATTCTGGGTCCTTCAGTGTGATTTTCTCATTTTCCACTTTTTCAGGTTTTCTCCCCATATTTGGGGTTTTTCTGTGTAAGTTTTTAATTTTCTACTTTTTTCAGGTTTTCTTGCCGTATTCCAGGTCCTTTAGTGTGAATTTTTAATTTTCCATGTTTTTTAGAATTTCTTGTCATATTATGGGTAATACAGTGTGAATTTTTAATTTTCCACTTTTTTCATGGTTTCATGCCATAATCGAAGTTTTCCAGTGTTTTTATCGCCATATTCTAGGTATTACAGTATGATTTTCTCTTTTTTCGATCCTTTCATGGTTTGTCACCATATCAGGTCCTACAGTGTGATTTTCTCATTTTTCGACTTTTTCAAGGTTTATCACCATATTCCAGGTCCTAGAGTGTGATTTTCTCATTTTCCACATTTTTCAGGATTTCTCACCATATTCCAGTTCTTCAGTGTGAGTTTTTAATTATCCATGTTTTTCAGGGTTTCTCGCCATATTCCAGGTACTACAGTGTGATTTTCTCTTTATTCGACTATACAGGGTTTCTTACCCTATTCCAAGTCCTACAGTGTTCTTTTCTCATTTTCCCTATTTTTCAGAATTTCTCACCCTATTCCAGGTCCTTCAGTGTGAGTTTTTAATTTTCCAAGATTTTCACTGTTTCTTGCCATATTCCAGGTCCTTCAGTGTGAGTTTTTAATTTTCGACATTTTTCATGGTCAATCGTCATATTCTAGGTACTACAGTACGATTTTCTCATTTTTCGACGTTTTCAGGGTTTCTCACCAGATTCCAGGTCCTATATTGTTATTTTCATATTTTTCGAGTTTTTCGGGTTTCTCACCATATTCCAGGTCCTACAGTGTGATTTTCTCATTATTTGACTATACAGGGTTTCTCACCATATTCCAGGTCCTAAAGTGTGATTTTCTCATTTTTAGACTTTTTAGGGGTTTCTACCATATTCCAGGTCTTACTATCTGATTTTCTCATTTTCCACATTTTTTCAGGATTTCTTGCCATATTCCTGGCCTTCAATGTGATTTTTAATTATCCACGTTTTTCAGGGTTTCCCCCCATATTCCAGGTCCTTCAGTTCGATTTTCCATTTTCCACATTTTTCATGATTTCTTGCCATATTCCAGCCCCCTGTTTGAATAATTAATTATCCATGTTTTTCAGGGTTTCTTGCCATATTCTGGGACCTACAGTTTGATTTACTCATTTTTCGACTTTTCCAGGGTTTCTCACCATATTCCAGGTCCTACACTGTGATTTTCTCATTTTCCACATTTTTCAGGATTCCTTGCCATATTCCAGTCCTTTAGTGTGATTTTTTAATTATCCACGGTTTTTTTTTTTTTTTTGGTCTCTCGCCATATTAAAATCCTTCAGTATGAGACCTTAATTTTCGGCATTTTTCAGGGTTTATCGCCATATTCCAGGTACTACAGTATGATTTTCTCATTTTTCGAGTTTTCCCGGGTTTCTCACCATATTCCAGGTCCTACAATGTGATTTTCTCATTATTTGACTATACAGGGTTTCTCACCATATTCCAGGTACTAGATTTGATTTTCTCATTTTTCGACTTCTTCGGGGTTTCTCAACATTTTCCAGGTTCTACAGTGTGATTTTCTCATTTTTCGACTTATTCAAGTTTTCTCACCATATTCCAGGTCCTACAGTGTGATTTTCTCATTTTCCACATTTTTCAGGATTTCTTGCCATATTCCAGGCCTTCCGTGTGATTTTTTAATTATCCACGTTTTTATAGTTACTCGCCATATTCCAGGTCCTACAGTGTGATTTTTCTTTTTCAACGATTTTCAGGTTTTCTTGCCCTATTCCTGGTCCTACAGGGTTAGTTTTTAATTTTCCACATTTTTCGGGGTTTCTTGCGATATTCTAGGTACTTCAGTATGACTTCTCATTTTTCCCCTCTTTCTGGGTTTCTAGACAAATTCCAAGTCCATCAGTGTGATTTTCTCATTTTCCACCTTTTTCTGGGTTTCTCTCCATTTTCCAGGTCCTAGAGTGTGAGTTTCTCATTTTCCACGTTTTTCAGGGTTTCTCGCCATATTCCAGGTCATTCACTGTTTGATTTTAATTTTCCACATTTTTCAGAGTTTCTTGTCATATTCCAAGTCCTAGAGTGTGAGTTTTTAAATTTCCAACTTTTTCAGGGTTTCTTGCCATATTCCATGTCCTACAGTGCCAGTTTTTAATTTTCCACGTTTTTCATGGTTTTCTTCCTATTCCAGATCCTACAGTATGATTTTCTCATTTTTCATGATTTTCAGTTTTCTTCCCATATTCCAGATCCTACAGTGTGAGTTTTTTATTTTCCATGTTTTTCAGGGTTTCTTTCCATATTCCAGGTCCTATAGTGTGAGTTTCTCATTTTCAACGTTTTTCAGAGTTTTTCGCCTTATTATAGGTCCTGCAGTTTGAGTTCCTCATTTTCCACGTTTTTCAGGTCTTTTCAGCATATTCCAGGTTCTGCAGTTTGAATTTCTCATTTTCCATGTTTTTCATTGTTTCTTGCCATATTCCATATCCTACAGTGTGATTTTCTCATTTTTCATGATTTTCAGGTTTTCTTGCCATATTCCAGATCCTAGAGTGTGAGTTTTAATTTTCCAACGTTTTCAGGGTTTCTTGCCATAAACCATGTCCTACAATGTGAGTTTCTCATTTTCCACGTTTTTCAGGTTTTCTCTCCATATTCCTGTTCCTACAATGTTAGTTTTTAATTTTCCACATTTTTTAGGGTTTCTCACCATATTCCAGGTCCTGCAGTTTGAATTTCTTATTTTCCACGTTATCCAGTGTTTCTTGCCATATTCTAGGTCCTACAGTGAGATTTTATCATTTTTCATGATTTTCAGGTTTTCTTGCCATATCCCAGGTCCTTCAGTGTGAGTTTTTTTTTTTTTTAATTTATTATATGCAAGTACACTGTAGCTGTCTTCAGACACTCCAAAAGAGGGCAGCAGATCTCTTTACGGATGGTTGTTTGCCACCATGTGATTGCTGGGTTTTGAACTCTGGACCTTTGGAAGAGCAGTCGGGTGCTCTTACCCACTGAGCCATCTCACCAGCCCTCAGTGTGAGTTTTAAATTTTCCACGATTTTCTGTGTTTCTTGCCATATTCCATATCCTACCATTTGAGTTTCTTTTTGTTCACATTATTCAGGGGTTCTTGCCATATTCTAGATACTGCAGTGTGATTTTCTCATTTTTCATTATTTTTAGGTTTTTTAATTATCCGATTTTTTCAGGTTTTTTCCCCATATTCTAAGTCCTGCAGTGTGATTTTGTCATTTTCCACCTCTTTCTGGGTTTCTTGCCACATTCCAGGTCCTCCAGTGTGAGTTTCTCGTTTTCCATGTTTTATAGGGAATCTTGCCATATTCCGGGTCCTAGAGTGTGAGTTTTTAATTTTCCACGTTTTTCAGGATTTCTCACCATATTCCAGGTCCTACAGTGTGATTCTCTCATTTTCCACAATTTTAAGGTTTTCTTTCCATATTCCAGTTCTTATAGTTTGAGTTTCTCATTTTTCACATTTTTCAGTTCTTCTCACCATATTCCAGGTCCTAGAGTGTGAGTTTTTAATTGTCCACGTGTTTCAGGGTTTCTTGCCATATTCCAGATTCTAAAGTGTGATTTTCACATTTTTTGTGATTTTTCAGGTTTTCTTGCCATATTCCCAGTCCTATAGTATAAGTTTTCAATTTCCCATGTTTGTCAAGGTTTCTCGACATATTCCAAGTCCTATAGTTTGAGTTTCTCATTTTTCGGTGTTTCTAGCCTTATACCAGGTCCTGCAGTGTTATTTTCTCATTTTCCACCTTTTTCTGGGTTTCTTGCCATATTCCAGGACCTACAGAGTGAGTTTCTTATTTTCCACCTTTTTCATGTTTTCTCAACATTTTCCAGATTCAACTGGGTGAGTTTATAATTTTCCACGTTTTTCAGGGTTTCTTAGCATATTCCAGGTCCTACAGTTTGGGTTTCTCATTTTCCAAGTCTTTCAGTGTTTCTCTCCATATTCCAGGTCCTACAGTGTGATTTTCTCATTTTTCATACTTTGCAGGTTATTGGGTGTGAGTTTTTTATTTTCAATTTTTTCAGGTTTTCCTGCCATATTCCACGTCCTACAGTTTGATTTTCTCATTTTTTAGGATTTTGAAGTTTTCTTGTCATATTTTAGGTCCTATACTGTTAGTTTTTTTTTATTTTCCACTTTTTAAAGGTTTTCTTATTATATTCCATGTCCTACATTGTCATTTTCTGATTTTCCACGTTTTTCAGGGTTTCTCACCATATTCCATTTCCTACAGGTTTAATTTTTAATTTTCCACATTTTTCAGAGTTTTTCACCATATCCCAGTTCCTACAGTTTTAATTTCCATTTTCCATGTTTTTTAGAGTTTCTAGCCATATTCCAGGACCTACAGTGTGAGTTTTTAATTTTCCACGCGTTTCAGGGTTTCTTGCCATATTCCAGCTTCTACAGTTTGATTTTCTCATTGTTCGTGATTTTCAGGATTTCTTCCCATATTCCTAGTCCTATAGTGTAAGTTTTCAATTTTCCATGTTTGTCAAGGTTTCTCAACATATTCCAAGTCCTATAGTTTGAGTTTCTCATTTTTCAGTGTTTCTAGCCTTATACCAGGTCCTGCAGTGTTATTTTCTCATTTTCTTTTTTTTTTTTAAGATTTAATTATTTATTATATGTAAGTACACTGTAGCTGTCCTCAGACACTCCAGAAGGGGAAGCCAGATCTCGTTACGGATGGTTGTGAGCCACCATATTTTCTAGCCATGTCCCTGGTCCTACACTGTTATATTTTTATTTTCCACGTTCTTCAGGTTTTCTCGCCATATTCCAGGTCCTACAGTGTAAGTTTTTAATTTCTACGTTTTTCAAGGTTTCTCTCCATATTCCAGGTCCTACAGTGTGATTTTCTCATTTTCAATGAATTTCCATTTTCTTGCCATATTCCAGGTCCTACAGGGTAAGTTTTTAATTTTTCACGTTTTTCAGGGTTTCTTGCGATATTCCAGGTACTGCATTATGATTTTCTCATTTTTCCCCTCTTTCTGGGTTTCTAGACACATTCTAGGTCCTACAGTGTGGTTGTCTCATTTTCCACCTTTTTCCGGGTTTCTTCTCATATTCCAGTTCCAACAGAGTGAGTTTCTCATTTTCCACGTTTTTTTTCATTGTTTCTTGCCATATTCCAGGTCCTACAGTGTTTGTTTTTAAATTTCCACCTTTTTCAGGGTTTCTCGTCATATTTCTGTTCCTACCGTTTGAGTTTATCATTTTTCACATTTTTTAGTATTTGTCGCCATATATCTGGTCGTAGAGTGTAAGTTTTTAAATTTCCACTGTTTTTCAGGGTTTCTCACAATATTCCAGGTCCTACATTGTGAGTTTATAATTTTCGAAGTTTTTCAGGGTTTATCGCCATATTCAAGGTATACGGTGTGATTTTCTCATATTTGATGATTTTCAATTTTTCTTTCCATATTAAAGTTCCTACAGTGTTATTTTTTATGTTTCATGTTTTTTAGGGTTTCTCTGTCACTGTGCTCAACTGTGGTTTTACAATGCTCCACTGTGATGTCCCACTTCTCTACGCTGTTGTCACCCTGCTCTAATGTGATCTCACAGTGCTCCACCGTGGTGTCACAGTGCTCCACTTCGTTGTCACAATGCTCCACTTTGGTGTCACAGTATGCCACTGTGGTATCAGAGTTCTCCTCTCTGGTGTCACAATGCTCCACTGTGGTGTCACATGCTCCACTGTGTTGTCAGAGTTCTCCACTGTAGTTTCATTGTGGTTCACTGTGGGGAGACAGTGCTGCACTGTGGTATCACAGTGGTCCACTGTTGTGTCACAGTGCTCACTGTGGTTTATCAGTGCTCTACTGTGGTATCACAGTGCTCCACTGTCATGTCACAGTGTTCCACTCTACTGTCACCGTGCTGCTCTGTGTTGTCACAGTGCTCCACTGTGGTGTCACACTGCTACACTATTGTGTCACAGTGTTCCACCTTTCTGACACAGTTCTCCACAATGATGTAAGTGTGCTCCCCTCACTGTCACACTGCTACACTGTCGTGTCACAGTGCTCAACTGTCATGTCACAATGATCCACTCTGATGCCACAGTGGTCCACTGTGCTGTCACAGTGATCCACTGTGCTGTCACAGTGCTTCACTGTAGTGTCACAGTGCTCCACTCTCGGGTCACAGTACTCCACCCTGCTGTCACAGTGCTCCACAGTGGTGTCACAGTACTTTACAGTGATGTCAGAGTGTTCCACTCTGATGTTGCACTGCTCTACTCTGTTGTCACAATCCTCCACTGTGGTGTCACAATGCTCCACTGTGGTGTCACATTCTCCACTGTGGTTTCACATGCTTCGGTGTGTTGTCATATACTCTAAAGATGCTTCAACACAGAACAAAGATACGTGCACCAATGTGTTCACTGAACCCTAATTTTTAATAACCATGAGGTGGAAACAACCCAGATGTCCCTCTATGGAAGAATTGTTACAGAAACTGTGGTATATTTACACAATGGAATACTACTCAGATATTAAAAAATGATCGCTTCATAAACGTTGTAGGCACATGGATGGAAATAGAAAATATTTTCTTGAGTGAGGTAACCCAAATCCAAAAGGCCTTGCATGGTATGTACTCACCGATAAGTGGATTTTAGCCCAAAACCTCAGAACACCCATGCCACAACTAAAAGTCAAATGAAGTTTTACAAGAAGTGAGACCAAAGTGTCGGTTATTCAAACCTACTTAGAAGAGGTAACAAAATAATCATGGCAGGCAGAGGAAGGGGGGGGAGGTTATCAGGGTGGGAGAGAGAAAGGGAGGGGAAGAAAGAAGGAAGGACAGGGTCAGGTATGGGAAGAGACAGGAGAGACTAGAGGGCCAGGAGAATGAATAGGAATAAGTAGCAGCGGGGTTTGGGGAACTAGGAGATGCACTAGAAATTCCCAGATGCCAGGAATTCAAGAGGTTCCCAGAACTCAATGGCATAACAACAGCTGAAATACAGGGGAGATGGAGCCTGAAGGGACTACATCCAGAAGATGGACATGGGACTCAGTTGAGGGATGGGGACACCCACCCATTTTAAAAAAATACCGAAAATTGTCTCTGTCTAAAGGAAATTTAGGGAAAAAATTGAGCAGAGACTGAAGGAAAGGCCATCCAGAGACTATAGCACTGTATTCTACCCACAGACACAAAACCCCAACACTACTGCTGATTCCAAGATGTGCTTACAGACAGGAGCCTTGTATGTCTGTGTATCCTCTGAGAGCCTCTGTCAGCAACTGACTAAGACAGATGGAGAAACTCACAGAAACTATTGGACTGAGTGTGGGGACCCCAATGGAAAAATTAGGGGATGGGCTGAAGGAGCTGAAGGGGATGGCAACCCCACAGGACGAACAACAGTATAAATTAACCAGACTCCTCAGAGCTCCCAGGGAGTAATCTACCAACTAAAGGAGTATACATGGGCGGGTTCATGACTAAAAATACTTATGTAGCAGAGAACTAACTTGTCTGGCGTCAGTGGGAGGGGTGGCACTTGGTCCTGTTGAGGCTTGATACCCCAGAGAAGGGGGATACTAGAGGGATTATATGGGAGTGGCTGGGTGGGGAGGGGGAAAAGTTGGGCCTCAGGGAGGGGAGAGCAGGAGGGGGATAACACTTGAAATATAAACAAGTGAAATGATTAATACATTTTAAAGGGTGGAGGGGTTGAGATCATCCTTGGTTGTGTATTGGATGTGAAGCCTGCCTGGGAAAATGGGAGGAGAAGTGGAGAGGGAAAGAAAGAGCAAGGGGCAGAGAAATCAAGTCCATCTTGAGCTGTGTGCCAAGATGCTGTCTAGAAGACAATCGATTAAGAAAATAGAACAGAGTCTTTTGGCTCCAGCTTAGACTCTATTGCTGCCTTTGACCTCCTCTCCCTTCCTCCTCCAGGTTGATGACTCTGTGGTTTAAATCCAGCTGATACTCTAGCCAGAACTAAACATATGGAGCAATACTCTTAGGGGTAATTCTTCACAAACCATGCCAATAGCCACTCTGCACTCTTCAGTGCAACAGAAGGAAGGAGGATGGGAGTAAGGAGGAGACAGTGGAAGGAAATAGAAAAAGATGGAAGGACAAAGGAAAGAAAGGAGAGTCACTAACAAGACATACATTATCAAAGACACAGTGAGTGACTAGTCCATTTCCCAGAATATAGCGAAGTAAAACTAGCTTTACCAAAACAATTATTTGGTTTCAATTTATTGATTTCCTTAGTTTTTTACTAAAGTGTTGCTTGCACTCTGTTTGCAGAGCCCAGCTTCACTAGCTACCTGAACCAGAGAGGCCTAAAGAGCCAGGTGAGGCAGTGGCCCAGTGCCCTTCCCAGCCTGCTGACTGATGTCAGCACTTAAACACTAGCTTGTCCACCCTACCTTATGGTTTTAAAGTATAAAATGAAATTACAAAGACTTGCAGGAGCTGTCTTGGCTTCGGTCCACCTTTGACATCTCTCTTCCACTCTCAGTTGTTTCCGTGTGCTTATTCCAGGAAGGTTCTCCCAACAATCGCTGTTCTTGGACTTAAAGTATCTGTTTTTTTTTTTTTTCTTTCAGAGTGCTCCCTAAATCACAGACCAATTTGCTGGAGCCCAAATCATAGTCCAACAGCAGTCTTTTTCCCACCTTGAAAGAATGTTAGAAGTCACAGAACTGGCTCTTATTCTTAAATAGAAATTCAAACCGAAGATCACCCATTAATTAACCGGGTTAATTCACTAAAATTATTATTCTCCCTGGACCCTCCCAGGTCCCCAATCATTATTTCAGTCCACAGTCACTGTCAGACAAGCAACCTCTCTTCTTTTGGCCTTCCTGCTCATCCATCTCCTAGTCTGTTTTCTGCCTCCCTCTCTAGTCGAGGGAAGTAAAAGACTTTCGCACTGATAGGAGCTGATCCATCACAGCTTGTTTTATTTAAAAAACAAAAATAAACCCTCTCCCGGGTTTTATCAGCCATGTAGACCAGAATAGACTAAATTTGCCTTTGTGAGGTTGTTACTAAAAACATGAAGTGACATGGATATCACTAACTCCTGTATGGGCAGTACTTCGGAGGCTAGGTTAAGGAGATTTCAAAATCAGCCTGGGAACCAGCCAGGGGGCCGTGGTTGTGGGGGCAGTGGACAAAAGAGATAAATGTATTTAGTTCTTCCCTTATTAATGACCTCTTCTTTCAGCTAACACCTACTTTTGCCTCTTCTAAAAGTAGCTAACAGTTACTTTTGCCTATTAGCTAAGAGCATCAAAGTGATGCTGAGAGAGAAGTTGGGGCAGCCCCCTACTGAAAAAGGAAAGAGCTCAGCTGATTCTGAAAGGCTGGATAGAAGAAATCAGGGCCTTCTCTGCATCCCACATGTACAGTCGCAGGACTGAATGCCACCTTGGAAGCCTGGCCACTGTTCAGGACCTTGAAGATTTCGCCTCAGAGGCCTGCTCCAGTTCTCCCTGATTTGCCAGAGCAGCTGGATTGATTTTTTTTTAATTCCAACATTTTCCAATATTTGTATCCTTCAGGCTAATTTGAATAATGCCAGCAATACTTGGTGGATATTTTGAGTTATGAACTGATGCTGTAGCTCATCTAATTGCTTGCCTAAGCCTGGGTTCCAACCTGAACACCAGATTAATACACATGCCTATCTTTCCAGCACACAATAAGTGAAGGCATGAAGATTAGAAATGCAGCTATCCTTGACTTTGTCAGGAGCAGCCTAAGGTAAAGGAACAAGACTCTGCCTAAAACAGAAAACAAGGTCCAAAGAAACCAACCAAAAATACCACTTTGGGTACTTATGAATTTCCATTTTCATTTGTTAAGTCATACCTTCTAAGGAGCCAAGGTTGACTTTTAATCCTCAGGGTTTGATTGGCAAAAGAAGAGGACTGGTCCAAGATTTGAACCTAGGAAGATCCTCTCAGACCCTAAGCGAGAATCCTCTAGGGGTAGGACCAAAAAGCCTTAAAGAGAAGCTCCAGCTAGTCTTTCTAAGAGGGATATCTTGGAATCCTCTGGTTGAATTCAGTAAACACCAAATGAATTGAGTTTCAGATCTACCTGAAAAGGGTAATCCAAGACTACCCAGTGCCCCAATTGCTCGAGAATGTCAAAACTAGTGTAGAGTCTGTAACACTTGCACCCACTGCAATTTAGTACACCCAGTGCTGCTTCAAGCAGAGCAAAAAACCCACCAAATTCTCCCTATTTCCAGCTCTAATGTCAGAGATACAGAAAGCAGAACCCCAGTCATGGGGCCCTCCTGGGAAGTGCCAGCATTGTCTCCAGTTTAGACCCAACTAAAATAACATCTCGTCCAACTTTGGGCTCAAAACAACGACCCTGAGATTAATAATCTCGTGCTCTAATGACTGTGCTAGATGGGGAATTGTTCTTTAGCTTAGAAGTTTACTAATTGTGACCACCACTGGGTAAGCATCCCCAGAGCAAATCCTTGGTGAGCACCTGCTCCGTTGGCATATCATAGAAATACAATGCAGACAGGCAAAGCCATGGCTGGCACTGGAGGAGCATGGTTAAACCTGTTTCCATTGCTGTAGCAGGTCTTTGTGCATCTGATCAGTATTTGCTTACTAAACTGTATATTGGCCTCAAATGACGTCTGTGTTGTCCTCTGTTTCCCCCAAATTGAACGTAATCTAAATGTAAGAAATGTCTCCTGTGAGTCTGGCACCCTGATTTTGTTGTTAACAGACATAGCCTGTCAAGTCTGAGCCTAGGTGGCACAGGATCTGGGAGCTGACTTAGGGTGGCCATAGGGGCCAACAGGTCAGTCAAGGGAATCCAACTAGAGCTCAAATGACTAACCTAGATGTCAGTAGGGTTAAGTTGGGGATCATAGTGAGGGTCCAACCAATCCAGGGGTACGGATCTGAGCCAAAGGAGGCTCAGGCAATGTCCTATCCACACCCACCCTCGGGGCTTCTCCTAGGTCCTTTTTGTCAGAGTGCCAGGAATCTGGTTCTTACCTATGCCTCTGGAATGGGACCTATCCCACTGCACACAGAATACCAGATGCTTCCATTGAAGCATCAAGAACACGGAGGAATGTCTGTCTGTCCTCAGGTGAATCCTATCCTCTAGTCCTATTTCCAAATTAAGTGCTTGGCTGAGCTGCCTCATTATGTAATTGCAAACCTTCCTAATAGTGGAAGGAAGAGGCACAAAAGAACCAGCATAAGAAGGAACCAATCATCACATCCTTTTTACTTTTTTCAGGTTTTCTCACCTATTCTGGGTCCTTCAGTGTGAGTTTTTAATTTTCCTCGTTTTTCAGGTTTTCTCGCCATATTCAGGGTCTTTCAGTGTGAATTTTTAATTTTCCACGTTTTTCAGGGTTTTTGGTCATATTCTGGGTCTTACAGTGTGATTTTCTCATTTCCACCTTTTTCAGGTTTTCTTGCCATACTCCAGGTACTTCAGTGTTAATTTTTAATTTTCCACTTTTTTCAGTATTTCTCGCCATATTGGGTAATACAGTGTGAATTTTTAATTTTCAACTTTTTTCATGGTTTCTCTCCATAATCTGGGTCCAAAAGTGTGAATTTTTAATTTTCACCTTTTCAGGGTTTCTCTGCATATTCTGGATCCTGCAGTGTGATTTTCTCATTTTCCAGGTTTTTCAAGTTTTTTCGTAATTCTGGGTCCTACAGTGTGATTTTCTCATTTTCCACCATTTTCAGGTTTTCACACCATATTTGGGGGCCTTCAGTGTGAGTTTTTAATTTTCTACTTTTTTCAAGATTTCTCGCCATATTCGGGGGTCATTCAGTGTGAATTTTTAATTTTCTACTTTTTTCAGTTTTTCTCACCTATTCTGTGTCCTTCAGTGTTAGTTTTTAATTTTCCTCATTTTTCAGGTTTTCTTGCCATATTCCGGTTCCTTCAGTGTGAATTTTTAATATTCCACGTTTTTCAGGTTTTTTGGTCATATTCTTGGTCCTACAGTGTAATTTCCTCATTTCCAAGTTTTTCAGGTTTTCTTGCCGTATTCCAGGTCCTTCAGTGTGAATTTTTAATTTTCCACGTTTTTCAGTATTTCTCGACATACTCTGGGTAATACAGTGTGAATTTTTAATTTTCCACTTTTTTCCTGTTTTCTTGACATATTCTGGGACCAACAGTGTGAATTTTTATTTTCACCTTTTTCAGTGTTTCTCGGCATATTCTGGTTCCTGCAGTGTGATTTTCTCATTTTCCACATTTTTCAAATTTTTTGGTAATTCCTGTTCCTACAGTGTCATTTTCTCATTCCGCCCTTTTCAGGTTTTCTCGCCATATGTGGGGTCATTCAGTGTGAGTTTTTACTTTTCTAATTTTTCAGGGTTTCTCGACATATTCTGGGTCCTACAGCGTCTATTTTTAATTTTCCAACGTTTTCAGGGTTTCTCAGCATATTCTGGGTCCTACAGTTTGATTTTCTCTTTTTCCACTTTTTTCAATTTTTTTCGCATTACTGTGTTCTACAGTATGATTTTCTCATTTTCCACCTTTTTCAGGTTTTCTCCATATATTTGGGGTCCTTCAGTGTAAGTTTTTTATTTTCTACTTTTTTCAGGGTTTCTCGCCATATTCTGGGTCCTCCAGCTTGTATTTTTAATTTTCTACTCTTTTCAGGTTTTCTGGCCATATTCTGGGTCCTTCAGTGTGAATTTTTAATTTTACTTGTTTTTCAGGTTTTCTCGCCATATTCCAGGTCCTTCAGTGTGAATTTTTTATTTTCCACGTTTTTCAGTATGTCTCGCCATATTCTGAGTAATACAGTGTGAATTTTTAATTTTCCACTTTTCATGGATTCTCGCCATATTCTGTGTCCTAAAGTGTGAATTTTTAATTTTCACGTTTTTCGGGGTTTCTAGGCATATTCTGGGTCCTGCAGTGTGATTTTCTTTTTCCACGTTTTTCAAGTTTTTACGTAATTCTGGGTCCTTCAGTGTGAGTTTATAATTTACCTCGTTTTTCAGGATTTCTCGCCATATTCGGGGTCCTTCAGTGTGAATTTTTAATTTTCCACGTTTTTCAGGTTTTTTGGTCATATTCTGGGTCTTACAGAATGATTTTGTCATTTTCACGTTTCTCAGGTTTTATTGCCCTATTCCAGGTCCTTCAGTGTGAATTTTAAATTTTCCCCGTTTTTCAGTATATCTCGCCATATTCTTGGTAATACAGTGTGAATTTTTAATTTTCCACTTTTCATGGATTCTCGCCATATTCTGTGTCCGAAAGTGTGAATTTTTAATTTTCACGTATTTCAGGGTTTCTCCGCATATTCTGGGTACTGCAGTGTGATTTTCTCATTTTCAACGTTTTTCAAGTTTTTACGTAATTCTGGGTCCTTCAGTGTGAGTTTATAATTTTCCTCATTTTTCAGGATTTCTCGCCATATTCGGGGTCCTTCAGTGTGAATTTTTCATTTTCTACGTTTTTTTCAGGTTTTTTCGTCATATTCTGGGTCTACAGTGTGATTTTGTCATTTCCACGTTTTTCAGGTTCTCTTGCCATTTTCCAGGTCTTTCAGTGTGAATTTTTAATTTTCCACGTTTTTCAGTATTTCTTGCCCTATTCTGGGTAATATAGTGTGAATTTTTAATTTTCCACTTTTTTCAGGTTTTCTTGCCATAATCTGGGTCCTACAGTGTGAATTTTTAATTTTCACCTTTTTCAGGGTTTCTTGGCAAATTCTGGGTCCTGCAGTGTGATTTTCTCATTTTCCACTTTTTTTAAGTTTTTTCGTAATTCTGGGTCCTACAGTGTGATTTTCTCATTTTCCACTTTTTTCAATTTTTTTCACATTACTGTGTTCTACAGTATGATTTTCTCATTTTCCACCTTTTTCAGGTTTTCTCCATATATTTGGGTCCTTCAGTGTAAGTTTATTATGTTCTACTTTTTTCAGGGTTTCTCGCCATATTCTGGGACCTCCAGCTTGTATTTTTAATTTTCTACTCTTTTCATGTTTTCTGGCCATATTCTGGGTCCTTCAGTGTGAGTTTTTAATTTTACTTGTTTTTCAGGTTTTCTCGCCATATTCCAGGTCCTTCAGTGTGAATTTTTTATTTTCCATGTTTTTCAGTATGTCTCGCCATATACTTAGTAGTACAGTGTGAATTTTTAATTTTCCACTTTTCATGGATTCTCGCCATATTCTGTGTCCTAAAGTGTGAATTTTTAATTTTCACGTTTTTCAGGGTTTCTAGGCATATTCTGGGTCCTGCACTGTGATTTACTTTTTCCACGTTTTTCTAGTTTTTACGTAATTCTGGGTCCTTCAGTGTGAGTTTATAATTTACCTCGTTTTTTAGGATTTCTTGCCATCTCCGGGGTCCTTCAGTGTGAATTTTTAATTTTCCACGTGTTTCAGGTTTTTTGGTCATATTCTGGATCTTACAGAATGATTTTGTCATTTTCACGTATTTCAGGTTTTCTTGCCATATTCCAGGTCCTTCAGTGTGAATTTTTAATTTTCCATGTTTTTCAGTATTTCTTGCCATATTCCTGGTAATACAGTATGAATTTTTAATTTTCCACTTTTTTCATGGTTTCTTGCCATCATCTGGGTCCGACAGTGTGAATTTTTAATTTTCACCTTTTCAGGGTTTCTCGGCATATTCTGGGTCCTGCAGTGTGATTTTCTCATTTTCCTCGTTTTTCAAGTTTTTATGTAATTATGTGTCCTACAGTATGATTTCCTCAATTTCCACTTTTTCAGGTTTTCTCGCCATATTTGGGGTCCTTCTGTGTGAGTTTTTATTTTTCTATTTTTTTCAGGTTTAATCGCCATATTCGGGGTCCTTCAGTGTGAATATTTAATTTTCTACTTTTTTAAGGTTTCTCTCCATATTCGGGGGCCCTTCAGTGTGAATTTTTAATTTTCTACTTTTTTCAGTTTTTCTCACCTATTCTGGGTCCTTCAATGTGAGTTTTTGATTTCCCTCTTTTTTAAAGTTTTCTCGCCATATTTGGGGTGTTTCAGTGTGAATTTTTAATTTTCCACGTTTTTCAAGTTTTTTCATCATATTCTGGTTCTTACAGTGTGATTTTCTCATTTCCACCTTTTTCAGGTTTTCTTGCCGTATTCCAGGTCCTTTAGTGTGAATTTTTAATTTTCCACGTTTTTCAATATTTCTCGCCATATTCTGGGTAATACAGTGTGAATTTTTAATTTTCCAATTTTTTCATGGTATCTCGCCATAATCTTGGTCAGACAGTGTGAATTTTTAATTTGCACCTTTTCAGGGTTTCTCTGCATATTCTGGGTCCTGCAGTGTGATTTTCTCATTTTCCACGTTTTTCAAGTTTTTTCGTAATTCTGGGTCCTACAGTGTGATTTTCTCATTATCCACCTTTTTCAGGTTTTCTCGCCATATTTGGGGTCCTTCAGTGTGAGTTTTTAATTTTCTACTTTTTTCAGGGTTTCTCGCCATATTCTGGGTCCTACAGCATGTACTTTTAATTTTCTACTTTTTTCAGGGTGTCTCGCCATATTCTGGGTCCTTCATTGTGAGTTTTTAATTTTACTTGTTTTTCTGGTTTTCTCGCCATATTCCAGGTCCTTCAATGTGAATTTTTAATTTTCCACGTTTTTCAGTATTTCTCGCCATATTCTACGTAATACAGTGTGAATTTTTAATTTTCAACTTTTTTCATGGATTCTCGCCATATTCTGTGTCCGAAAGTGTGAATTTTTAATTTTTACGTATTTCAGGGTTTCTCGGCATATTGTGGGTACTGCAGTGTGATTTTCTCATTTTCCACGTTTTTCAAGTTTTTACGTAATTCTGGGTCCTTCAGTGTGAGTTTATAATTTTCCTCGTTTTTCAGGATTTCTCGCCATATTCGGGGTCCTTCAATGTGATTTTTTAATTTTCTACATTTTTTTCAGATTTTTTCGTCATATTCGGGGTCTACAGTGTGATTTTGTCATTTCCACGTTTTTCGGGTTTTCTGCCTTATTCCAGGTCCTTCAGTGTGAATTTTTTATTTTCCCCGTTTTTCAGTATTTCTTGCCATATTCTGGGAAATACACTGTGAATTTTTAATTTTCCACTTTTTTCAGGGTTTCTTGCCATAATCTGAGTCCTACAGTGTGAATTTTTAATTTTCACATTTTTCAGGGTTTCTTGGCATATTCTGGGTCCTGCAGTGTGATTTTCTCATTTTCCACATTTTTCAAGTTTTTTCGTAATTCTGGGTCCTACAGTGTGATTTTCTCATTATCCACCTTTTTCAGGTTTTCTTGCCATATTTGGGTTCCTTCTTGTGAGTTTTTAAATTTCTACTTTTTTCAGGTTTTCTCGCCATATTCGGGTGTCCTTCAGTGTAAATTTTTAATTTTCTACTTTTTTCATGTTTTCTCACCTTTTCCGGGTCATTCAGTGTGAATTTTTAATATTCCACGTTTTTCAGGTTTTTTTCGTCATATTCTGGGTCCTACAGTGTGATTTTCTCATTTCCACGTTTTTCCGGTTTTCTTGCCGTATTCCAGGTCCTTCAGAGTGAATTTGAAATTTTCCCCCGTTTTTCAGTATATCTCGCCATATTCTTGGTAATACAGTGTGAATTTTTAATTTTCCACTTTTCATGGATTCTCGCCATATTCTGTGTCCGAAAGTGTGAATTTTTAATTTTCTCGTATTTCAGGGTTTCTCGGCATATTCTGGGTACTTCAGTGTGATTTTCTCATTTTCCACGTTTTTCAAGTTTTTACGTAATTCTGGGTCCTTCAGTGTGAGTTTATAATTTTCCTCGTTTTTCAGGATTTCTCGCCATATTCAGGGTCCTTCAGTGTGAATTTTTCATTTTCTACGTTTTTTTCAGGTTTTTTCGTCATATTCTGGGTGTACAGTGTGATTTTGTCATTTTTACGTTTTTCAGGTTTTCTTGCCGTATTCCAGGTCCTTCAGTGTGAATTTTTAATTTTCCACGTTTTTCAGTATTTCTTGCCATATTCTGGGTAATACAGTGTGAATTTTTAATTTTCCTCTTTTTTCAGGGTTTCTTGCCATAATCTGGTTCCTACATTGTGAATTTTTAATTTTCACCTTTTTTAGGGTTTCTTGGTATATTCTGGGACCTGCAGTGTGATTTTCTCATTTTCCACTTTTTTCAAGTTTTTTCGTAATTCTGTGTCCTTCAGTGTGAGTTTCTCATTATCCACCTTTTTCAGGTTTTCTCGCCATATTTGGGTTCCTTCTGTGTGAGTTTTTAATTTTCTACTTTTTTCAGGTTTTCTCACCTTTTCCGGGTTATTCAGTGTGAATTTTTAATATTCCACGTTTTTCAGGTTTTTTTCGTCATATTCTGGGTCCTACAGTGTGATTTTCTCATTTCCAGGTTTTTCAGGTTTTCTTGCTGTATTCCAGGTCCTTCAGTGTGAATTTTAAATTTTCCCCGTTTTTCAGTATTTCTCGCCATATTCTGGGTAATATACAGTGTGAATTTTTAATTTTCCACTTTTCATGGATTCTCGCCATATTCTGTGTCCTAAAGTGTGAATTTTTAATTTTCACGTTTTTCAGGGTTTCTAGGCATATTCTGGGTCCTGCAGTGTGATTTTCTCATTTTCAACGTTTTTCAAGTTTTTACGTAATTCTGGGTCCTTCAGTGTGAGTTTATAATTTTCATCGTTTTTCAGGATTTCTCGCCATATCCGGGGTCCTTCAGTGTGAATTTTTCATTTTCCACGTTTTTCAGTATTACTCACCATATTCTGAATAATACAGTGTGAATTTTTAATTTCCACTTTTCATGGATTCTCGCCATATTCTGTGTCCTAAAGTGTGAATTTTTAATTTTCTCGTTTTTCAGGGTTTGTAGGCATATTCTAGGTCCTGCAGTGTGATTTTCTCATTTTCCACGTTTTTCAAGTTTTTACTTAATTCTGCGTCCTTCAGTGTGAGTTTATAATTTACCTCGTTTTTCAGGATTTCT
>NW_028227282.1:6446404-6498419 GCF_978045245.1 Mus caroli
GACGAAAAAAACGTAAAAACTTTTAAAATTAAAAATTGACACTGTAGGACACAGAATATGCCAAGAAACCCTGAGAAACGTGGAAAATTAAAAATACACGCTGTAGGAACCAGAATATTGCGAGAATCCCTGAAAAACGTAGAAAATTAAAATCTCACAGTGAAGGAACCCGAATATGGCAAGAAAACCTGAAAAACATGGAAATTAAAAACTCACACTCAAGGATCTGGAATATGGCGAGAAAACCTGAAAAAATTAGAAAAGGAAAAACTCCCACTGAAGGACCTAGAATATGGTAAGAAACCCTGAAAAAAGTAGAAAATTAAAAACTCACACTGAAGGACCCTGAATATGGCAAGAAAACATGAAAAAGGTGGAAAATGAGAATAATCACACTGTAGGACCCAGAATTCCGAATAAACTTGAAAAACGGGGAAAATTAACAACTCACTCAGAAAGTCCTGGAATATGGCAAGAAACCCTGAAAAACGTGGAAAATTAAAAATACACGCTGTAGGGACCCAGAATATGGGGAGAAATCCTGAGAAAGGTGGAAAATGAGAAAATCACATTGAAGGACCCAGAATATTGCAAGAAACCCTTAAAAACGTGGAAAATTTAATATTCACACTGTAGGACTCAGAATATGGTGAGAAACTCTGAAGAAAGTAGAAAATTAAAAATTCACACTGAAGGACCTCGAATATGGCAAGAAAACCTGAAAAAGGTAGAAAATGAGAAAATCACACTGTAGGACAAAATATATGCCTAGAAACCCTGAAAAACGTAGAAAATTAAACCTGAGAAAAGTGGAAAATGAGAAAATCACACTGTAGGACACAGAATTGCGAAAAAACTTGAAAAACATCAAAAATGTGAAAATCACACTGTAGTACCCAGAATATGCAGAGAAAACCTGAAAAACGTGAGAAATTAAAAATACACGCTGTAGGACCCAGAATATGGGGAGAAACCTTGAAAAACATGGAAAATTTATATTCACACTGTAGGACCAGAATATGGCAAGAAACCTTGAAAAACGTGGAAAATTAAAAATAAACACTGTAGAACCCAGAATATGACGAAATAAACGTAAAAACGTTTAAAATTAAAAATTGACACTGTAGGACACAGAATATGCCAAGAAACCCTGAGAAACGTGAAAAATTAAAAATACACGCTGTAGGAACCAGAATATTGCGAGAAACCCTGAAAAATGTAGAAAATTAAAATCTCACAGTGAAGGAACCCGAATATGGCGAGAAAACCTGAAAAACATGGAAATTAACAACTCACACTCAAGGATCTGGAATATGGCTAGAAAACCTGAAAAATTTGGAAAAGTAAAAACTCCCACTGAAGGACCTAGAATATGGCAAGAAACCCTGAAAAAAGTAGAAAATTAAAAACTCACACTGAAGGACCCTGAATATGGCAAGAAAACATGAAAAAGGTGGAAAATGAGAATAATCACACTGTAGGACCCAGAATTCCGAATAAACTTGAAAAACGGGGAAAATTAACAACTCACTCAGAAAGACCTGGAATATGGCAAGAAACCCTGAAAAACGTGGAAAATTAAAAATACACGCTGTAGGACCCAGAATATGGGGAGAAATCCTGAGAAAGGTGGAAAATGAGAAAATCACATTGTAGGACCCAGAATATTGCGAGAAACCCTTAAAAACGTGGAAAATTTAATATTCACACTGTAGGACTCAGAATATGGTGAGAAACCCTGAAGAAAGTAGAAATTTAAAAATTCACACTGAAGGACCTCGAATATGGCAAGAAAACCTGAAAAAGGTAGAAAATGAGAAAATCACACTGTAGGACACAGTATATGCCGAGAAACCCTGAAAAACGTAGAAAATTAAACCTGAGAAAAGTGGAAAATGAGAAAATCACACTGTAGGACACAGAATTGCGAAAAAACTTGAAAAACGTCAAAAATGTGAAAATCACACTGTAGTACCCAGAATATGCAGAGAAAACCTGAAAAACGTGAAAAATTAAAAATACATGCTGTAGGACCCAGAATATGGGGAGAAACCTTGAAAAACATGGAAAATTAATATTCACACTGTAGGACCCAGAATATGGCAAGAAACACTAAAAACGTGGAAAATTAAAAATTCACACTGTAGGACCAGAATATGGCAAGAAACCTTGAAAAACGTGGAAAATTAAAAATTCACACGGTAGAACCCAGAATATGACGAAAAAAAACCCTAAAAACGTTTAAAATTAAAAATTGACAGTGTAGGACACAGAATATGCCAAGAAACCCTGAGAAACGTGGAAAATTAAAAATACTCGCTGTAGGAACCAGAATATTGCGAGAAACCCTGAAAAAAGTAGAAAATTAAAATCTCACAGTGAAGGAACCCGAATATGGCAAGAAAACCTGAAAAACATGGAAATTAACAACTCACACTCAAGGATCTGAAATATGGTGAGAAATCCTGAAAAAATTGGAAAAGTAAAAACTCTCACTGAAGGACCTAGAATATGGCAAGGACCCTGAAAAAAGTAGAAAATTAAAAACTCACACTGAAGGACCCTGAATATGGCAAGAAAACATGAAAAAGGTGGAAAATGAGAATAATCACACTGTAGGACCCAGAATTCCGAATAAACTTGAAAAACGGGGAAAATTAACAACTCACTCAAAAAGACCTGGAATATGGCAAGAAACCCTGAAAAACGTGGAAAATTAAAAATTCATCTGTAGGACCCAAAATATGTTGGGAAACCCTGAAAAACATGGAAAATTAAAAATTCACACTGAAGGAACTGGAATATAATGAAAAATCCTGGAAAATAAAAAACTCACACTGTAGGACCTGGAATATGGCAAGAAAACCTTAAAAAAATTGGAAAATTAAAAACTCTCATCGAAGGACCTAGAATATGGCAAGAAACCCTGAAAAAGGTGGAAAATGAGAAATTCACACTATAGGACCCAGAATTGCGAAAAAACTTGAAAAACGGGGAAAATGAGAAAATCACACTGTAGGAACCATAATATGCCTAGAAACCCTGAAAAACGTGGAAAATTAAAAATACACAAGTACACGGTGTAGGACACAGAATATGGCAAAAAACCCTGAAAAATTAGAAAATGAGAAAACAACACTGTAGGACCCCGAATATGCAGAGAAACCCTGAAAAACGTGAAAATGAAAAATTCAAAGTGTCGGACACAATATGGCGAGAAAAACTGAAAAACATGGAAAATTTAATATTCACACTGTAGGACCCAGATTATGACGAAAAAAACTTAAAAACGTGGAAAATTAAAAATTCACACTGTATGACACTGAATAGGCCTAGAAACCCTGAAAAAAGGGGAAAATGAAAAATACAGGCTGTAGTATCCAGAATATGGCGAGAAAACCTGAAAAAAGTAGAAAATTAAAAACTCACACTGAAGGACCCCAAATATGCCGAGAAAAACTGAAAAAGGTGGAAAATGAGAAAATCACACAGTAGGACCCGGAAAAAAACAAAAATTACTTGAAAACGTGAAAAAATTAAAAATTCACACTATAGGAACCAGAATATGGCGAAAAACCCTGAAAACCGTGGAAAATTTAAAATTCACACTGTAGGGCACAGAATAGGGGGAGAAACCCTGAAAAAAGTAAAAAATTTAAAACTCTCACTGAAGACCCAGAATATGCCTAGAAAACCTGAAAAAGTTGGAAAAAGTGAAAATCACACTGTAGGACCCAGAATATGGCGACAAACCCTGAACAAAGTAGAAAATTAAAAACTCACATTGAAGGACCCCGAATACAGCGAAAAACATGAAAAAGGTGGAAAATGATAAAACACAGTGTAGGACCCAGAATTATGAAAAAATTTGAAAAACGTCGAAAATGAGAAAATGACACTGCAAGACCCAGAATATGCCGAGAAACCCTGAATAACGTGAACATTAAAATTTAAACTGTCGGACCCACAATATGGCAAGAAACAATGAAAAAAGTGGAAAATTACAAATTCACACTGTATTACCCAGAATAGGGCGAGAAATACTGAAAAATGTGGAAAAGTAAACATTCACACTGAAGGACCTGTAATATGGCAAGAAAAACCTGAAAAACGTATTATGAGAAATCACAGTGTAGGACCCAGAAGATGTCGAAAAAACCTGAAAAATGAGAAAAATTAAAATTCAAATTTAAGGACCTGGAATATGGCAAGAAAACCTGAAAAACGAGGAAAATTAAAAAATTCACATTGAAGGACCCAGAATATGGCGAGAAAACCTGTAAAAAGTAGAAAATTAAAAATTCACACTCAAGGTCCCCGAATATGGCAAGAAAACCTGAAAAAGGTGGAAAATGAGAATAATCACACTGTAGGACCCAGTAGTGTTAAAAAAATTGAAAAACGTCGAAAATGAGAAAATCACAGTGTAGGACCCAGCATATGGCGAGAAACCCTGAGAAACTTGGAAAATTAAAAATACACTCTGTAGGACCCAGAATATGGCGAGAAACCCTGAAAAGTAGAAAATTAAAAACTCACACTAAAGGACCCCGAATATGGCCAGAAAACCTGAAAAAGGTGGAAAATGAGAAAATCACACTCTAGGACCCAGAATTGGAAAAAACTGGAAAAAATTGGAAAATGACAAAATCACAATGTAGGACCCAGAATATGCCGAGAAACCCTGAAAAACGTGGAAAATTAAAAATACACTCTGGAGGATCCAGAATATGGCTATAAACCCTGAAAAAAGTAGAAAATTACAAACTCACACGGAAGAACCCCGAATATGGAGAGAAAACCTGTAAAAGGTGGAAAATAAGAAAAATCACACTGTAGGACCCAGAATTGCGAAAAAAATTGAAAAAACGTCGAAATTGAGAAAATCACACGGCAGAACGCAGAATATGCCGAGAAACCCTGAAAAACTTGAAAATTAAAAATTCATACTGTCGGACCCAGATTATCTCGAGAAACCATTAAAAAGTGGACAATTAAAAATTCACACTGTATTACCCAGAATATGGCGAGAAATACTGAAAAACGTGGAAAATTAAAAATTCACACTGAGGGACTTGGAATATGGCAAGAAAACCTGAAAAACGTGGAAATGAGAAAATCACACTGTAAGACCCAGAATATGATGAAAAAACCTGAAAAACGTGGAAAATTAAAAATTCACACTGAAGGACCTGGAATATGGCAAGAAAACCTGAAAACGTGGAAATGAGAAAATCACACAGTAGGACTCAGAATTACCAAAAAACTTGAAAAACGTGGAAAATGAGGAAATCATACTGTATGACCCAGAATATGCCAAGAAACCCTGAAAAAGGAGGAAAAATAAAAAGTCACACTGAAGGACCCGGAATTTGGCGAGAAAACCTGAAAAACGAGGAAAATTAAAAACTCACACTGAAGGAAACAGAATTGCGAAAAACTTGAAAAACGTCGAAAATGAGAAAATTACACTGTAGGACCCCGAATATGGGGAGAAACCCTTTAAAAAGTAGAAAAATATAAACTCACACTGTATTACCCAGAATATGGCGAGAAAAATTGCAAAACGTGGAAAATTAAAAATTCACACTGTATTACCCAGAGTATGTCGAGAAATACTGAAAAACGTGGAAAATTAAGAATTCACACTGAAGGACCTGGAATACGGCAAGAAAACCTGAAAAACTTGGAAATGAGGAAATTACACTGTAGGACCAAGAATATGACCAAAAAACCTGAAAAACGTGGAATATTAAAAATTCACACTGAAGGAACCGGAATATGGCAAGAAAACCTGAAAAATGAGGAAAATTAAAAACTAACACTGAAGGACACAGAATAGGTGAGAAAAACTGAAAAAAGTAGAAAATTAAAAATTCACACTGAATGACCCCCGAATATGGCGAGAAATCTTGAAAAAAGTAGAAAATTAAAAAACTCACACTGAAGGCCCCCAAATATGGTGTGAAAACCTGAAAATGGTGGAAAATGGGAAAATCACACTGTAGGACCCAGATATGATGAAAAAAACCTGAAAAACGTGGAATATTAAAAATTCACACTGAATAACCCGGAAAAGGTGAGAAAACCTGAAAAAAGTAGAAAATTAAAAACTCACACAGAAGGAACCCAAATATGGCCAGAAAACCTGAAAAAGGTGGATAATGAGAAACTCACACTGAAGGACGGAGAATTACGAAAAAACTTGAAAAAAGTGGAAAATGAGAAAATCACACTGCAGGACCCAGAATATGCCAAGAAACCCTGAAAAAGGTGAAAATTAAAAATTCACACTGTAGGACCCAGATTATGGCAAGAAACCATGAAAAAAGTGGAAAATTAAAAATTCACACTATATTACCCAAAATATGGCAAGAAATACTGAAAAACTTGGAAAATTAAAAATTCACACTGAAGGACCTGGAATATGGCAAGAAAACCTAAAAAACGTGGAAATGACAAAATCACACTATAGACCCAGAATATGACGAAAAAACCTGAAAAAAACGTAGAAAATGAAAAATTCACACTGAAGGACCCAGAATATGCCGAGAAACCCTGAAATACATGAAAATTAAAAATTCACACTTTCGGACACAGAATATGGCGAGAATCCATAAAAAGTGGAAATTTAAAAATTCACACTGTATTACCAAGAATATGGCGAGATATACTGAAAAAACGGGGAAAATTTAAAATTCACACTGAAGGACCTGGAATACGGCAAGAAAACCTGAAAAACGTGGAAATGAGAAAATCACACTGTAGGACCCAGAATATGACGAAAAAACCTGAAAAACGTAGAATATTAAAAATTCACACTGAATGACCCGGAAAAGGTGAGCAAACATGAAAAAAGTAGAAAATTAAAAATTTACACTGAAGGACACCCGAATATGGCGAGAAAACCTGAAAAAAGTAGAAATTTAAAAACTCACAAGAAGGAAACCAAATATGGCAAGAAAACCTGAAAAAGGTGGATAATGAGAAAATCACACTGTAGGACCCAGAATTACGAAAAAACTTGAAAAATGTGGAAAATGAGAAAATCACACTGCAGGACCCAGAATATGCCAAGAAACCCTGAAAAATGTGAAAATTTAAAATTCACACTGTAGGACTCAGATTATGGCAAGAAACCCTGAAAAAAGTGGAAAATTAAAAATTCACAGTGTATTTCCCAGAATATGGCAAGAAATACTGAAAACGGGGAAAATTAAAAATTCACACTGAAGGACCTGGAATACGGCAGAAAACCCGAAAAACGTGGAAATGACAAAATCACACTGTAGACCCAGAATATGACGAAAAATTCTGAAAAAAACATAGAAAAGTAAAAAATCACATTGAAGGACCCCGAATATGGCGAGAAATTCTGAAAAACGAGGAAAATTATAAACTCACACTGAAGGACCCAGAATTACGTAAAAACTTGAAAAACGTGGAAAATGAGAAAATCACACTGCAGTACCCAGAATATGCCGAGAAACCCTGAAATACGTAAAAATTTAAAATTCACACTTTCGGACACATAATATGGCGAGAATCCATGAAAAAAGTTGAAAATTAAAAATTCACACTGTATTATGTAGAATATGGCGAGAAATACTGAAAAACGTGGAAAATTAAAAATTCACATTGAAGGACCTGGAATATGGCGAGAAAACCAGAAAAACAAGTAAAATTAAAACTCACAATGAAGGACCCAGAATATGGCAAGACACCCTGAAAAAAGTAGAAAATTAAAAGTACATGCTATAGGACCCAGAATATGGCGAGAAACCCTGAAAAACGTAGAAAATTAAAAACTCACACTGAAGGACCCCAAATATGGCGAGAAAACCTGAAAAAGGTGGATAATAAGAAAATCACACTGTAGGACCCAGAATTACGAAAAAACTTGAAAAACGTGGAAAATGAGAAAATCACACTGCAGGACCCAGAATATGCAGAGAAACCCTGAAAAGGTGCAAATTAAAAATTCACACTGTCTGACCAAGATTATGGCGAGATACCATGAAAAAATTGGAAAATTAAAAATTCACACTGTATTACCCAGAATATGGCGAGAAATACTGAAAAACGTGGAAAATTAAAAATTCACACTAAAGGACCTGGAATACGGCAAGAAAACCTGAAAAAGGTGGAAATGAGAAAATCACACTGTAAGAACCAGAATACGATGAAAAAACTTGAAAAACGTGGAAAATTAAAAATTCACACTGAAACACCCCGAATATGGCGAGAAAACTTTAAAAAAGAGGGAAATTAAAAACTCACATTGAAGGACCCAGAATAGGTGAGAAAAACTGAAAAAAGTAGAAAATTAAAAATTCACACTGAAGGGCCCCCGAATATGGAGAGAAACCTTACAAAAGTAGAAAATTAAATATTCACACTGAAGGACCCCCGAATATGGCGATTAAACCTGAAAAAAATAGAAAATTAAAAACTCACACAGAAGGACCCCAAATATGGCGAGAAAACCTGAAAAAGTGGAAAATGAGGAAATCATACTATAGGACCCATAATTACATAAAAACTTGAAAAACGAGGAAAATGAGAAAATCACACTGCAGGACCCAGAATATGCCGAGAAACCCTGAAAAGGTGAAAATTAAAAATTCACACTGTCAGACCCAGATTATGGCAAGAAACCATGAAAAAAAGTGGAAAATTAAAAATTCATACTGTATTACCCAGAATATGGCAAGAAATACTGAAAAACGTGGAAAATTAAAAATTCACACTGAAGGACCTGGAATATGGCAAGAAAACCTGAAATACGTGAAAATGACAAAATCATTCTGTAAGACCCAGAATATGACTAAAAAACCTGAAACACGTGGAAAATTAAAAATTCACACTGAAGGACCCCGGAGATGGCAAGAAATCCTAAAAAACGAGGTAAATTATAAACTCACACTGAAGGACCCAGAATTACGTAAAAACTAGAAAAACGTGGAAAAAGAAAATCACACTGCAGGACCCAGCATATGCCTAGAAACACTGAAAAACGTCAAAATTAAAAATTCACACTTTAGGACACAGAATATGGCGAGAAAACCTGAAAAACAAGTAAAATTAAAAACTCACACTGAAGGACCCAGAATATGGCGAGAAAACCTGAAAAAAGTAGAACATAATAAACTTACACTGAAGGACCCAAATATATGGAGAAAACCTGAAAAAGGTGGAAAATGAGAAAATCATACTGTAGAACACAGTAATGTGAAAAAAATTGAAAAAAGTGGAAAATGAGAAAATCACACTGTAGGACCCAGAATTACGAAAAAACTTGAAAAAAGTGGAAAATGAGAAAATCACACTGCAGGACCCATAATTTGCCAATAAACCCTGAAAAAGTTGAAATTAAAAATTCACACTGTAGGACCCAGATTATGGCAAGAAAACCTGAAAAAAGTGGAAAATTAAAAATTCACACTATATTACCCAGAATAGGGGAAGAAATACTGAAAAACGTGGAAAATTAAAAATTCACACTGAAAGACCTGGAAAATGGCAAGAGAACCTGAAAAACGTGGAAATGACAAAATCACACTGTAGACCCAGAATATGACGAAAAAACCTGAAAAAAAACGTAGAAAATGAAAAATTTACACTGAAGAACCCTGAATATGTCGAGAAATCCTGAAAAATGAGGAAAATTATAAACTCACACTGAAGGACCCAGAATTATGTAAAAACTTGAAAAACGTGGAAAATGAGAAAATCACACTGCAGTACCCAGAATATGCCTAGAAACCCTGAAATACGTGAAAATTAAAAATTCACACTTTAGGACACAGGATATGGCGAGAATCCATGAAAAGTGGAAAATTAAAAATTCACACTGTACTACTCAGTATATGGCGAGGCATACTGAAAAAACGTGGAAAATTAAAAATTCACACTGAAGGACCTGGAATATGGCGAGAAAACCTGAAAAACAAGTAAAATTAAAAACTCACACTGAAGGACCCAGAATATGGCGAGAAAACCTGAAAAGAGTAGAAAATTAAAAATAGAAGCTGGAGGACCCAGAATATGGCGAGAAACCTGAAAAAAGTACAAAATAATAAACTTACACTGAAGGACCCCAAATATATGGAGAAAACCTGAAAAAGGTGAAAAATGAGAAAATCATACTGTAGAACAAAGTAATGCGAAAAAAATTGAAAAAAGTGGAAAATGAAGAAATCACACTGCAGGACCCAGAATATGCCAAGAAACCCTGAAAAAGGTGAAAATTAAAAATTCACACTGTAGGACCCAGATTATGGCAAGAAACCCTGAAAAAAGTGGAAAATTAAAAATTCACACTATATTACCCAGAATATGGCAAGAAATACTGAAAAACGTGGAAATTAAAAATTCACTCTGAAGGACCTGGAAAATGGCAAGAAAACATGAAAAACGTGGAAATGACAAAATCACACTGTAGACCCAGAATATGACGAAAAAACATAGGAAATTAAAAATTCACACTGAAGGACCCCGAATATGGCGAGAAATCCTGAAAAACGAGGAAAATTATAAACTCACACTGAAGGACCCAGAATTACGTAAAAACTTGAAAAACGTTGAAAATGAAAAAATCACACTGCAGTACCCAGAATATGCGGAGAAACCCTGAAATATGTGAAAATTAAAAATTCACACTTTCGGACACAGAATATGGCGAGAATCCATGAAAAGTGGAAAATTAAAATTCACACTGTATTACCAAGAATATGGCGAGATATACTGAAAAACGGGGAAAATTTAAAATTCACACTGAAGGACCTGGAATACGGCAATAAAACCTGAAAAACGTGAAAATGACAAAATCATTCTGTAAGACCCAGAATATGACCAAAAAACCTGAAAAACGTGGAAAATTAAAAATTCACACTGAAGGACCCCGAATATGGCGAGAAATCCTGAAAAACGAGGTAAATTATAAACTCACACTGAAGGACCCAGAATTACATAAAAACTTGAAAAACGTGGAAAAAGAAAATCACACTGCAGGACCCAGAATATGCCTAGAAACCCCGAAAAACGTGAAAATTAAAAATTCACACTTTAGGACACAGAATATGGCGAGAATCCATGAAAAGTGGAAAATTAAAAATTCACACTGTATTACTCAGAATATGGCGAGACATACTGAAAAACGTGGAAAATAAAAAATTCACACGGAAGGACCTGGAATATGGCGAGAAAACCTGAAAAACAAGTAAAATTAAAAATTCACACTGAAGGACCCAGAATATGGCCAGAAAACCTGAAAAGAGTAGAAAATTAAAAATACAAGCTGGAGGACCCAGAATATGGCGAGAAACCCTGAAAAAAGTAGAAAATAAAAAACTTACACTGAAGGACCCCAAATATATGGAGAAAACCTGAAAAAGGTGGAAAATGAGAAAATCATACTGTAGAACACAGTAATGCGAAAAAAATTGAAAAAAGTGGAAAATGAGAAAATCAAACTGTAGGACCCAGAATATGCTGAGAAACCCTGAAAACGTTGGAAAATTAAAAATAGACGCTGTAGGACCCAGAATATGTCGAGAAACCCTGAAAAATTAGAAAAGTAAAAACTCACACTGAATGACCCCAAATATGGCGAGAAAACCTGAAAAGGGCGGAAAATGAGAAAATGACACTGTAGGAACAGGAATTACCAAAAATTTTGAAAAATGTGGAAAATGAGAAAATCACACTGCAGGAACCAGAATATGCCGAGAAACACTGAAAAAGGTGAAAATAAAAATTCACACTGTTGGTCCCAGAATATGGCAAGAAAACAGGAAAAAAGTGGAAAATTAAAAATTCACACTGTATTACCCAGAGTATGTCGAGAAATACTGAAAAACGTGGAAAATTAAGAATTCACACTGAAGGACCTGGAATACGGCAAGAAAACCTGAAAAACTTGGAAATGAGGAAATTACACTGTAGGACCAAGAATATGACCAAAAAACCTGAAAAACGTGGAATATTAAAAATTCACACTGAAGGAACCTGAATATGGCAAGAAAACCTGAAAAATGAGGAAAATTAAAAACTAACACTGAAGGACACAGAATAGGTGAGAAAAACTGAAAAAAGTAGAAAATTAAAAATTCACACTGAATGACCCCCGAATATGGCGAGAAATCTTGAAAAAAGTAGAAAATTAAAAACTCACACTGAAGGCCCCCAAATATGGTGTGAAAACCTGAAAATGGTGGAAAATGAGAAAATCACACTGTAGGACCCAGAATTACGAAAAAACTTGAAAAACTTGGAAAATGAGAAAATCACACTGCAGGATCCAGAATATGTAGAGAAACCCTGAAAAGGTGAAAATTAAAAATTCACACTTTTGGACTCAGATTATGGAGAGAAACCATGAAAAAAGTTGAAAATTAAAAATTCACACTGTATTACCCAATATGGCGAGAAATACTGAAAAATGTGGAAAATTAAAAATTAACACTGAAGTACCTGGAGTATGGCAAGAAAACCTGAAAAAGGTGGAAATGAGAAAATCACACTGTAAGACCCAGAATATGACCAAAAAACCTGAAAAACGTGGAAAATTAAAAATTCACACTGAAAGACCCTGAATATGGCGAGAAAACCTGAAAAACGGGGAAAATTAAAAACTCACACTGAAGGACCCAGAATAGGTGAGAAAACCTGAAAAAAGTAAAAAAGGATGTGATGATTGGTTCCTTCCTATGCTGGTTCTTTTGTGCCTCTTCCTTCCACTATTAGGAAGGTTTGCAATTACATAATGAGGCAGCTCAGCCAAGCACTTAATTTGGAAATAGGACTAGAGGATAGGATTCACCTGAGGACAGACAGCCATTCCTCCATGTTCTTGATGCTTCAATGGAAGCATCTGGTATTCTGTGTGCAGTGGGATAGGTCCCATTCCAGAGGCATAGGTAAGAACCAGATTCCTGGCACTCTGACAGAAAAGGACCTAGGAGAGGCCCCGAGGGTGGGTCTGGATAGGACATTGCCTGAGCCTCCTTTGGCTCAGATCCGTACCCCTGGATTGGTTGGACCCTCACTAGGATCCCCAACTTAACCCTACTGACATCTAGGTTAGTCATTTGAGCTCTAGTTGGATTCCCTTGACTGACCTGTTGGCCCCTATGGCCACCCTAAGTCAGCTCCCAGATCCTGTGCCACCTAGGCTCAGACTTGACACGCTCTATCTGTTAACAACAAAATCAGGGTGCCAGACTCACAGGAGACATTTCTTACATTTAGATTACGTTCAGTTTGGTGGAAACAGAGGACAACACAGACGTCGGTTGAGGCCAATATACAGTTTAGTAAGCAAATACTGATCAGATGGGCAAAGACCTGCTACAGCAATGGAAACAGGTTTAACCATGCTCCTCCAGTGCCAGCCATGGCTTTGCCTGTCTGCATTGTATTTCTATGATATTCCAACTGAGCAGGTGCTCACCAAGGATTTGCTCTGGGGATGCTTACCCAGTGGTGGTCACAATTAGTAAACTTCTAAGCTAAAGAACAGTTCCCATCTAGCACAGTCATTAGAGCACGAGATTATTAATCTCAGGGTCATTGGTTTGAGCCCAAAGTTGGACAAGATGTTATTTTAGTTGGGTCTCAACTGGAGACAATGCTGGCACTTCCCAGGAGGGCCCCATGATTGGGGTTCTGCTTTCTGTATCTCTGACATTAGAACTGGAAGTAGGGAGAATTTGGTGGATTTTTGCTCTGCTTGAAGCAGCACTGGGTGTACTAAATTGCAGTGGGTGCAAGTGTTACAGACTCTACACTTGTTTTGACATTCTCGAGCAATTGGGGCACTGGGTAGTCTTGGATTACCCTTTTCAGGTAGATCTGAAACTCAATTCATTTGGTGTTTACTGAATTCAACCAGAGGATTCCAAGATATCCCTCTTAGAAAGACTAGCTGGAGCTTCTCTTTAAGGCTTGTTGGTCCTAGCCCTAGAGGATTCTCGCTTAGGGTCTGAGAGGATCTTCCTAGGTTCAAATCTTGGACCAGTCCTCTTCTTTTGCCAATCAAACCCTGAGGATTAAAAGTCAACCTTGGCTCCTTAGAAGGTATGACTTAACAAATGAAAATGGAAATTCATAAGTACCCAAAGTCGTATTTTTGGTTGGTTTCTTTGGACCTTGTTTTCTGTTTTAGGCAGAGTCTTGTTCCTTTACCTTAGGCTGCTCCTGACAAAGTCAAGGATAGCTGCATTTCTAATCTTCATGCCTTCACTTATTGTGTGCTGGAAAGATAGGCATCTGTATTAATCTGGTGTTCAGGTTGGAACCCAGGCTTAGGCAAGCAATTAGATGAGCTACAGCATCAGCTCATAACTCAAAATGTCCACCAAGTATTGCTGGCATTATTCAAATTAGCCTGAAGGATACAAATATTGGAAAATGTTGGAATTAAAAAAAATCAATCCAGCTGCTCTGGCAAATCAGGGAGAACTGGAGCAGGCCTCTGAGGCGAAATCTTCAAGGTCCTGAACAGTGGCCAGGCTTCCAAGGTGGCATTCAGTCCTGCGACTGTACATGTGGGATGCAGAGAAGGCCCTGATTTCTTCTATCCAGCCTTTCAGAATCAGCTGAGCTCTTTCCTTTTTCAGTAGGGGGCTGCCCCAACTTCTCTCTCAGCATCACTTTGATGCGCTTAGCTAATAGGCAAAAGTAACTGTTAGCTACTTTTAGAAGAGGCAAAAGTAGGTGTTAGCTGAAAGAAGAGGTCATTAATAAGGGAAGAACTAAATACATTTATCTCTTTTGTCCACTGCCCCCACAACCCCGGCCCCCTGGCTGGTTCCCAGGCTGATTTTGAAATCTCCTTAACCTAGCCTCCGAAGTACTGCCCATACAGGAGTTAGTGATATCCATGACACTTCATGTTTTTAGTAACAACCTCACAAAGGCAAATTTAGTCTATTCTGGTCTACATGGCTGATAAAACCCGGGAGAGGGTTTATTTTTGTTTTTTAAATAAAACAAGCTGTGATGGATCAGCTCCTATCAGTGCGAAAGTCTTTTACTTCCCTCGACTAGAGAGGGAGGCAGAAAACAGACTAGGAAATGGATGAGCAGGAAGGCCAAAAGAAGAGAGGTTGCTTGTCTGACAGTGAGTATGGACTGAAATAATGATTGGGGACCTGGGAGGGTCCAGGGAGAATAATAATTTTAGTGAATTAACCCGGTTAATTAATGGGTGATCTTCGGTTTGAATTTCTATTTAAGAATAAGAGCCAGTTCTGTGACTTCTAACATTCTTTCAAGGTGAGAAAAAGACTGCTGTTGGACTATGATTTGGGCTCCAGCAAATTGGTCTGTGATTTAGGGAGCACTCTGAAAGAAAAAAAAAAAAAACAGATACTTTAAGTCCAAGAACAGCGATTGTTGGGAGAACCTTCCTGGAATAAGCACACGGAAACAACTGAGAGTGGAAGAGAGATGTCAAAGGTGGACCGAAGCCAAGACAGCTCCTGCAAGTCTTTGTAATTTCATTTTATACTTTAAAACCATAAGGTAGGGTGGACAAGCTAGTGTTTAAGTGCTGACATCAGTCAGCAGGCTGGGAAGGGCACTGGGCCACTGCCTCACCTGGCTCTTTAGGCCTCTCTGGTTCAGGTAGCTAGTGAAGCTGGGCTCTGCAAACAGAGTGCAAGCAACACTTTAGTAAAAAACTAAGGAAATCAATAAATTGAAACCAAATAATTGTTTTGGTAAAGCTAGTTTTACTTCGCTATATTCTGGGAAATGGACTAGTCACTCACTGTGTCTTTGATAACATATGTCTTGTTAGTGACTCTCCTTTCTTTCCTTTGTCCTTCCATCTTTTTCTATTTCCTTCCACTGTCTCCTCCTTACTCCCATCCTCCTTCCTTCTGTTGCACTGAAGAGTGCAGAGTGGCTATTGGCATGGTTTGTGAAGAATTACCCCTAAGAGTATTGCTTCATGTGTTTAGTTCTGGCTAGAGTATCAGCTGGATTTAAACCACAGAGTCATCAACCTGGAGGAGGAAGGGAGAGGAGGTCAAAGGCAGCAATAGAGTCTAAGCTGGAGCCAAAAGACTCTGTTCTATTTTCTTAATCGATTGTCTTCTAGACAGCATCTTGGCACACAGCTCAAGATGGACTTGATTTCTCTGCCCCTTGCTCTTTCTTTCCCTCTCCACTTCTCCTCCCATTTTCCCAGGCAGGCTTCACATCCAATACACAACCAAGGATGATCTCAACCCCTCCACCCTTTAAAATGTATTAATCATTTCACTTGTTTATATTTCAAGTGTTATCCCCCTCCTGCTCTCCCCTCCCTGAGGCCCAACTTTTCTCCCTCCCCACCCAGCCACTCCCATATAATCCCTCTAGTATCCCCCTTCTCTGGGGTATCAAGCCTCAACAGGACCAAGTGCCACCCCTCCCACTGACGCCAGACAAGTTAGTTCTCTGCTACATAAGTATTTTTAGTCATGAACCCGCCCATGTATACTCCTTTAGTTGGTAGATTACTCCCTGGGAGCTCTGAGGAGTCTGGTTAATTTATACTGTTGTTCGTCCTGTGGGGTTGCCATCCCCTTCAGCTCCTTCAGCCCATCCCCTAATTTTTCCATTGGGGTCCCCACACTCAGTCCAATAGTTTCTGTGAGTTTCTCCATCTGTCTTAGTCAGTTGCTGACAGAGGCTCTCAGAGGATACACAGACATACAAGGCTCCTGTCTGTAAGCACATCTTGGAATCAGCAGTAGTGTTGGGGTTTTGTGTCTGTGGGTAGAATACAGTGCTATAGTCTCTGGATGGCCTTTCCTTCAGTCTCTGCTCAATTTTTTCCCTAAATTTCCTTTAGACAGAGACAATTTTCGGTATTTTTTTTAAATGGGTGGGTGTCCCCATCACTCAACTGAGTCCCATGTCCATCTCCTGGATGTCGTCCCTTCAGGCTCCATCTCCCCTGTATTTCAGCTGTTGTTATGCCATTGAGTTCTGGGAACCTCTTGAATTCCTGGCATCTGGGAATTTCTAGTGCATCTCCTAGTTCCCCAAACCCCGCTGCTACTTATTCCTATTCATTCTCCTGGCCCTCTAGACGTCTCTCCTGTCTCTTCCCATACCTGACCCTGTCCTTCCTTCTTTCTTCCCCTCCCTTTCTCTCTCCCACCCTGATAACCTCCCCCCCTTCCTCTGCCTGCCATGATTATTTTGTTACCTCTTCTAAGTAGGTTTGAATAACCGACACTTTGGTCTCACTTCTTGTAAAACTTCATTTGACTTTTAGTTATGAAGCGATCATTTTTTAATATCTGAGTAGTATTCCATTGTGTAAATATACCACAGTTTCTGTAACAATTCTTCCATAGAGGGACATCTGGGTTGTTTCCACCTCATGGTTATTAAAAATTAGGGTTCAGTGAACACATTGGTGCATGTATCTTTGTTCTGTGTTGAAGCATCTTTAGAGTATATGACAACACACCGGAGCATGTGAAACCACAGTGGAGAATGTGACACCACAGTGGAGCATTGTGACACCACAGTGGAGGATTGTGACAACAGAGTAGAGCAGTGCAACATCAGAGTGGAACACTCTGACATCACTGTAAAGCACTGTGTCACCACTGTGGAGCACTGTGACAGCAGGGTGGAGTACTGTGACCTGAGAGTGGAGCACTGTGACACTACAGTGAAGCACTGTGACAGCACAGTGGACCACTGTGACAGCACAGTGGACCACTGTGGCATCAGAGTGGATCATTGTGACATGACAGTTGAGCACTGTGACACGACAGTGTAGCAGTGTGACAGTGAGGGGAGCACACTTACATCATTGTGGAGAACTGTGTCAGAAAGGTGGAACACTGTGACACAATAGTGTAGCAGTGTGACACCACAGTGGAGCACTGTGACAACACAGAGCAGCACGGTGACAGTAGAGTGGAACACTGTGACATGACAGTGGAGCACTGTGATACCACAGTAGAGCACTGATAAACCACAGTGAGCACTGTGACACAACAGTGGACCACTGTGATACCACAGTGCAGCACTGTCTCCCCACAGTGAACCACAATGAAACTACAGTGGAGAACTCTGACAACACAGTGGAGCATGTGACACCACAGTGGAGCATTGTGACACCAGAGAGGAGAACTCTGATACCACAGTGGCATACTGTGACACCAAAGTGGAGCATTGTGACAACGAAGTGGAGCACTGTGACACCACGGTGGAGCACTGTGAGATCACATTAGAGCAGGGTGACAACAGCGTAGAGAAGTGGGACATCACAGTGGAGCATTGTAAAACCACAGTTGAGCACAGTGACAGAGAAACCCTAAAAAACATGAAACATAAAAAATAACACTGTAGGAACTTTAATATGGAAAGAAAAATTGAAAATCATCAAATATGAGAAAATCACACCGTATACCTTGAATATGGCGATAAACCCTGAAAAACGTCGAAAATTATAAACTCACAATGTAGGACCTGGAATATTGTGAGAAACCCTGAAAAACAGTGGAAATTTAAAAACTTACACTCTATGACCAGGTATATGGCGACAAATACTGAAAAATGTGAAAAATGATAAACTCAAACGGTAGGAACAGAAATATGACGAGAAACCCTGAAAAAGGTGGAAATTTAAAACAAACACTATAGGACATGGAATATGGCAAGAAACAATGAAAAAAAAACGTGGAAAATGAGAAACTCACTCTGTAGGAACTGGAATATGAGAAGAAACCCGGAAAAAGGTGGAAAATGAGACAACCACACTGTAGGACCTGGAATGTGTCTAGAAACCCAGAAAGAGGGGAAAAATGAGAAAATCATAATGCAGTACCTGGAATATCGCAAGAAACCCTGAAAAACGTGAAAAATTAAAAACTTACCCTGTAGGACCTGGAATATGGCAAGAAAAAGGAAATTCATTGAAAATGAGAAAATCACACTGTAGGACCTGGAATATGGAGAGAAACCTTGAAAAACGTAGAAATTAAAAACTCACACTGTAGGACCTGGAATATGGCGAGAAAACCTGAAGAACATGGAAAATAAAAATATAACAGTGTAGGACCAGGGACATGGCTAGAAAATATGGTGGCTCACAACCATCCGAAACGAGATCTGGCTCCCCCTTCTGGAGTGTCTGAGGACAGCTACAGTGTACTTACATATAATAAATAATTAAATCTTTAAAAAAAAAAAAGAAAATGAGAAAATAACACTGCAGGACCTGGTATAAGGCTAGAAACACTGAAAAATGAGAAACTCAAACTATAGGACTTGGAATATGTTGAGAAACCTTGACAAACATGGAAAATTGAAAACTTACACTATAGGACTGGGAATATGGGAAGAAATCCTGAAAATCACGAACAATGAGAAAATCAAACTGTAGAAGCTGGAATATGGCAAGAAACCCTGAAACGCGTGGAAAATTAAAAACTCACACTGTAGGTCCTGGAATATGGTGAGAAACTCTAAAAAACATGGAAAATGGAAATTAAAACTGTAGGAACTGGGATATGGTGAAAAACTCTGAAAAATGTGGAAAATTAAAAATTAAACCTGTAGGAAATGGAATATGGTGAGAAACCCTGAAAAACGTGGAAAATCAGAAAATGACAATGTAGGACATGGAATATAATAAGAAAACCTTTAAAAAGTGGAAAATAAAAAAAAAACTAACAGTATAGAACCTAAAATATGACAAGAAAACTTCAAAATCCTGAAAAATGAGAAAATCAAACTGTAGGACGTGGAATATGGCAGGAAAACCTGAAAAAAATTGAAAATAAAAAACTCACACCCAATAACCTGCAAAGTATGAAAAATGAGAAAATCACACTGTAGGACCTGGAATATGGAGAGAAACACTGAAAGACTTGGAAAATGAGAAACCCAAACTGTAGGACCTGGAATATGCTAAGAAACCCTGAAAAACGTGGAAAATTATAAACTCACCCAGTTGAATCTGGAAAATGTTGAGAAAACATGAAAAAGGTGGAAAATAAGAAACTCACTCTGTAGGTCCTGGAATATGGCAAGAAACCCAGAAAAAGGTGGAAAATGAGAAAATAACACTGCAGGACCTGGTATAAGGCTAGAAACACTGAAAAATGAGAAACTCAAACTATAGGACTTGGAATATGTCGAGAAACCTTGACAAACATGGGAAATTGAAAACTTATACTATAGGACTGGGAATATGGCAAGAAAACCTGAAAAATCACAAAAAATGTGAAAATCACACTTTAGAATCTGGAATATGGCAAGAAACCCTGAAACACGTGGACAATTAAAAACTCACACTCTAGGACCTGGAATATGGTGAGAAGAACTGAAAAATGTGAAAAATGAGAAACTCAAACTATAAGAACTGGAATATGGAAAGAAAACCTTAAAATTGTGGAAAATGAGAGAATCACACTGTAGGACCTGGAATATGGTGAGAAATCCTGAAAAACGTGGAAAATTAAAAACTCACACTCTAGGACCCGGAATATGGCAAGATTCCCTATAAAACATGGAAAACGAGAAACTCACACTGGAGGACCTGGAATGTGGCAAGAAACCCAGAAAGAGGTGGAAAATGACAAAATCACACTGCAGGACTTATAATATGGGGAAAAAACCTGAAAAAATCGGATAATTAAAAAACCTAAAAATAATGAAAAATGAGAAAATCACACTGCAGTATCTAGAATATGGCAAGAACCCCTGAATAATGTGAACAAAAAGAAACTCAAATGGTAGGATATGGAATAGGGCAAGAAACACAGAAAATCGTGGAAAATTTAAAACTCACACTGAGGGCTGGTGAGATGGCTCAGTGGGTAAGAGCACCCGACTGCTCTTCCAAAGGTCCAGAGTTCAAAACCCAGCAATCACATGGTGGCAAACAACCATCCGTAAAGAGATCTGCCGCCCTCTTTTGGAGTGTCTGAAGACAGCTACAGTGTACTTGCATATAATAAATTAAAAAAAAAAAAAACTCACACTGAAGGACCTGGGATTGGCGAGAAAACCTGAAAATCATGAAAAATGATAAAATCTCACTGTAGGACCTAGAATATGGCAAGAAACACTGAATAACGTGGAAAATAAGAAATTCAAACTGCAGGACCTGGAATATGGTGAGAAACCCTAAAAAATGTGGAAAATTAAAAACTAACATTGTAGGAACAGGAATATGGAGAGAAAACCTGAAAAACTTGGAAAATGAGAAACTCACATTGTAGGACATGGTTTATGGCAAGAAATCCTGAAAACGTTGGAAAATTAAAACTCACACTCTAGGATCTGGAATATGGCAAGAAAACCTGAAAATCATGAAAAATGAGAAAATCACACTGTAGGATATGGAATATGGCAGGAAACAATGAAAAACATGGAAAATGAGAAATTCAAACTGCAGAACCTGGAATATGCTGAAAAGACCTGAAAAACGTGGAAAATGAGGAACTCAAACTGCAGGACCTATAATAAGGCGAAAAACTCTGAAAAACGTTGAAAATGAGAAACTCACACTATAGGACCTGGAATATGGAAAGAAACCCTGAAAAACATGGAAAATAAAAAACTCACACTGTAGGATCTGGAATATGGGAAGAAAACTGAAAATCATGAAAAATGAGAAAATCATACTGTAGGATCTGGAATAGGAAGAAAACCATGAAAAACGTGGAAAATTAAAAACTGGCACTGTAGGACATGGAATATGGCAAGAAACCCTGAAAAAGTTGGAAATTTAAAAACTCACACTCTAGGACTTGGAATATGACAAGAAACTCTGAAAAATGTGGAAAATTAAAATCAAACAGTGAATGACCTGGAATATGGCGAGAAACCCTGAAAAACGTGGAAAATGAGAAACTCACACTCTAGGACCTGGAAAATGGAGAGAAACCCAGAAAAAGGTGGAAAATGAGAAAATCACACTGATGGACTTGGAATTTGTCTAGAAACCCAGAAAGAGGGGAAAAATGAGAAGTCATACTGAAGTACCTAGAATATCGCAAGAAACCCCGAAAAATGTGGAAAATTAAAAACTAACCCTGTAGGACCAGGATTAGGGCAAGAAAACCTGAAAATCGTTGAAAAGGAAAAATCACACTGTAGGACCTGGAATATGGCGAGTAACTATAAAAACGTGGATAATTAAAAAATCACACGGAAGGCCTGGAATATGGCAAGAAATCCTGAAAAATGTGGAAAATGAGAAAATCACACTGTAGGACCTGGAATATGGTGAGAAAACTTGAATAAGTCGAAAAATGAGAAAATCACACTGTAGAACCTGGAAAATGTTGAGAAACCCTGAAGAAGTCGAAAAATGAGAAAATCAAATCTAGTACCTGGAATATGGTGAGAAACCCTGTATAGTCGAATAATGAGAAAATCACATTGTAGGACCTGGAATATGGTGAGAAACCCGGGAAAACTCGAAAAATGAGAAAATCATAATGTAGTACCTGGAATATGGCGATAAACCCTGAAAAATGCCGAAAATTAAGGTCTCATACTGAAGGATTGGAATATGGCGAGAGACCAAAAAAAAAAAAAAAAAAAAACCGTGGATAATTAAAAAATCACAGTAAAGGATTGGAATATGGCAAGGAATCCTGAAAAATGTGGAAAATGAGAAAATCACAGTGTAGGACCTGGAATATGGTGAGAAACCCTGGAAAAGTCGAAAAATGAGTAAATCAAACTGTAGGTCCCAGAATATGGCAAGAAACCCTGAAAAACATGGATAATTAATTATTCAAACAGGGGGCTGGAATATGGCAAGAAATCCTGAAAAATGTGGAAAATGAGAAAATCGAACTGAAGGACCTGGAATATGGGGGGAAACACTGAAAAACGTGGATAATTAAAAATCACATTGAAGGCCTGGAATATGGCAAGAAATCCTGAAAAAATGTGGAAAATGAGAAAATCAGATAGTAAGACCTGGAATATGGTAGAAACCCCTAAAAAGTCTAAAAATGAGAAAATCACACTTTAGGACCTGGAATATGGTGAGAAACCCTGTATAGTCAAATAATGAGAAAATCACACTGTAGGACCTGGAATATGGTGAGAAACCCTGAAAAACTCGAAAAATATGAAAATAACAATATAGGACCTGGAATCTGGTGAGAAACCCTGAAAACGTCGAAAAATGAGAAAATCGTACTGTAGTACCTAGAATATGACGATTAACCATGAAAAATGTCGAAAATTAAAAACTCACACTGAAGGACCTGGAATATGGCAAGAAACAGTGAAAATCTTGGAAAATTAAAAACTCACACTGAAGGACCTGGAATAGGGTGAGAAATTCTGAAAAATAGGGAAAATGAGAAAAGAACACTGTAGGACTTGGAATAGGGTAAGAAACCCTGTATAGTCGAATAAAGAGAAAATCACACTGTAGTACCTGGAATATGGCGAGAAACCCTGAAAAACATGAACAATTAAAAACTCACACTGAAGAACTGGAATATGGTGAGAAATCCTGAAAAATGTGGAAAATGAGAAAATCACACTGTAGGACCTGGGATATGGTGATAAAACTTGAAAAAGTCGAAAAATGAGAAAATCACACTGTAGGACCTGAAATATGGTGACAAACCATGAAAGGATCGAAAAATTAGAAAATCATACTGTAATACCTAGAATATGGCGATAAAAACACTGGAAAACTTCGATTATGGCGAGAAACCATGAAAAAAGTGGAAAATTAAAAATTCACACTGTATTACCCATAATATGACAAGAAATTCTAAAAAACATGGAAAATTAAAAATTCACACTAAAGGACCTGGAATACGGCAAGAAAACCTAAAAAAAGTAGAAAATTAAAAACTTACACAGAAGGACCCCAAATATGGGGAGAAAACCTGAAAAAGTGGAAAATGAGAAAATCACACTGAAGGACCCAGAATATGCCAAGAAACCCTAAAAAACGGGAAAATTAAAAATTCACACTGTCGGGCACAGAATATGGCGAGATTCCATGAAAAAAAGTGGAAAATTAGCCGGGCGTGGTGGCGCATGCCTTTAATCCCAGCACTTGGGAGGCAGAGGCAGACGGATTTCTGAGTTCGAGGCCAGCCTGGTCTACAAAGTGAGTGCCAGGACAGCCAGGGCTACACAGAGAAACCCTGTCTCGAAAAACCAAAAAAAAAAAAAAAAAAAAACTTAAAAAAAAGTGGAAAATTAAAAACTCACACTGTATTACGCAGAATATGGCAAGAAATACTGAAAAACATGGAAAATTAAAAATTCACACTGAAGAACTGGAATATGGCGAGAAATCCTGAAAAATGTGGAAAATGAGAAAATCACACTGTAGGACCTGGAATATGGTGACAAAACTTGAAAAATCAAAAAATGTGAAAATCACACTGTAGGACCTGAAATATGGTGACAAAGCATGAAAGGATCGAAAAATGAGAAAATCATACTGTAATACCTAGAATATGGCAATAAAAACACTGAAAAATCTCGATTATGGTGAGAATCCATGAAAAAAGTGGAAAATTAAAAAATCACATTGTATTACGCAGAATATTGGGAGAAATACTGAAAAACGTGGAAAATTAAAAATTCACACTGAAGGACCTGGAATATGGCAAGAAAACCTAAAAACGTGGAAATGAGAAAATCATACTGTAGGACCCAGAATATGACTAAAAATCATGGAAACGTAGAAAATTAAAAATTCACACCGAAGGACCTGGAATATGGCGAGAAATTCTGAAAAACGAGTAAAATTAAAAACTCACACTGAAGGACCCAGAACATGGCGAGAAAACCTGAAAAAAGTAGAAAATTAAAGATACACACTGTAGGACCCAGAATATGGCGAGAAACCCTGACAAAAGTAGAAAATTAAAAACTCACACTGAAGGACCCCAAATATATCGAGAAAACCTGAAAAAGGTGGAAAATGAGAAAATCATACTGTAGGATATAGTAATGCGAAAAAAATTGAAAAAAGTGGAAAATGTGAAAATCACAAAGTAGGACCCAGAATATGCCGAGAAACCCTGAAAAACGTGGAAAATTAAAAATATATTCTTAGGACCCAGAATATGGCGAGAAACCCTGAAAGCAGTAGAAAATTAAAAACTCATACTGAAGGACCCCAAATATAGCGAGAAAACCAGAAAAATGTGGAAAATGAGAAAATCATACTGTAGTACACAGTAATGCGAAAATAATTGAAAAAAGTGGAAAATGAGAAAATCACACTGTAGGACCCAGAATATGCCAAGAAACACAGAAAAACTTGGAAATTTTAAAATATACTCTGTAGGACCCAGAATATGGTGAGAAACCCTGAAAAAAGTAGAAAATTAAGAACTCACACTGAAGGACCCCGAATATGGTGAGAAAACCTGAAAAAGGTGGAAAATGAGAAAATCACACTGAAGGACCCAGAATAATAGAAAAACTTGAAAATCTTGGAAAATGAGAAAATCACACTGCAGGACCCAGAATATTCCGAGAAACCCTGAAAATCGTGAAATTTAAAAATTCACACTATGGGACTCAGAATATGGCCCTGCCTTGCCTAGCCTAGCCTAGGCCTGCCTAGCCCAGCCCTCCATAGCCCTGCCTAGCCCAGCCCTCCCTAGCCCTGCCTTGCCAAGCCCTGCCTAGCCCAACTCTTCCCTGCCTAGCCCTGCCCTGCCTAGCCCAGCCCTTCCCTGCATAGCCTAGTCTAGCCTAGCCTAGCCCTGCCTTGCCCTGCCCTTCCTAGCCCTACTTAGCCTAGCCCTGCTTAGCCTAGCCCCGCCTAACCTAGCCCTGCCCTGCCTAGCCTAGCCCTGCCTGCCTGACCCTGTTTTTAACCAGGCTGGCCTCGAACTCAGAAACTGACTGCCTCTGCCTCCAGAGTGCTCTCATTAAGAGCTCTAGCCACCACTGAATGTTGGGTTTTCTAAGTCTTACATTGGTATTGGTGTCTGTTTCTCAGCTGTGAAACCCTAATTAAGACATGTAGTCAGTCCTAGGTCAGCCATAGCTACAGAGTGAGGCATTATCTAAAACAAAACAAAACAAAAAATAGAAATAATAAAATAAATAAATTAAGCAACCACATGATATCTTTTCTTTCTTTAGATGATACTCAGAGCTTGAAGCAGTTCACCCATGAGACCTCAGCTCTGAACTTTGAGGCTGTTTCCCTAACAAGTATTAGGGGCTGAACCTGAGGGGTTCTACTGCTGAGTTGTGTCCCCCACTTTAAAAAAAAGTTGTTTTCAAAGGCTGCAGGTTCTTAGCACTGTTGCTTGTTACAGTTGAGTCACAGCCCTGAATTTTCAGTGGTAGTTAAAGGCACAGAGACTGGCTTCCTATAGACTTAAAAGGCTAAGTCTTTGTTATTAAAAAGTTAATCTGGATTCCCCCACCCCCTGGCATCCTAAGAATTCCTAGAAAGGAAGACAGGGACCTGGGCAGAAGGGTGCAAGGCTACTGGTGTTTGTAAGTGGTAACAGAAGGCTTTCTCTTGTTGGTACCCTACCCCAAGTTACACTGTCACTTCTTTTTCCTTGTTGTTGTTTTGTCGGTTTGTATTCTCTACATAGCCCCTTTCCCTTCCTAACCTTGGTGGTCCTGAACCTTACTATCCTTGAACTCAATGATTTGCCTGTCTTGCTGGGATGAAACTGTGAGCTACCATCCAGAAGGAAGCACCCTGCTGAGGTTAGATTGGGGTCTCTTCCAGTTTCCTCTATGAACATGCATATGGCAGGCCTGGTCTTTCTTTTTTTCTTTTCCTTTTCTTTTAAAAGATTTATTTATTTATTATATTTAAGTATGCTGTAGCTATCGTCAGACACTCCAGAAGAGGGTGTCAGATTCTGAAGAATCTAAATCATTCTTATTGTCTGCATATGATGTATATAAACACAGCCTCACATATACTCAAAAAAAATAATGAAAGATGGGGCTACAGAGAGGGCTCAACAATTAAGAGCATTGTCTCCTCTTTCAGAGAACCTGGTCTCAATTACCAGTATATATATGGTTGTCCATCTCCAGTTCCAGGGGATCTAATACTCTGTTCTGGAGTCTGTGGGCACAGCATACACATGCAAAACACCCTTACACTAAAAATAAAATAGATCATTGAGAGAGAGGAGAGAGAGGGGGTGAGAGAGAGGGGAGGTAATCATACCTCCTGACCAGTTTGAAGACCTGAGCTTCATCACTGACACAAATAAATAAATGCAAAATATTTTTTATAAATAAACTCTGCCATTTACCTTTAAAAATTCCTAGAAAACAAGTTCTATGAGCAACAGTTATATTTACTATATCTAAAGGACAGTCATGAGCATATTCTCTAAATAGAAAAAGGTCTGTTAGTCTTAGAAATGGAAAAGACAAACCAAGGAAGGTTTGCAATTACATAATGAGGCAGCTCAGCCCAGCTCTTAGGTTGGAAATAAGACTCGAGAATAGGATACACCTGAAGACAGACAGCCATTGCTTTTTGTTTTGGAGGCTGAAAGGATACACCTGAAGACAGCCATTGCTGTGTGTGCTTGATGGTAATCTGGTAATTTTTTTTTCTTAATTTTTAAAAACTTTTCATCCTCTTTCTTTCTTCCTTTCTTTCTTTCTTTCTTTCTTTCTTTCTTTCTTTCTTTCTTTCTTTCTTTCAATTATTATTTTTTTCTCAGAACGGGTTTCTCTCTGCAGCCCTGGCTGACTTGGAACTCCCTCTGTAAGCCAGGGTGACCTTGAATGCAGAAATCTGCCTGAGGCTAAAGGTGTGTTCCACAATTGCCTCAGCTCTACTCTAATTCTGTGTATGTATGTATGTATATATGTATGAATAAAAGTATTATTAATCCATTAATATCACTTTTTCCTAAAATTCATGTCATTCCTCCTTATCTTTCTCTCTCACTCCCTGTTTGTGTGCATGTGTGTGTTAGTCTAGGGTACACAGATTAAAGAAATCATATTTCCCACGGATTCTTAGAAATAAAAAAGGAAGCCAGGTGTGGTGGAGCACCCCTTTAATCCCAGCACTTAGCAGGCAGAGGCCGGCAGATTTCTGCATTCCAGGACATCCTGGTCTACAGAGTGAATTCCAAGACACCTAGGGCTACACAAAGAAACACTGTCTTGAACGCCCCTCCCTCCTAAAAATAATAAAGAAGTAATAGACAAAAAGTGAGAGAAAAACATGTGGCCAAGGCTGCTGGTGGCTTTTCAGTTACTCCTCACCCTTCTGCACTGGATTCAGTTAAGTTCTATTCCACTAGTAGCTGGGAAAGAAGGGGAAAAAAGAGAAGCAACCTGGAACAATAGGTCTCATGACGGCCAGCCACCTCCATCTTGAGAAGGGTAGTCAGTCAGCAGACAAGATGGCTGCCATCCACATGTCGCCTGTCAACATGGTGAGGTCAATGTGCCAATGTTCAACCTAGTGACAGAACAAGGAAGTAGACATGCAGACAACAGACATGCAGGCACACCACCTCCCTTCCCTTCTGTTGTTTGGTAAAAGACACACAATTTTTATTATTTACAGTAAGCCTTGAAAAGCACTCTGACAGCCTCGCAGATATCTACCTTCTATGTGATTAGAATTTCCTTTTTTTTTAAATTAATTTTCAGGAGTTGCATGGTGACTTGTCCTAGGTTATGGTGCCCTCTTCTGGCATGTAGTCATATAGGCAGCAGATAGAGCACACACACACACTTACATTGAAAACTAATAGTAATAATAACAACAAACAAACAAGCAAGCAAGCAAACAAACAAACAAACAAGTATATAAATAAGAGGGAAAAAGAGATTCTGGCTTCTGCCAGGCTGTGTGGGTGGCAAAGGCAGGCAGGCAGAGAGGACCTCTGTGAGTTTGAGGCTACCCAACCTACACTGATAGTTCCAGAACATACTGCCTGGGCTAAACCAAGAGAAAACCTACCTCGAGGCAAAAGAAAACAAAAGCAGAGAAGGTTCTGGCTTTTATTTTACTGATCTATCTGTCTGTCTTTCTTTCACCACGCTGGCCTCGGACTCAGAAACTGACTGCCTCTGCCTCCCGAGTGCTCTCATTAAGAGCTTGCGCCACCCCTGAATGTCGGGTTTTCTAAGTCTTACCTTGCTCTTGGTGTCTGTTCTCAGCTGTGAAACCCTAATTAACACATGTAGTCAGTCCTGGGTCAGCCAGAGCTACAGACTGAGGCCTTATCTAAAACCAAATAAAGCAAAACAAAACAACAAATAGAAATAATAAAATACATAAATTAAGCAACCACATCATATCTTTTCTCTCTCTAGATGGTACTCAAAAATTGCAGCAGTTTGCCTGTGAGACCTCAGCTCTGGACACTGAGGCTGTTTCCCTACCAAGTAATAGGGCTCAACTTGAGGAGCTCTACAGCTCAGTTGTGTCCCCTGATTTTTTTAAAAAAGAGTTGTTTTCAAAGGCTGCAGGTTCTTACCACTGTTGCTTGTTATAGATGAATTATAGCCCTGAACTTTCAATGGTATTTAAAGGCACAGACAGGTGCTTCCTATAGACATAAGAGCCCAAGCCTTGTGGTCATAACCAGTGGTAATAACCTGGGCGGAAGGGTGCAAGGCTTCTTGTGTTAGTAAGTGGTAAAAGAAGGCTTTCTCTTGTTGGTACCCTATCACAAGCTACACTGTCTATTCTTTTTCCTGGTTAGTGTTTCCTTGCTTTGTTTTCACTACATAGCTCCTTTCTTTTCATAGCATTGGCTGTCCTGAACCAGGCAGTCCTTGAAATCAGTGATTTTCCTGTCTTGCCAGGATTACACTCTGAGCTACCATCCAGAGAAAAGCAACCTGCTGAGGTTAGACTGCTCTCTCTCCAGGTTTCCCCTATGAACATGCAAATGGCAGTCCTGCCTGGTCTTTATTTTTTTATCCTTTCTAAAAAATGTTTATTTATTTATTTATGTATTTATTAGATATAAATACACTGTAGCTGTCTTCAGACACACCAGAAGAGGGTGTCAGATTCTGGAGAATCTAAATCCCTCTTATGGTCTGCATATGATGTACATAAACACAGCCTCACATATACTTCTAAAAATTTAAAGATGGGTGGGGCCACTGAAAGGGCTCAACAATTCACAGCATTGTCTCCTCTTCCAGAGAACCTAGGATCAACTACCAGCAACTATATGGTGGCCCATCTCCAGTTCCAGGGGATCTGATACTCTGTTCTGGCTTCTGTGGGCACAGTATACACATGCAAAACACCCTTACATTAAAATTAAAATACATCATTGAGAGAGAGGAAAGAGGGCTTTTGAGAGAGAGAGAGGGGAGGTCATCGTACCTCTTGACAGGTTTGAAAAATCAGAGTTTCATCACTCACATAAATAAATAACTGCAAAATATTTTTTAAACCAACTCTGCCATTTACCTTTAAAAATATCAAGAAAACAAGTAAGTTCTATGAGCAACAGTTATATTGACTGTATCTAAAGTATAGTCATGAGCATATTCTCTAAACAGAAAAAGGACTGGTAATCTTAGAAATGGAAAAGAGAAACCAAGTATTTCTTCATATAAAAGCATACAATAAGTGAACATTTAAAACTACAAGAGGCTACAGTGTGGCATGTCGGTGCAGATTTTTTCAACCTTGGGAAAGTCACACGTGAACCCCTTTAAGTTGGGGTTGCAGGGAGGTGATGATTGGTTCCTTCCTATGCTGGTTCTTTTGTGCCTCTTCCTTCCACGATTAGGAAGGGTTGCAATTACATAATGAGGCAGCTCAGCCAAGCCCTTAATTTGGAAATACGACTAGAGGATAGGATACACCTGAAGACAGACAGCCATTGCTCTGTGTTCTTGGTGCTTCAATGGAAGCATCTGGTATTCTGTGTGCAGTGTGATAGGTCCCTTTCCAGAGGCATAGGTAAGAACCCGGTTCCTGGCACTCTGACCGAAAAAGACCTAGGAGAAGCCCCGAGGGTGGGTGTGGATAGAACATTGCTTGAGCCTCCTTTGGCTCAGATTCGTACCCCTGGATTGGTTGGACCCTCACTACTATCCCCAACTTAACCCTACTGACATCTAGGTTAGTCATTTGAGCTCTAGTTGGATTCCCTTGACTGACCTGTTGGCCCCTATGGCCACCCTAAGTCAGCTCCCAGATCCTGTGCCACCTAGGCTCAGACTTGACAGGCTATGTCTGTTAAAAACAAAATCAGGGTGCCAGACTCACAGGAGACATTTCTTACATTTAGATTATGTTCAGTTTGGGGGAAACAGAGGACAACACAGACGTTGTTTGAGGCCAATATACAGTTTAGTAAGCAAATACTGATCAGATGCGCAAAGACCTGCTACAGCGATGGAAACAGGTTTAACCATGTCCTCCAGTGCCAGCCATGGCTTTGCCTGTCTGCATTGTATTTCTATGATATGCCAACGGAGCAGGTACTCACCAAGGATTTGCTCTGGGGATGCTTACCCAGTGGTGGTCACAATTAGTAAACTTCTAAGCTAAAGAACAGTTCCCCATCTAGCACAGTCTTTAGAGCACGAGGTTATTAATCTCAGGGTCGTTGGTTTGAGCCCAAAGTTGGACGAGATGTTATTTTAGTTGGGTCTCTACTGGAGACAATGCTGGCACTTCCCAGGAGTGCCCCATGGTTGGGGTTCTGCTTTCTGTATCTCTGACATTAGAACTGGAGGTAGGGAGCATTTGGTGGGTCTTTTGCTCTGCTTGAAGCAGCACTGGGTGTACTAAATTGCAGTGGGTGCAAGTGTTACAGACTCTACACTAGTTTTGACCTTCTAGAGCAATTGGGGCACTGGGTAGTCTTGGATTAACCTTTTCAGGTAATTTCGAAACTCAGTTCTTTTGGTGTTTTCTGAATTCAACCAGAGGATTCCAAGATATCCCTCTTAGAAAGACTAGCTGGAGCTTCTCTTTAAGGCTTGTTGGTCCTAGCCCTAGAGGATTCTCGCTTAGGGTCTGAGAGGATCTTCCTAGGTTCAAATCTTGGACCAGTCCTCTTCTTTTGCCAATCAAACCCTGAGGATTAAAAGTCAACCTTGGCTCCTTAGAAGGTATGACAAAACAAATGAAAATGGAAATTCGTAAGTACCCAAAGTGGTATTTTTGGTTGGTTTCTTTGGACCTTGTTTTCTGTTTTAGGCAGAGTCTTGTTCCTTTACCTTAGGCTGCTCCTGACAAAGTCAAGGATAGCTGCATTTCTAATCTTCATGCTTTCACTTCTTGTGTGCTGGAAAGATAGGCATGTGTATTAATCTGGTGTTCAGGTTTGAACCCAGGCTTAGGCAAGCAATTAGATGAGCTACAGCATCAGCTCATAACTCAAAATGTCCACCAAGAATTGCTGGCATTATTCAAATTAGCCTGAAGGACACAAATATTGGAAAATGTTGGAATTTAAAAAAAAATCAATCCAGCTGCTCTGGCAAATCAGGGAGAACTGGAGCAGGCCTCTGAGATGCACCAGCTTCTAGTCAGGTCTTTAGTGTATTTGACATACCCTGAGCTACATGAGAAGAAACACAAATAGCTAAAACAGGATTGTGAGACTAGCTGCAAGAAATGTGGCTGGCAAATAAAAACCGCTTTGAAATTTGCCAGTAGCCCTTAAGTGCAAATCTGGTTCCAGATCACTGGCCTTTAATCATCACTAGTTTGCTTGGGTCAAACCCACAGGACCCAAAAAGTAGTCAAGAGCCTGTGACCTCTTCAGATTTGCTGGACTAGCATTTTTCAGGTCCCCTGGTGAGCAGATCTAAGAAAGGAGAGGTGCTGCCAAACCTGGCTAGGGTCTCAGCTTTGCGAATCTGCCTTGGAACTTCCCTTTTTTCCATAATCTCCATAAAAAGGCAAAGGATTTTTACATTTAAGAAGACCTTGCACTTCGGATAGGAAACATACTCCAAGAACCACAGTCAGCCCTCTGGTCTCTGTAGAGTCCTGATTGAGCCTGGGTCTCCCAGCTCAGTGTTTTGAAATCACAAGGTGGATTCCTGTGCAGAGAATGAATAGATGGGAGTAGGAGGAATGAGTCCTTCTAGGGTTCTGTGAGCTGGAAGGCGCAGTGTGGACTTAACCGAACAAGCCTCAGATTCTGCCGAATTTTCACCACTGGGTAAACTGCCAGATACCATGAAAAAAGAGAGGGACTCCTCCTAGGAGTTGCTTCGGGCATCTCTCCGGGGTGGGAGGCTTGATTCGAACCCTGATATCTCTGGTGGTCTGGTGTCTACACTTCGAGGCTCCCGGCGAAATCTTCAAGGTCCTGAACAGTGGCCAGGCTTCCAAGGTGGCATTCAGTCCTGCGACTGTACGTGTGGGATGCAGAGAAGGCCCTGATTTCTTCTATCCAGCCTTACAGAATCAGCTGAGCTCTTTCCTTTTTCAGTAGGAGGCTGCCCCAACTTCTCTCTCAGAATCACATTCATGTGCTTAGCTAATAGGCAAAAGTAACTGTTAGCTACTTTTAGAAGAGGCAAAAGTAGGTGTTAGCTGAAAGAAGAGGTCATTAATAAGGGAAGAACTAAATACATTTATCTCTTTTGTCCACTGCCCCCACAACCCCGGCCCCCTGGCTGGTTCCCAGGCTGACTTTGAAATCTCCTTAACCTAGCCTCCGAAGTACTGCCCATACAGGAGTTAGTGATATCCATGACACTTCATGTTTTTAGTAACAACCTCACAAAGGCAAATTTAGTCTATTCGGGTCTACATGGCTGATAAAACCCGGGAGAGGGTTTATTTTTGTTTTTTAAATAAAACAAGCTGTGATGGGTCAGCTCCTATCAGTGCGAAAGCCTTTTACTTCCCTCGACTAGAGAGGGAGGCAGAAAACAGACTAGGAGATGGATGAGCAGGAAGGCCAAAAAGGAGAGGTTGCTTGTTTGACAGTGACTGTGGACTGAAATAATGATTGGGGACCTGGCAGGGTCCAGGGAGAATAATAATTTTAGTGAATTAACCCGGTTAATTAATGGGTGATCTTCGGTGTGAATTTCTATTTAAGAATAAGAGCCAGTTCTGTGACTTCTAACATTCTTTCAAGGTGGGAAAAAGTCTGCTGTTGGACTATGATTTGGGCTCCAGCAAATTGGTCTGTGATTTAGGGAGCACTCTGAAAGAAAGAAAAAAAAAACAGATACTTTTAGTCCAAGAACAGCGATTGTTGGGAGAACCTTCCTGGAATAAGCACACGGAAACAACTGAGAGTGGAAGAGAGATGTCAAAGGTGGACCGAAGCCAAGACAGTTCCTGCAAGTCTTTGTAATTTCATTTTATACTTTAAAACCATAAGGTAGGGTGGACAAGCTAGTGTTTAAGTGCTGGCATCAGTCAGCAGGCTGGGAAGGGCACTGGGCCACTGCCTCACCTGGCTCTTTAGGCCTCTCTGGTTCAGGTAGCAAGTGAAGCTGGGCTCCGCAAACAGAGTGCAAGCAACACTTTAGTAAAAAACTAAGGAAATCAATAAATTGACACCAAATAATTGTTTTGGTAAAGCTAGTTTTACTTCACTATATTCTGGGAAATGGACTGGTCACTCACTGTGTCTTTGATAACGTATGTCTTGTTATTGACTCTCCTTTCTTTCCTTTGTCCTTCCATCTTTTTCTATTTCCTTCCACTGTCTCCTCCTTACTCCCATCCTCCCTCCTTCTGTTGCACTGAAGAGTGCAGAGTGGCTATTGGCATGGTTTGTAAAGAATTACCCTAAGAGTACTACTCCAGGTGTTTTGTTCTGGCTAGAGTTTCAGCTGGCTTTAAACCACAGAGTCATCAACGTGGAGGAGGAAGGGAGAGGAGGTCAAAGGCAGCAATAGAGTCTAAGCTGGAGCCAACAGACTATGTTCTATTTTGTTAATCGATTGTCTTCTAGACAGCATCTTGGCACACAGCTCAAGATGGACTTGATTTCTCTGCCCCTTGCTCTTTCTTTCCCTCTCCACTTCTCCTCCCATTTTCCCAGGCAGGCTTCACATCCAATACACAACCAAGGATGATCTCAACCCCTCCACCCTTTAAAATGTATTAATCATTTCACTTGTTTATATTTCAAGTGTTATCCCCCTCCTGCTCTCCCCTCCCTGAGGCCCAACTTTTCCCCCTCCCCACCCAGCCACTCCCACCTAATCCCTCTAGTATCCCCCTTCTCTGGGGTATCAAGCCTGAACAGGACCAAGTGCCACCCCTCCCACTGACGCCAGACAAGGTAGTTCTCTGCTACATAAGTATTTGTAGTCATGAACCCACCCATGTATACTCCTTTAGTTGGTAGATTACTCCCTGGGAGTTCTGAGGGGTCTGTTTAATTGATACTGTTGTTCGTCCTGTGGGGTTGCCATCCCCTTCAGCTCCTTCAGCCCTTCTCCTAATTTTTCCATTGGGGTCCCCACACTCAGTCCAATAGTTACTGTGAGTTTTTCCATCTGTCTTAGTCAGTTGCTGACAGAGGCTCTCAGAGGATACACAGACATACAAGGCTCCTGTCTGTAAGCACATCTTGGCATCAGCAGTAGTGTTGGGTTTTTGTGTCTGTGGGTAGAATACAGTGCTATAGTCTCTGGATGGCCTTTCCTTCAGTCTCTGCTCCATTTTTGTCCCTAAATTTCCTTTAGACAGAGACAATTTTCGGAATTTTTTTTAAATGGGTGGGTGTCCCCATCCCTCAACTGAGTCCCATGTCCATCTTCTGGATGTAGTCCCTTCAGGCTCCATCTCCCCTGTATTTTAGCTGTTGTTATGCCATTGAGTTCTGGGAACCTCTTGAATTCCTGGCATCTGGGAATTTCTAGTGCATCTCCTAGTTCCCCAAACCCCGCTGCTACTTATTCCTATTCATTCTCCTGGCCCTCTAGATGTCTCTCCTGTCTCTTCCCATACCTGACCCTGTCCTTCCTTCTTTCTTCCCCTCCCTTTCTCTCTCCCACCCTGATACCCCCTTCCTCTGCCTGCCATGATTATTTTGTTACCTCTTCTAAGTAGGTTTGAATAACGGACACTTTGGTCTCCCTTCTTGTAAAACTTCATTTTACTTTTAGTTGTCACATGGGTATTCTGAGCTTTTGGGCTAAAATCCACTTATCCGTGAGTACATACCATGCAAGGCCTTTTGGATTTGGGTTACCTCACTCAAGAAAATATTTTCTAGTTCCATCCATGTGCCTACAACGTTTATGATGCGATCATTTTTTAATATCTGAGTAGTATTCCATTGTGTAAATGTACCACAGTTTCTGTAACAATTCTTCCATAGAGGGACATCTGTGTTGTTTCCACCTCATGGTTATTAAAAATTAGGGTTCAGTGACACATTGGTGCACGTATCTTTGTTCTCTGTTGAAGCATCTTTAGAGTATATGACAACACACTGGAGCATGTGAAACCACAGTGGAGAATGTGACACCACAGTGGAGCATTGTGACACCACAGTGAAGAAATGTGACACCACAGAGGAGTAGGATGACAGCACCGTGGAGCACTGTGACAACGAAGAGGAGCACTGTGACACCACAGAGGAGCACAATGACACCACAGTGGAGGAGTGTGACAACAGAGTAGAGCAGTGCAACATCAGAGTGGAACGTGAAAAATTAACCACTGTGACCACTGTGAGAGCACAGTGGACCACTGTGGCATCAGAGTGGAGCATTGTGACATAACAGTTGAGCACTGTGACAGGACAGTGCAGCAGTGTGACAGTGAGGGGAGCACCCTTACATCACTGTGGAGAACTGTGTCAGAAAGGTGGAACACTGTGACACAATAGTGTAGCAGTGTGACACCACAGTGGAGCACTGTGACAACACAGAGCAGCACGGTGACATTAGAGTGGAGCACTGTGACATGACAGTGGAGCACTGTGACAGCACAGTGGACCACTGTGACAGCACAGTGGACCACTGTGGCATCAGAGTGGAGCATTGTGACATGACAGTTGAGCACTGTGACACGACAGTGTAGCAGTGTGACAGTGAGGGTAGCATGCTTACATCACTGTGGAGAACTGTGTCAGAAAGGTGGAACACTGTGACACAATAATGTAGCAGTGTGACACCACAGTGGAGCACTGTGACAACACAGAGCAGCACGGTGACAGTAGAGTGGAGCATTGTGACATGACAGTGGAGCACTGTGATACCACAGTAGAGCACTGATAACCCACAGTGAGCACTGTGACACAACAGTGGACCACTGTGATACCACAGTGCAGCACTGTCTCCCCACAGTGAACCACAATGAAACTACAGTAGAGAACTCTGACAACACAGTGGAGCATGTGACACCACAGTGGAGCATTGTGACACCAGAGAGGAGAACTCTGATACCACAGTGGCATACTGTGACACCAAAGTGGAGCATTGTGACAACGAAGTGGAGCACTGTGACACCACAGTGGAGCACTGTGAGATCACATTAGAGCAGGGTGACAACAGCGTAGAGAAGTGGGACATCACAGTGGAGCATTGTAAAACCACAGTTGAGCACAGTGACAGAGAAACCCTAAAAAACGTGAAACATAAAAAATAACACTGTAGGAACTGAAATATGGAAAGAAAAAGTGAAAATCATCAAATATGAGAAAATCACACTGTAGACCTTGAATATGGCGATAAACCCTGAAATAGGTCGAAAATTAAAAACTCACAATGTAGGACCTGGAATATTTTGAGAAAACTTGAAAAACAGTGGAAATTTAAAAACTTACACTCTACGACCAGGTATATGGTGACAAATACTGAAAAATGTGAAAAATGATAAACTCAAACGGTAGGAACAGAAATATGATGAGAAACCCTGAAAAACGTGGAAATTTAAAAACAAACACTGTAGGACCTGGAATATGGCAAGAAACACTGAAAAAAAAACGTGGAAAATGAGAAACTCATGCTGTAGGAACTGGAATATGGGAAGAAATCCGGAAAAAGGTGGAAAATGAGACAACCACACTGTAGGACCTGGAATGTGTCTAGAAACCCAGAAAGAGGGGAAAATGAGAAAATCATAATGCAGTACCTGGAATATCGCAAGAAACCCTGAAAAATGTGAAAAATTAAAAACTTACCCTGTAGGACCTGGAATATGGCAAGAAAACGGAAATTCATTGAAAATGAGAAAATCACACTGTAGGACCTGGAATATGGAGAAAAACCTTGAAAAACGTAGAAATCAAAAACTCACACTGTAGGACCTGGAATATGGCGAGAAAACCTGAAGAACGTGGAAAATAAAAATATAACAGTGTAGGACCAGGGACATGGCAAGAAATTATGGTGGCTCACAACCATCCGTAACGAGATCTGGCTCCCCCTTCTGGAGTGTCTGAGGACAGCTACAGTGTACTTACATATAATAAATAAATAAATCTTTATAAAAAAAAGAATATTAAAAAATAACACTGTAGGACCTGGTATAAGGCTAGAAACACTGAAAAGTGAGAAACTCAAACTATAGGACTTGGAATATGTTGAGAATCCTTGACAAACATGGAAAATTGAAAACTTACACTATAGGACTGGGAATATGGCAAGAAATCCTGAAAATCATGAACAATGAGAAAATCAAACTGTAGAAGCTGGAATATGGCAAGAAACCCTGAAACACGTGGAAAATTAAAAACTCACACTGTAGGTCCTGGAATATGGCAAGAAACTCTAAAAAACATGGAAAATGGAAATTAAAACTGTAGGAACTGGGATATGGTGAAAAACTCTGAAAAATGTGGAAAATTAAAAATTAAACCTGTAGGACATGGAATATGGCGAGAAACCCTGAAAAACGTGGAAAATCAGAAAATGACAATGTAGGACATGGAATATAGTAAGAAAACCTTTAAAAAGTGGAAAATAAAAAAAAAAACTAACAGTGTAGGACCTAAAATATGACAAGAAAAATTCAAAATCCTGAAAAATGAGAAAATCAAACTGTAGGACGTGGAATATGGCAGGAAAACCTGAAAAAATTTGAAAATAAAAAACTCACACCCAATAACCTGCAAATTATGAAAAATGAGAAAATCACACTGTAGGACCTGGAATATGGAGAGAAACACTTAAAGACTTGGAAAATAAGAAACCCAAACTGTAGGATCTGGAATATGCTGAGAAACTCTGAAAAACGTGGAAAATTAAAAACTCACACGGTTGGATCTGGAATATGTTGAGAAAACCTGAAAAAGGTGGAAAATAAGAAACTCACTCTGTAGGACCTGGAATATGGCAAGAAACCCAGAAAAAGGTGGAAAATGAGAAAATAACACTGCAGGACCTGGTATAAGGCTAGAAACACTGAAAAATGAGAAACTCAAACTATAGGACTTGGAATATGTCGAGAAACCTTGACAAACATGGGAAATTGAAAACTTATACTATAGGACTGGGAATATGGCAAGAAAACCTGAAAAATAACAGAAAATGAGAAAATCACACTTTAGAATCTGGAATATGGCAAGAAACCCTGAAACACGTGGACAATTAAAAACTCACAATCTAGGACCTGGAATATGGTGAGAAGAACTGAAAAATGTGAAAAATGAGAAACTCAAACTATAAGAACTGGAATATGGAAAGAAAACCTTAAAATTGTGGAAAATGAGAGAATCACACTGTAGGACCTGGAATATGGTGAAAAATCGTGAAAAACCTGGAAAATTAAAAACTCACACTCTAGGACCTGGAATATGGCAAGATTCCCTATAAAACGTGGAAAAGGAGAAACTCAAACTGGAGGACCTGGAATGTGGCAAGAAACCCTGAAAGAGGTGGAAAATGACAAAATCAAACTGCAGGACTTGAACTATGGCAAGAAACCCAGAAAGAGGTGGAAAATGACAAAATCACACTGCAGGACTTAAAATAAGGGAGAAAACCTGAAAAAATCGGATAATTAAAAAACATAAAAATAATGAAAAATGAGAAAATCAAACTGCAGTACCTAGAATATGGCAAGAAACCCTGAACAATGTGAACAATAAGAAACTCAAATGGTAGGATATGGAATATGGAAAGAAACACAGAAAACCGTGGAAAATTAAAAACTCACACTGAAGGACCTGGGATATGGCGAGAAAACCTGAAAATCATGAAAAATGATAAAATCACACTGTAGGATATGGAATATGGCAAGAAACAGTGAAAAACATGGAAAATGAGAAATTCAAACTGCAGAACCTGGAATATGCTGAAAAGACCTGAAAAAGGTGGAAAATGAGGAACTCAAACTGCAGGACTTATAATATGGCAAAAACTCTGAAAAACGTTCAAAATGAGAAACTCACACTATAAGACCTGGAATATGAAAAGAAACCCTGAAAAACATGGAAAATAAAAAATTCACACTGTAGGATCTGGAATATGGGAAGAAAACTGAAAATCATGAAAAATGAGAAAATCATACTCTGGGATCTGCAATATGAAGAAATCCATGAAAAACGTGGAAAATTAAAAACTCGCACAGTAGGATATGGAATATGGCAGGAAACCCTGAAAAAGTTGGACATTTAAAAACTCACACTCTATAACTTGGAATATGACAAGAAACTATGAAAAATGTGGAAAATTAAAATCAAACAGTGAATGACCTGGAATATGGCGAGAAACCCTGAAAAACGTGGAAAATGAGAAACTCACACTCTAGGACCTGGAAAATGGAGAGAAACCCAGCAAAAGTTGGAAAATGAGAAAATCACACTAATGGCCTGGAATGTGTCTAGAAACCCAGAAAGACGGGAAAAAATGAGAAATCATACTGAAGTACCTAGAATACCGCGAGAAACCCGAAAAATATGGAAAATTAAAAACTTACCCTGTAGGACCAAGAATAAGGCAAGAAAACCTGAAAATCGTTGAAAAGGAAAAATCACACTGTAGGACCTGGAATATGGCGAGTAATTATAAAAACGTGGATAATTAAAATATCACAGGGAACGCCTGGAATATGGCAAGAAATCCTGAAAAATGTGGAAAATGAGAAAATCACACTGTAGGACCTGGAATATGGAGAGAAAACTTGAATAAGTCGAAAAATGAGAAAAATCACACTGTAGAACCTGGAAAATGTTGAGAAACCCTGAAGAAGTCGAAAAATGAGAAAATCATATCTAGTACCTGGAATATGGTGAGAAACCCTGTATAGTCGAATAATGAGAAAATCACACTGTAGGACCTGGAATATGGTGAGAAACCCTGAAAAACTCGAAAAATTAGAAAATCACACTGTAGGACCTGGAATCTCGTGAGAAACCCTGAAAACGTCGAAAAATGAGAAAATCGTACTATAGGACCTAGAATATGGCGATTAACCATGAAAAATGTCGAAAATTAAAAACTCACACTGAAGGACCTGGAATATGGCACGAAACAGTGAAAATCTTGGAAAATTAAAAACTCACACTGAAGGACCTGGAATACGGTGAGAAATCCTGAAAAATAGGGAAAATGAGAAAAGAACACTGTAGGACTTGGAACAGGGTGAGAAACCCTGTATAGTCGAATAAAGAGAAAATCACACTGTAGTACCTGGAATATGGCGAGAAACCCTGAAAAACATGGATAATTAAAAACTCACACTGATGAACTGGAATATGGCGAGAAATCCTGAAAAATGTGAAAAATGAGAAAATTACACTGTAGGAACTGGAATATGGTGATAAACCTTGAAAAAGTGGAAAAATGAGAAAATCACACTGTAGGACCTGAAATATGGTGACAAACCATGAAAAGATCGAAAAAAGAGAAAATCATACTGTAATACCTAGAATATGGTGATATAAACACTGAAAAATCTCGATTATGGCGAGAAACCATGAAAAAAGTGGAAAATTAAAAATTCACACTGTACTACCCATAATCTGGCGAGAAATACTGAAAAAACGTGTAAACTTAAAAATTCACAATGAAGAACCTGGAATACGGCAAGAAAACCTAAAAAAGGTGGAAATGAGAAAATCACACTGTAAGAGCCAGATTATGACGAAAAAACCTGAAAAACATGGAAAATTAAAAATTCACACTGAGGGACCCCGAATATGGCAAGAAAACCTGAAAAACGAGGAAAATTAAAAACTCACACTGAAGGACCCAGAATATGACTAGAAAAACTAAAAAACGAGGAAAATTAAAAACTCACACTTAAGGACCCAGAATATGGCGAGAAAAGCCGAAAAAAGTAGAAAATTAAAAATTCTCACTGAAGGACCCGGAATATGGCAAGAAAACCTGAAAAAGTTTGAAAATGAGAATAATCACACTGTAGAACCCAGATTACGAAAAAACTTGAAAAACTTCGAAAATGAGAAAAATCACACTGTAGGACCCAGAATATGCCGAGAAACCCTGAAAAACGTGAAAATTAAAAATTCACACTGTTAGACAGAGAATATAGGAGAAAACATGAAAACAGAGGAAAATTAAAAATTCACACTGTATTACCCAGAATATGGCGAGAAATACAGAAAAACGTGGAAACTTAAAACTTAAGGACGTGGAATATGGCAAGAAAACCTGAAAAACCTGGAAATGAGAAAATCACACTGTAGGACCCAGAATATGGTGAGAAATACTGAAATTCGTGGAAAAATTAAAAATTCACACTGAAGGACCTGGAAAATGGCAAGAAAACCTGAAAAACGTGGAAATGAGAAAATCACACTGTAGGACCCTGAATATGACGAAAAAACCTGAAAAACTTGGAAAATTATAAATTCACAGTAAAGGACCTGGAATATGGTGAGAAATCCTGAAAAATGTGGAAAATAAGAAAATCACACCATAGGACCTAAAATAAGGTGATAAACCTTGAAAAAGTCGAAAAATGAGAAAATCACACTGTAGGACCTGAAATATGGTGACAAACCATGAAAGGATGGAAAAATGAGAAAATCATACTGTAATACCTAGAATATGGCGATAAAAACACTGAAAAATCTTGATTATGGAGAGAAACCATGAAAATAGTGGAAAATTAAAAATTCACACTGTATTACCCATAATATGGTGAGAAATACTGAAAAACGTGGAAACTTAAAAATTCACAATGAAGGACCTGGAATAGGGCAAGAAAGCCTGAAAAAGTTGGAAATGAGAAAATCACAGTGTAAGACCCAGATTATGACCAAAAAACCTGAAAAACATGGAAAATTAAAAATTCACACTGAAGGACCCCGAATATGGCGAGAAAACCTGAAAAACGAGAAAAATTTAAAACTCACACTGAAGGACCCAGGATATAACTAGAAAACCTGAAAAACGAGGAAAATTAACAACTCACACTGAATGACCCAGAATATGGCGAGAAAAGCCGAAAAAAGTAGAAAATTAAAAATTCTCACTGAAGGACCCGGAATATGGCGAGAAAACCTGAAAAAGGTTGAAAATGAGAATAATCACACTGTAGAACCCAGACTACGAAAAAACTTGAAAAACTACGAAAATGAGAAAATCACACTGTAGGACCCAGAATATGCCGAGAAACTCTGAAAACGTAAAAAATTAAAAATACAAGCTATGGCCGGGCGTGGTGGCGCACGCCTTTAGTCCCAGCACTCGTGAGGCAGAGGCAGGCGGATTTCTGAGTTCGAGGCCAGCCTGGTCTACAAAGTGAGTTCCAGGACAGCCAGGGCTACACAGAGAAACCCTGTCTCGAAAAACCAAAAAAAAAAAAAAAAAAAAAAAAAAAATACAAGCTATGGGACCCAGAATATGGCAAGAAAAGCCGAAAAAAGTAGAAAATTACAAACTCACACTGAAGGACCCCAAAAATGGCGAGAAAACTTGAAAAAGGTGGAAAATGAGAAAATCACACTGTAGGACCCAAAATTAGGAATAAACTTGAAAAACGTGGAAAATGAGAAAATCACACTGCAGGACCCAGAATATGCCGAGAAACCCTGAAAAACGTGAAAATTAAAAATTCACACTGTCAGACAGAGAATATAGGAGAAAACATGAAAACAGAGGAAAATTAAAAATTCACACTGTATTACCCAAAATATGGCGAGAAATACAGAAAAATGTGGAAACTTAAAAATTCAAACTGAAGGACCTGGAATATGGCAAGAAAACATGAAAATCCTGGAAATGCGAAAATCACACTGTAGGACCCAGAATATGGTTAGAAATACTGAAATTTGTGGAAAAATTAAAAATTCACACTGAAGGACCTGGAAAATTGCAAGAAAACCTGAAAAACGTGGAAATGACAAAATCACACTGTAGGACCCAGAATATGCCAAAAAACCCTGAAAACGTGGAAAATGAAAAATACACGCTGTAGGACCCAGAATATGGCAAGAAACCCTGAAAAAAGTAGAAAATTAAAAACTTACACTGAAGGACCAAAATATGGCGAGAAAACCTGAAAAACGTGGAAAATGAGAAAATCACCCTGTAGGACCCAGAATAAGGAAAAAAATTGAAAAAAGTGAAAAATGATAAAATCACACTGCAGGACCCAGAATATGCCGAGAAACCGTGAAAAACGTGAAAATTAAAAATTCACACCTTTGGAAACAGACTATAGCGAGAAACCATGAAAAAAGTGGAAAATTAAAAATTCACACTGAAGGACCTGGAAGATGGCATGAAATCCTGGAAAAAGTGGAAATGAGAAAAATCACACTGTAGGACCCAGAATATGACGAAAAAAACCTGAAAAACGTGGAAAATTAAAAATTCACACTGAAGGACCCAGAATAAGGCCAGAAAACCTGAAAAACGAGGAAAATTCAAAACTCATACTGTAGGACCCAGAATATGGCGAGAAAACCTGAAAAGGGTGGAAAATGAGAAAATCACACTTTAGGACACAGAAATGAGAAAAAAATTTTAAAAAAGTGGAAAATGAGAAAATCACACTGTAGGACACATAATATGCCGAGAAACCCTGAAAAACGTGGAGAATTAAAAATACACTCTGTAGGACCCAGAACATGGTGAGAAACCCTGAAAGAGTCGAAAATTAAAAACTCACACTGAAGGACCCAGAATATGGCTAGAAAACATTAAAAAGGTGGAATATGAGAAAATCAGACTGTAGGACCCAGAATTACGAACAAACGTGAAAAACGTGGAAAATGAGAAATTCACACTGCAGGACCCAGAATTTTCGGAGAAACCCTGAAAAACGTGAAAATTAAAAATTCAAACTGTCAGATCCAGATTATGGCGAGAAACCATGAAAAAAGTGGAAAATTAAAAATTCACAATGTATTACCCAGAATATGGCGAGAAATACTGAAAAACGTGGAAAATTAAAAATGCACACTGAAGGACCCAGAATATGGCAAAAAACCTTAGAAACATGGAAAATTAAATATTCACACTATAGGACCCAGCATATGGCAAGAAATACAGAAAAACGTGGAAAATTAAAAATTCACACTGTAGGACCAGAATATGGCAAGAAACCTTGAAAAACATGGAAAATTAAAAATTCACATTGTAGGACCCAGAATATGCCAAGAATACCTGGAAAAGGTGGAAAATGAGAAAATCACACTGTAGGACCGAGAATATTGCAAGAAACCCTGAAATAAGTAGATAATTAAAAACCCACACTGAAGGACCCTATGAGGAGATAACCTGAAAAAGGTGGAAAATGAGAAAATCACACTGTAAGACCCAGAATATGAAGAAAAAACTTGAAAAAAGCGGAAAGTTAAAAATTCACTCTGAAGGACCGCAAATATGGCGAGAAAACCTGATAAACGAGGAAAATTAAAAACTCACACTGAAGTACCCAGAATATGGCGAGAAAACCTGAAAAAGGTGGAAAATGAGAAAATCACACTGCAGGACCCAGAATATGCTGAGAAACCCTGAAAAACGTGAAAATTAAAAATTCACACTGTCGGACCCAGATTATGGCGAGAAACCCTGAAAAAAGTAGAATATTAAAAACTCACACTGAAGGACCCCAAATATGGCGAGAAAACCAGAAAAAGGTGGAAAGTGAGAAAATCGCACTGTAGGACCCCGAATTAGGAAAAAACTTGAAAAACGCGGAAAAAGTGAAAAATCACACTGCAGCGCCCAGAATATGCCGAGAAACTGTGAAAAACGTGAAAATTAAAAAATCACACTATCGGGTACAGAATATGGACAGAAACCATGAAAAAAGTGGAAACATAAAAATTCACACTATATTACACAGAATATGGCGAGAAATACTGAAAAACGTGGAAAATTAAAAATTCACATTGAAGGACCTGGAATATGGCAAGAAAACCTGAAAAACGCGGAAATGAGAAAATCTCACTCTGGACCCAGAATATGACAGAAAAACCTGAAAAATGTGGAAAATTAAAAATTCACACTGAGCCCGGCGAGGTGGCGCACGTCTTTAATCCCAGCCTGGTCTACAAAGTGAGTGCCAGGACAGCCAGGGCTACACAGAAAAACCCTGTCTCGAAAAACCAAAAAAAAAAAAAAAAAACATTCACACTGAAGGACCCAGATTATGACTAGAAAACCTGAAAAACGAGGAAAATTAAAAACTCACACTGAAGGACCCAGAATATGGGGAGAAAACCTGAAAAAAGTAGAAAATTAAAAATTCGCACTGAAGGACCCCAAATATGGGGAGAAAACATGAAAAAGGTTGAAAATGAGAATAATCACACTGTAGAACCCAGATTACGAAAAAACTTGAAAAACTTCGAAAAGGAGAAAATCACACTGTAGGACCCAGAATATGCCGAGAAACTCTGAAAACGTGGAAAATTAAAAATACACGCTGTGGGACCCAGAATATGGCGAGAAAAGCCGAAAAAAGTAGAAAATAAACTCACACTGAAGGATCCCAAATATGGCGAGAAAACTTGAAAAAGGTGGAAAATGAGAAAATCACACTGTAGGACCCAAAATTAGGAATAAACTTGAAAAACGTGGAAAATGAGAAAATCACACTGCAGGACCCAGAATATGCCGAGAAACCCTGAAAAACGTGAAAATTAAAAATTCACACTGTCAAACAAAGAATATAGGAGAAAACATGAAAACAGAGGAAAATTAAAAATTCACACTGTATTACCCAGAATATGGCGAGAAATACAGAAAATCGTGGAAACTTAAAAATTCAAACTGAAGGACCTGGAATATGGCAAGAAAACCTGAAAAACGTGGAAATGAGAAAATCACACTGTAGGACCCAGAATATGGTGAGAAATACTGAAATTCGTGGAAAAATTAAAAATTCACACTGAAGGACCTGGAAAATGGCATGAAATCCTGGAAAAAGTGGAAATGAGAAAATCACACTGTAGGACCCAGAATATGACAAAAAAACCTGAAAAACGTGGAAAATTAAAAATTCACACTGAAGGACCCAGAATAAGGCCAGAAAACCTGAAAAACGAGGCAAATACAAAACTCATACTGTAGGACCCAGAATATGGCGAGAAAACCTGAAAAGGGTGGAAAATGAGAAAATCACCCTTTAGGACACAGAAATGAGAAAAAAATTTAAAAAAAGTGGAAAATGAGAAAATCACACTGTAGGACACATAATATGCCGAGAAACCCTGAAAAACGTGGAGAATTAAAAATACACTATGTAGGACCCAGAACATGGTGAGAAACCCTGAAAGAGTCGAAAATTAAAAACTCACACTGAAGGACCCAGAATATGGCTAGAAAACATTAAAAAGGTGGAATATGAGAAAATCAGACTGTAGGACCCAGAATTACGAACAAACGTGAAAAACATGGAAAATGAGAAATTCACACTGCAGGACCCAGAATTTTCGGAGAAACCCTGAAAAACGTGAAAATTAAAAATTCAAACTGTCAGATCCAGATTATGGCGAGAAACCATGAAAAAAGTGGAAAATTAAAAATTCACAATGTATTACCCAGAATATGGCGAGAAATACTGAAAAACGTGGAAAATTAAAAATGCACACTGAAGGACCCAGAATATGGCAAAAAACCTTAGAAACACGGAAAATTAAATATTCACACTATAGGACCCAGAATATGGCAAGAAATACAGAAAAACGTGGAAAATTAAAAATTCACACTGTAGGACCCAGAATATGCCAAGAATACCTGGAAAAGGTGGAAAATGAGAAAATCACACTGTAGGACCGAGAATATTGCAAGAAACCCTGAAATAAGTAGATAATCAAAAACCCACACTGAAGGACCCTATGAGGAGATAACCTGAAAAAGGTGGAAAATGAGAAAATCACACTGTAAGACCCAGAATATGAAGAAAAAACTTGAAAAAAGCGGAAAGTTAAAAATTCACTCTGAAGGACCGCAAATATGGCGAGAAAACCTGATAAACGAGGAAAATTAAAAACTCACACTGAAGTACCCAGAATATGGCGAGAAAACCTGAAAAAGGTGGAAAATGAGAAAATCACACTGCAGGACCCAGAATATGCTGAGAAACCCTGAAAAACGTGAAAATTAAAAATTCACACTGTCGGACCCAGATTATGGCGAGAAACCCTGAAAAAAGTAGAATATTAAAAACTCACACTGAAGGACCCCAAATATGGCGAGAAAACCAGAAAAAGGTGGAAAGTGAGAAAATCGCACTGTAGGACCCCGAATTAGGAAAAAACTTGAAAAACGTGGAAAAAGTGAAAAATCACACTGCAGCACCCAGAATATGCCGAGAAACTGTGAAAAGCGTGAAAATTAAAAAATCACACTATCGGGTACAGAATATGGACAGAAACCATGAAAAAAGTGGAAACATAAAAATTCACACTATATTACCCAGAATATGGCGAGAAATACTGAAAAACGTGGAAAATTAAAAATTCACATTGAAGGACCTGGAATATGGCAAGAAAACCTGAAAAACGCGGAAATGAGAAAATCTCACTCTGGACCCAGAATATGACAGAAAAACCTGAAAAATGTGGAAAATTAAAAATTCACACTGAGCCCGGCGAGGTGGCGCACGTCTTTAATCCCAGCCTGGTCTACAAAGTGAGTGCCAGGACAGCCAGGGCTACACAGAAAAACCCTGTCTCGAAAAACCAAAAAAAAAAAAAAAAAAACATTCACACTGAAGGACCCAGATTATGACTAGAAAACCTGAAAAACGAGGAAAATTAAAAACTCACACTGAAGGACCCAGAATATGGGGAGAAAACCTGAAAAAAGTAGAAAATTAAAAATTCGCACTGAAGGACCCCAAATATGGGGAGAAAACATGAAAAAGGTTGAAAATGAGAATAATCACACTGTAGAACCCAGATTACGAAAAAACTTGAAAAACTTCGAAAAGGAGAAAATCACACTGTAGGACCCAGAATATGCCGAGAAACTCTGAAAACGTGGAAAATTAAAAATACACGCTGTGGGACCCAGAATATGGCGAGAAAAGCCGAAAAAAGTAGAAAATAAACTCACACTGAAGGATCCCAAATATGGCGAGAAAACTTGAAAAAGGTGGAAAATGAGAAAATCACACTGTAGGACCCAAAATTAGGAATAAACTTGAAAAACGTGGAAAATGAGAAAATCACACTGCAGGACCCAGAATATGCCGAGAAACCCTGAAAAACGTGAAAATTAAAAATTCACACTGTCAAACAAAGAATATAGGAGAAAACATGAAAACAGAGGAAAATTAAAAATTCACACTGTATTACCCAGAATATGGCGAGAAATACAGAAAATCGTGGAAACTTAAAAATTCAAACTGAAGGACCTGGAATATGGCAAGAAAACCTGAAAAACGTGGAAATGAGAAAATCACACTGTAGGACCCAGAATATGGTGAGAAATACTGAAATTCGTGGAAAAATTAAAAATTCACACTGAAGGACCTGGAAAATGGCATGAAATCCTGGAAAAAGTGGAAATGAGAAAATCACACTGTAGGACCCAGAATATGACAAAAAAACCTGAAAAACGTGGAAAATTAAAAATTCACACTGAAGGACCCAGAATAAGGCCAGAAAACCTGAAAAACGAGGCAAATACAAAACTCATACTGTAGGACCCAGAATATGGCGAGAAAACCTGAAAAGGGTGGAAAATGAGAAAATCACCCTTTAGGACACAGAAATGAGAAAAAAATTTAAAAAAAGTGGAAAATGAGAAAATCACACTGTAGGACACATAATATGCCGAGAAACCCTGAAAAACGTGGAGAATTAAAAATACACTATGTAGGACCCAGAACATGGTGAGAAACCCTGAAAGAGTCGAAAATTAAAAACTCACACTGAAGGACCCAGAATATGGCTAGAAAACATTAAAAAGGTGGAATATGAGAAAATCAGACTGTAGGACCCAGAATTACGAACAAACGTGAAAAACATGGAAAATGAGAAATTCACACTGCAGGACCCAGAATTTTCGGAGAAACCCTGAAAAACGTGAAAATTAAAAATTCAAACTGTCAGATCCAGATTATGGCGAGAAACCATGAAAAAAGTGGAAAATTAAAAATTCACAATGTATTACCCAGAATATGGCGAGAAATACTGAAAAACGTGGAAAATTAAAAATGCACACTGAAGGACCCAGAATATGGCAAAAAACCTTAGAAACACGGAAAATTAAATATTCACACTATAGGACCCAGAATATGGCAAGAAATACAGAAAAACGTGGAAAATTAAAAATTCACACTGTAGGACCCAGAATATGCCAAGAATACCTGGAAAAGGTGGAAAATGAGAAAATCACACTGTAGGACCGAGAATATTGCAAGAAACCCTGAAATAAGTAGATAATCAAAAACCCACACTGAAGGACCCTATGAGGAGATAACCTGAAAAAGGTGGAAAATGAGAAAATCACACTGTAAGACCCAGAATATGAAGAAAAAACTTGAAAAAAGCGGAAAGTTAAAAATTCACTCTGAAGGACCGCAAATATGGCGAGAAAACCTGATAAACGAGGAAAATTAAAAACTCACACTGAAGTACCCAGAATATGGCGAGAAAACCTGAAAAAGGTGGAAAATGAGAAAATCACACTGCAGGACCCAGAATATGCTGAGAAACCCTGAAAAACGTGAAAATTAAAAATTCACACTGTCGGACCCAGATTATGGCGAGAAACCCTGAAAAAAGTAGAATATTAAAAACTCACACTGAAGGACCCCAAATATGGCGAGAAAACCAGAAAAAGGTGGAAAGTGAGAAAATCGCACTGTAGGACCCCGAATTAGGAAAAAACTTGAAAAACGTGGAAAAAGTGAAAAATCACACTGCAGCACCCAGAATATGCCGAGAAACTGTGAAAAGCGTGAAAATTAAAAAATCACACTATCGGGTACAGAATATGGACAGAAACCATGAAAAAAGTGGAAACATAAAAATTCACACTATATTACCCAGAATATGGCGAGAAATACTGAAAAACGTGGAAAATTAAAAATTCACATTGAAGGACCTGGAATATGGCAAGAAAACCTGAAAAACGCGGAAATGAGAAAATCTCACTCTGGACCCAGAATATGACAGAAAAACCTGAAAAATGTGGAAAATTAAAAATTCACACTGAGCCCGGCGAGGTGGCGCACGTCTTTAATCCCAGCCTGGTCTACAAAGTGAGTGCCAGGACAGCCAGGGCTACACAGAAAAACCCTGTCTCGAAAAACCAAAAAAAAAAAAAAAAAAAAACATTCACACTGAAGGACCCAGATTATGACTAGAAAACCTGAAAAACGAGGAAAATTAAAAACTCACACTGAAGGACCCAGAATATGGGGAGAAAACCTGAAAAAAGTAGAAAATTAAAAATTCGCACTGAAGGACCCCAAATATGGGGAGAAAACATGAAAAAGGTTGAAAATGAGAATAATCACACTGTAGAACCCAGATTACGAAAAAACTTGAAAAACTTCGAAAAGGAGAAAATCACACTGTAGGACCCAGAATATGCCGAGAAACTCTGAAAACGTGGAAAATTAAAAATACACGCTGTGGGACCCAGAATATGGCGAGAAAAGCCGAAAAAAGTAGAAAATAAACTCACACTGAAGGATCCCAAATATGGCGAGAAAACTTGAAAAAGGTGGAAA